>NW_027176296.1:8256329-8586329 GCF_023349555.1 Cebidichthys violaceus | reverse complement strand
CTCTTTCTCTCCCACCTCTCTGCTTTTTGCCCACCTCTCTCTCTTCCTGGGGCATCCCTTCCCAGCAGGGCAGGCCAGCAGACTAGGCACTGAGCGCTTTTGTGTCGCCACAGCCATTTGACTCAATGTGGGACAACATGGTTAATCACTAATCCAATTTTGGGGGCCCTGTGTGTCGGCAGGGTAGGCTCTGTGCCGTCGTCACACTTCATTAGGGCCATTACAGGCCATTTTCTTTTTTGTCTGCGGGTTAATGTTCTCAGTGACACACATTGAACACCTAGAGGGCAGGTAAGTAAGACAGTAGAGGGAGCTAGAGAGATGTAAGGGGCAGGGATTAAAACCCGGGATCTCCAAAAAAATTCAACCTTACAGTCATCTGATGAACCTAATTTTAGACGCCATTTGAATTCTGTTTACTGGCTTACAAATTAGCCAGCTAGAGTTACAAAAGTTTGAGTGATATCAGCTTAAATGTTAAAATATTGAATTTCAAAGTGCTATTTAGGTAAGAAGTGTTCAATTCTGAGTTCATATTTCTGAATATGTTATCATGTGCTCATTGCATGTTATAGCAACTCTTAAAACCATTTACACTCTTCTTCAACAGCTCTTAAGCCTGTTAACAAGTGCTCACAACCAAACTATTTGTGTATTGTGCAAAGAATGCTTCCTTCTTTCTCCGTCTCTGTCCCCCCCCCATGTTGTGCGACTGGGCCGATGATCAGATGGGTATCCTGGAGCTGGCGGTGCATCTGCTGTGACTATATCACAGAGCCTAATTGGCATGAAAAGAGCCACACAGAGCGCTAGCTTGCAAGCAGGCCGTCCTATTATCCCCATGGACATCTCATTTAGAGGGACTCATGCAGGGAACCCGAGCTCCGACTTGCATGGTTTAGCATCTTTGACAGGAACATGTCCTCCTGAAAGCTGCTTTAGTGACGCTTATTCAGAAAGCAGTGGGGCGTGCAGAGAGAGGAGGATATATATTTACAGGGACATACTCACAAGGGGCCTCATGTTTATGAGGAAGGTTTTATTCCTTGGTGGTTTGTGGGTTTTTCATGATAACAAGTTGGTGCTGAAACTGATTTAAAGGAAGTAAATTCTCAAAATAATGTCTTAAATGTGTACTAGTATTAGATTTTTCTCTTTTGTTCAGGTGTGAAACTTTGTTTGAGCTCAGTTCATACAAATACATGAAATGTATTGATGAATGAATTTTTATTTTTTTCATTTTAGTATGCTGTTTGACAATATTTGCATCTAAATCATCCTAAATCAAATCAGGTTGATGGAAATTGTGAAAGAGATTTGTGATGTTTTTTATTTATTGTATTTTAATCAGGCCAAGAATGACAAAAGTTTAAAAGTATATGTCATGGCTTTGATTAAGGTCATGAGTCAAAGTGAGTAATTCAAGCTTTTTGGGGGGAATCACTGTAATAACAAAATTGTAATATAATAGGGAAAAATACATGTAGCTTGAGAATAGAGTGCTCTACTGCTGGAGGTTGGAGAACACATTCATCTCCTGGTGTGGGATCAATAGGAGGCAGGGGGGCTGCTGAACAATTGATCCATTTCAGACTATGCTATCAGCTCAATGTACAATTCAATATAATTCACTGTGTTTACAATTTCACAGTATTGTAGATTTCTATTGTTTAGAAATGTGAGAGATTTACTTTTTTGTTACCTGTGTACCAATAGCTTCGGAGTTGACTCTCTTTTTTAACTTACATTTGCCTCTATTCCTGCTTTCTTGTCTCCCTGCATGCCTGTTTGTCCTAGAATTCACAAGCTTATCTGTATAATTTGTCTACCTTCATATATTTGCCATTGGCCTGTCTTAGTTTTCCCTCTTTTTTCTTGTCTGTCTGCTTAGCTAATTGTGCTTAAGGCCTGTCTTTCTGTTCGACTTCCTGTCTTCCTTTTCTTTCTCCTGTCTATATCTGCCTTCCTGAAGGTCCTGCCCAGCCTCCCTCTAGAATAGGCTTGCAGTACTTTAACACACTACCTCATTATCACGCGTAAATAAAGACGGATGGCCAGCGATATTCCTACAAATTTGTTTCCCATTACACTGGGGTCAGTGGTAATTGTGGCTGGCGCCCAACTCCCCTGAGTGTGCATACAGTTACATTCATATTACAGTTAATAAACAGGCGTCTAACAAATTGTCCTGTAACACCCCCCACCTTGGTGGGCATTTGTTCTCGGCGGTCAGCTACAGTAGCAGCAGTGAGAGGGAAAGCAAAGGAGAAAGAAAGGAAGACTATCTGGCTAATACCCCTGTCTTTTCTATCGCTCTATTACTCCTGAGAGGGCCATAGGGTCTACTTAGCCTATCCAGGCCTCAGGGGTTAGACCTTTGTGTTGAATGCGACATGATACATGTGAGAATTTGCATGTGTCCAATATGCACTACGCATGCAGAATAATTCAGAATTTCAGCGAGGCATATAGTACTGCAATCTTTTTTGATGTGTTTGTGCACGTGATGTTCTAACACTACTGAGTGCGTGAGATAATGTAAGGTATGCTACCAAATGAGAGGAAGTGTAAATGTGACAGTGTGGTTCTTGTTCTGTGCGTGTTTTTCTGTCTGTGCTGACAGGCAAGGACTTTTAAGTGCCTCCTTACTGCTGCCATTACATGAGTCCGCTAACCGCTGAAATGTTTCACACTGTTAAACACGGCAGGCCCCACTGTGGGATACAGTGGTCTGAAGGTGAGGCTTCAAAACGGTTTTCTGCAGCTAATAGCACATTGTATTTTATCTTTGGACAAACACATAAAATAAAATAAATAAAAGCCTAAAATCGTTTGACACAGCTTTCTGAAGAGTAGAACTTTGCCAAGAAATTTGGAAATGTTTTTTTGTCACTACAATTTCTTTTGCTGCTCAAACAACAAGTCTATTCAGTTCTGCATAGATACAATTAACTGATTATAGCCACAAAACACTTTCGCTTCCATCTCTGTACTAGATCCTCTGCCAGGGGTTTCCCGCAGTATTTTAACCACGACATGCAAAAGGAGATTTCTCAAACCTGAAATAAACTTGTTTCTCTTCCTAATTTAATTTAATCGACTGCACTGTGTCAACTGTACCAGGGTGAATGAAGCAAATACCATGAGTATAATAAAAAAATTGGTTATAGCCAGGAAAAATAGAGCTATGCCATCTGATGTTCAAGCGTTCGTCTTTTCTCTCAAAAACATTTTTTTATTAAAATAGTTTTGCACTTTTAATCAAAACTTTAAGATTTTTTTTGGTCTGTGTAACCACCAGTGTTGTAATGGAGAGCCTGTGAAGGAGAAGCGGGGAGGGTAAAGAGAGCTCTGTCTGTTTTTGTATGCTCCTGCGAGCTCCCATGATCCATTAGAGAGGCTGAGAATGAATGAACGAGCACTGCACCCGGAGAAAGCGCAGCAATAGTTTCTTCAGTTCCCACCTTATTGATTTCTGCAGGAAATATAGAACCCGGGGTGCAGAGGTAGAAGAGGGAGGACCACACTGATATTAAGTCATTTTCCCATCTTTTCCAAAAATCTTTAATCAAAGTTTAAGTGAAATACTAACATGCCACTTGACGTGACCTTTTAGCCCTGTTATGAATCACCTGTTTTTGAGCTGAGCTGAGTGACCAAAAGCGGTTAGAGAAAATTCCTAATCACAAATCGCTGCAAGAAAAAGAACAAGTTCAGTGGCAGAGTTAAATGGCCACTGAAGGGCTTGTTTGCTGTTGACCTTTGACAAATGCTAGACAACAAATCTATGTTTAAAGCACTCGCCCAACTGGATTCCTTTATAGCACTAAGTGACTCCTGGGAAGGACGAATCCTTCAAAAGTGACTCCCGCCCAAGCCAAAAAAGCTCTGCTACACCAAAACAAAAGAAGACACTTCCTGCACAAATATGGCTTCATGAAGGATGATATACTACAGGATGGGGGGTATACATCTACAGGAACGATGCAAACAGGCCGATTTGTGAGCATACGAGTTCCTGGCCTATAATGACAAATATGAAATCAATATAGTGACCTTAATTTGCCCAAAGCATAACTGTGATGTAGTACACGGTGTTTCGATTAAAGGAGGTATAAAAAGATGGTGTCTGTGTGTTTGAGGGCAAGGAGGCCATGCCCTTTTGAACCCTGGCGCTCACAGAGAGCGTGGCAGCCATAAAAGGAACAACCAGCCCTGTTTGGTCATTGAATAGGCTCCTTATGGCTCATGGGTAATAATGTCACGCCTCAAGACGTTTTTTAAAAAGAGCCGGCAAATGATAGCTACCAATGTGTTCCGCAACACTGGCAACATTATGGCAGCTGAGGAGAAAATATAATAGCTTGAATATGCTATGAATAACAAAACCTGTCAATACTCACCTCTAGAAGAATTGCTGATCAGACACAGTTCATGTAAAGTATTCATGTGTGTGAGTGAGAATTTATGATATGTGTCCCTATATAAGAGACTGTGTGCACTTTTGTGTGTTTGAAA
The DNA here is from genome assembly GCF_023349555.1 of Cebidichthys violaceus. NCBI lineage: Eukaryota > Metazoa > Chordata > Actinopteri > Perciformes > Stichaeidae > Cebidichthys > Cebidichthys violaceus. The sequence continues at coordinate 8,581,811 of NW_027176296.1, read as the reverse complement.
AAAAATGATGAGGCGCAGTGTGTGTGTATGTGTGTGTGTGTGTGTGTGTGTGTGTGTGTGTGTGTGTGTGTGTGTGTGTACTGGATGGACAAAATGGCCATTTGAATTTCCATCCGCTGGAATTCAAACTTTTGTGATATTACACAGTTGTGTTTTCTAATTTAGTTATGAAAAAGATGTGGATCTAAATACATTTACAACTGTTGAGTTTCAGCTTTAAGTGTATTTGAGGATGATTGGGTGAACAGTCTGTCCCCTTCTATAAATGGCACCCCAATAGGACAATGCAGCCGGGAAGAGAAAGACAATAGGTGAAGCTGGGTGCAGAACAGGACTGGCAGAATGTCACCAGGGAAGATTGCTGATGTCTAGGGGATACTAAACAGGATGAATACATTCATTATTTAAATTTCTAAAATACATTTTGGTCACATAAGACAGTGAAAGTATGTATAAAAAAGATTGCAACTTCTATACTGATCATCTTAGTCAGCACTTTAACTAAATACAACTCAACACAATTCCTACTATTTGTGGACCATATTTTATGCAGAAATAACATTATATGTTATATTGTATGTTATCAAGGGTCAGAACCTCAATTGAGTTGCAAGTGTTTCGATCTATTTTGATCTATTAAGTATTACATTGCGTGTGCTCTGTGGTCAGTAAGCACTTGTATTCTGGTACATTACTTGAGTAGAAAATGTTTTTTTAAGGTGTGTCAGTCCAGGGACCTCAAAATTACAGGCAACATTGTGTGCCATGATTAGTGGAAAGTGCAGTACATTAACACCAGCTTTCACTAAAATAAACAAACAATAAATTAATTTAAGAATATTATCACTTGAATGGAGTAAAAAAGACACCACTTTAAAAATGAGCCTTTGGCTTTAACATATATAAAAGGGCAATTTCAATCTGAAAATGTTCTGTAATTTATTAACAAACCATTCACAGACTTGTTTTAGCCCAACACTACGGAGCTCGTCATAGAGCCTGTAAATGAGTCCATCTCGTTTAGCACTGCCCCTGGGCTGTTAGCAGCCGAGGGCAGAATGGCTCACACAATGGAGCCATTCGGTTAGAGCTTAGCCCTTAAAACAACACGCCACTCAATGATCCCAATGATCCTCCTGGAAAACAATGCCGGGACACATCGGGCAGGCCTGTGTGGGATGGAGGGTGGCAGGGGGACACTGATGCCCCCGTGGAGCTGTCCCATTGGGAAGACGTTCCCAACGGGACGGCTCTTTTCACAGCCTGACCTGGAAGCGAACAGCATGGTGAGGTTTGTAGGGGGTAAAACTGAGGGGGCTGGACTGCACAAATCATCTGTCTCAATAACTTCATTAAACCTGCAATGAGTGCCAGAATCTTCTTCTCTCAAAACAAATGAATATCTCGCTTGTTACAGACCAAGAAAAAGTATTGGGCAACTTGATTGATTGAAATCTCATTTAAATGTCCTGTTGTTTCTTTTTTTTCTATATTAAACAACTCAGAAAGCTAGCCATGCAGCACAGCTTCAACTCATCCTGCTCCAAAACAAGTCAACTGATTGTTTAAGCTACTGAATTTGATCAAAAACTGGCCCACAGACCTTGTGTAGTGAAGTGTTATAAAGCTTTACCTTCAGTTGGTGGTATTTATTTGGTAATGCTGCAACAGCAGAAGAAAAGATGAGTAGAGGAGAATATTTGCATGATTTATGTTGTTGATATTTTGAAGTTGAAAGTGTACTGGGTTACCAGTTGGGCATGCATAACAGATCATAGACTGAAAGTCATGTCTGGGCATCTTGGTCAATTTAAATATTCCTGTTTGTATTAGCCGTTTTTAGGAGGATAAAGAAAGAGTTAGCTTGAGAGACTGATTGAGAGAAAGATGTTACGAAAGAGAGTAATGTTTTGGGGTTGGGTGAAATTCAGGAGGACAGGGATAAAGCAGAGGCCCCCTGGGTCATAAATACCATAAGGCCTCCAGCATATTACCCAGTGCCAGGCCAATCTCTGTTCATTACCGCTCCACGCTACTCAGCACTTCATTTAAAACTCACATTCCTTTAATTAACACACACTGCTGGGTACAGATGAGCCAGTACAGAGCCTTGTCTGTCCCTTGCTTATTCTACTCACTCAATTCTGTGTCTCTGTCATCACATTTCTTTTGCGCTTCATTGTTTTCATCTTACTTGTGGCAATTTCCTTCTTAACTGGCTTCTTGGAATGAAAGTAACCGTGTCACTAACAAGATAAACTAAACATAAGTCCATGCTATTTTTCGAGGTACATTTTATAAACACAATTAGACTCCAGACACACTTTTTTGCTCTTGTGATAGTGATTAAAGAGTAGAAAGAAAGACGGCTGCATCAGAATCTGAAGAAACAGTTTGTCCAACAAATTGTATGTGGTAAATGCTTATCCATTTATTATATCAACCAATTACACTGCGGCAGAATTAGCTCCATTAGAGTACAAAAGGCGAGTATTTAAAGAACAAAATGCACATAATTTCTTTTTGCTGCACTCAAACCCTCACATAACCTTAAATCAACCGTCTGTGGCTGTTTTTCATGTTAAATGATGGCCATGAAATGATACACGGGGAACTACGTGATAGATACACAAGGCAGAAATGAAATTTGGATTGTTTTTATAATGTCCTAGGCATTCGTAAGACACAGGAAAAATTTGTCATTCATCTAAGCTCATATTGGTTTCACAATGCATCGCCTGCTGTTATTAAAGGAGTCTTCTGTGCAGCTTAAAGTAAATGATTCTGCTTCTATCACAGGCGCTTATGTGGATCAGATGATGCGTCTACTGATAGGTTTGTAATGGACTTTTCCTGTTCATTAACTGAGTTATAGCACCAGGATTTTATGCTTTGCAGTTCTAAATTGAATAATGCATCTCCACTGTTTAAAGTAATATTAATATTTTCAAAATCAATGTTAGTAAAATTTTATGTACACAGTTGTATTTGTTGATGGCCGGCCGCTGCAAATAAAGATACGATTTATGAAGGTGTGGGTCTCCTCTCTCTGTACTATTATCACAAGTGAAACGCAGACCATAAAAAACTTTAATTAAAATTTTAATTAACACAGGTAATCAATAGGGTGTAACATAACATCTCACATATTCTCAGTGGCATGGAGGAAAATATAATCAAACAAATACAGAGGGACCAAATATGATGATTTTATAGGCTAATAAGCTCAAGGTAAGTGTGGCAGGACGAGTGGGAATGTCAGACTTTTTTTTTCCCTGTGGTGTTTGGTAATGTGCTGAAGGCTTCACTGCATCTGTTTGTTTTTGTCTATTTAGTTTGTATTCTGGATTTTCCACTAGAATCTATACCATCTTTTAAACTTTTCCTAATAGATCATGGCAATCTAAATGAACCACTTTGAATCAGTCTGCCTCCTGTCATATGCCAGTTGATAACTCCAAAGGTGTCTCTTGAATCAGAACCTGCATGCTTTTGGTCTGGTTTTGAATACATGATTATACAAAGTTGCAATCAATTAACAAGCTGTGAAGAATGGTGTGTTAAAGACAGAAATTGTTTACAATCCTGTTTACATTATAATCCTCAAGAATTGTGGATTTTTCTTTATAATTCAATCTTTTTTTCTTCTGCCATGATCAAAACAAAAACTGTATATTGTTCATCACAACCAAAGATCTATCTCAATCCCATTAATCACATTATGTATTAGGTACTACTTTTGCCAGAGGTTTTACAAAGAACAAATAGAAGCACACCACTGTTGCAGTCAGTAAACTCTCTGACTCTACTGAGTAGTGATGTGGAGGGAAGAGAGAACTTTTAATTGCTTCAAGCATATATGCAGTAATTTTGCCCATCTTTGTCCAAAGCTCAAGAGACTACAGATATATAGCTGATCTTCTGCGTTCAGATCAGTGTTAAAGCCGTCATAAAGCCAACAAGCAGTAGTGGATGGCAGATGATGGTGGGAATCATCCATGAATCTACTCTACCATACCATTCTACCATTGCTGCCAACATTTAACAAAAACATTTATTTTTATCTTTTGATCTTCATCTAGATGTATCTACTGGTTAAAGAATGAATAACCACGGTGAAACAGACAAAGCAGACCACAAAATAGACCATAAAATGAAAGTGAAATCGCTGAAAGTAGGTTTTTATGGAGCTGAAATATTTTAGGTTGGATTTATTATAACAATGTCACATAATGTTTCATTGACAGATGTTAAATAATTAAGAATACCACATAAAAATACTTTAGGCAGTCAGATAGAAGGAGAGCATTAATACTGGTAAAGCAGACAAACTCTAGGTTACGTATCCTGTTAGGGATTGAATGGAGCTGGACTAAAGCATTAATGTTGAGCAAAGAAGGACAAAGCAAGTGAAAGAACAAAAACAGAGTGAACGAGAGTGGTGGAGGGAGAGTATTAGGGTAATAGCGCCTGAAGATTGTGTGCCACTGTCATCTCTCCTCTCTACCATTTATCTCTCTTTCTTCTACTTTTGCAGAGGTAATCTCCCCCACAGCCTGACGTAGGCGTACCTCAGCTCAGCCACACAATAAATACACTGGATTGGCCACAAAATGGGAATTGCATACAAGGCTATAAAGCAAATTTCAATCAAGCTCCATAGGCCTTTTTACATTGTTATGGAGGGTAGGTACACTTGTCGATCCTGAGATTGTTGAAATAGTGAGCGACTAGGGCTCAGCCAGAAAGTGATTTACTCAAAGCTGAAGACACTTTGGGGCCAACCATATTTTACTTTCTCTAAAATCTGTGATTGCACCATCATGGGATTGGCTATATATAAATATATATATATATATATATATATATATATATATATATATATATATATATATATATATATATATATATATATATATATATATATATTAGTGCTGGGCAAGTTAACGCGTTAATTAATTAACGTGCAACAATTATATTACCGCAGTTGTTTTTTTTTATTATTAAACGGACATTTTTAACACAAGAACCGGACAGCGGGCGGTGAACAGCTGTATTTGTGGCGTCTCCCAAACCAAATGTTATTGCACTTTTGTTTATATAGCAGTACTTTTAAAATAAAAGTGCGCAATACACTACTTTTGAATTCATTATTGAACTTTGCACATAACAATGCGATTAATCGCGATTAATCACATAAAAATCATGCAATTAATCGCGATTAAAAATTGTAATCGTTGCCCAGCACTATTATATTTAGGTTTTTCTTTCACTCATTGAGGTTATGACGAAAACGGGATCTCTTCTACTTGCGCAAAGTATACAGTATGCGCCAGTGGCGGACCGTGCATTTTATACTTGGGCCTTCTGTGCTGTCCTACTAGACTTGAGCCATCGCCTAATAAGCTCATTATGACGCCACAGCTATGGTTATTTGTTTCTAGGGTTGTAATAATACACGTATTCGTATTAAACCGTTCGGTACGAGGCTAAAGAACCGAACAATACGTTTGAATAATACTAGTGCATTTGGAAAATACAGAAGCCTAAATTGTGGTAAATATAATGTTTTCGGTGGACGGCGCTCACGTAACAGACAACAGGCTTTGTGACCTCTGAACCCGGAACAATAACAAAAAACAGCTGAGGCTGCGGCATCGCGCGTGTCTTCAGGGGGGCTAAGCTAACTAGCTTAACGGGGAAACAACAGACCGAACAGATTCAATTGACCGGACAATAACCCTGCACATGACGGGATGCTTCGTAATTAACGGACAATGCATATAGTCCAAATCAATGTAAATTAACACAATGACAAGAAAAACTCACACTAAAAAAACTCACACTACTGCAGATGTAAAGACTCAAAATCAGTTAACTTACCACAGCTGCTCTTCACTTAAAAAGTCCACTCAGGTCTCTCCAAACGTTTTCAAAAGCACGTAACTTGTGCGTGTCCTGTCGTGTAGCTGCCTTGGTTAGCGTAGCATAGCTCCAAACACCAAGAGCTCAGTTGCAAATGAAACACATACTTAGCCATAAAATGTGCAACGCTTCTCCACCACTGTCAGCCAGAAATACCGTTCTACAAATCCTTTTCCATGCTGGGTCAGGGCTGCTAGCTGTGGGCTTGACCGACCCTTTGATAAGATGTCCAGCTTTTCTGGAAATGTCCTTTTCCAGAAATCCATTTAAAAATGCTAAAAATGTCATAACTTCTTCCATATGTTTCAACTTGAACTCTTAGTAAACACTAAGATCTGCTTGCTAGCTTTCTGTTTGACAAAAGTCACGCTGGCCCACTGACCAATCACGGCGCACCTTAATGCTGACATACTTAGCAGGCTACCTGGGTAACTCTGGCACGTCAAAGAATACGCCCAACATGTCAAACTAAAGATCTGATTGGTTGAAGACGATGACAATCAACAATATCGTCCCCATATACTTTAATCTGCAAGGTCTACCTAGAGGACCTCAGGCCTCTCTCCTTACATAGAGAAATAGAGGCTGAATCTGATTGGATAAAAGCTCTACTTAAAACAAGCTGCGCTGGAAGCAGCGCTGCAGGCTGGAAGCAGAGCAACAGAGGAAGACAGGATCTGTGCAATGAGAAAGTGAGCTAATGGGAAAAAAAATCGTAATGCTTGTAGTGTATTTGTGAAAAATTATAAAATTATAAAAAAGCTATAACTTTGTGATTCTGTTTAGGCCAGCAGAGAAGGCTTAGCTGGCCCTGACGGCCCACCACTGGTATGCGCAGACGGTAAGAAAATAGCAGCCATCGGTGAAAATACTTTTTTTCAACACGCCCTATTCCCTGGACGGTAAAGCATCATCGGGTCATCATCGATCTAAGCAAATACAGCATCGAAGTTTCTAGCCTTTATTGTTGAAATTAAATCTCTGCGGCGAGGACTGAAAATATAAAACAATATATTGAGTTAATATATAGGCACGACCAGCTGGGAGGAGACCCCAAGGGAGCCCCAGGACCAGGTGGAGGGACTATATCTCCAAACTGGCCTGGGAGCGCCTCGGGATCCCCCAGTCAGAGATGGCTGATGTTGCCCGGGAAAGGGAAGTTTGGGGTCCACTGCTGGAGCTGTTGCCCCAGCGACCCGATCCCAGATAAGCGGGTGAAGATGAGATGAGATGAGATGAGATATTGAGTTAAAAGTAGATTATTAATCTCCATGTGGAAATTCTATTCTGACTCTCATACCTCCCCAAGAAGGTCAGAGGTCAGGTTCTGCTGCAGAACAACACCATAAAGCTGGCAGGCTGTCTGTGTCTCTTGACACATCAGCAGAAAGCAGAGTACCATGATCCATGCAGAACCATTACATTTCCAATTTTACCTTTTATGAGTGGATGTTGATTCATCCATGTAGACAACATAACATGATCATGGGAACCAACAACATGGAGCAAAATTCAACAAAAAACAAACAATGTATGTATATCTTTTTCTTTTTAAAATCTGCATCACATATTTATCAGAATTTGTAGCTCCTGCGTTAAGACACTTTAAGTTTACTTGTATTTCTGTAGAATTTTGTAACCTTTAGCCTTTCCTCCAGCTGTGTTGTCTCAGAGTGTGTAGGTATGTGTCAGGCAGTGAGTGTCAGGAATGAGCAGAGCAGGTATGTGTGTGTGTGTGTGTGTGTGTGTGTGTGTGTGTGTGTCAAACTGTGATAAAAGGCCTCGCTCTCTAGACCTCAGAGTAACCTAGTGATGACAAATAGTTTTCCTCTCTCTTCCTCTCATCACTGCCCTCGACCCTAACTGAGAATTTAATCTGCAAACAGCTCGATTTGATGGGCAAATGTTTGCGCAGTTTCAAAAGGGTGTTCAGGCTGAATATTTTAAGTAAATGTTTGCGCAGATGTTTCTATTTTCTGCTTTATTTCTCTCTGTGACAATCTCTCCACATTTTTGTCTCATTCACTTTCCTCCGGGAAAAAAGGTTCTCATTGAATACTATTTCCTCTCTGTTTTTTGTTGTTGTAATGAAATGAGAGCAGTTCCATTTGTTGTAAGAGTTTTGTCCTTGCAGGGGGAGTTAGTAGCTTCTCTGTGTTGATTTTCATGCAAGTATAGAGCACAGATGGTATAACTCTCTGTGGAAAAACTGGCATGCTCCTCCTCTGTCCCCGGTGTCAAACTTGCTGGCTAGCTTTCCAATGAACAGATTTTTTACTGCTCACATCTAATAAATATTTAGGATTAACTCAATGAAACGATGCAAACACAAATGAAATGTATTTAATGGGCATCCTGTCCATTGGAGGAGTTTCAACAGGGCACCGTTGAGGTGTGAAATGGCTACAGCAGGCAATATAACACTCACACGGTCTCTCTCTCTCACTCTGTGTCTTTTTGTCTCTCGCTCACACACTCTCATACACACACATACACAAGGAAAAAAAAGCACCTAATATTTTCTGTCAGCAAGATTGTGCATACCCCCAACCTTCAAATAATTTACTGCCGTGTGTCTACAGAGTGTTTGGTGCAAAAGTGTCACTAAATCTCAGCCCTCAAAGTCAAACGTCAGGTAAACCACAGAGAAATAATGTTTATTTTCTCTTAGCCCTGGCCCTGTTCTTAACCATGCTGTCAGAACACCAAGAGCTCATATATCTCACAAATTCCCCCATGATCTGTACAAGTAGCCTTTGAAAAGTGACTGAGAACAAAATACAGCTGATTCTTTATTGCGTGTAAGTCTTTAGACAATGACACACAACTTTTACCTTATTCCAGAGAAGTATTACAAGTCCTGATCATCCTAATAAGATACCTGATTAACTGAGCTAATAAGGCCCTGTTCAGATCTGGCATTAACAAGCGTCTTGGGTGATCCGATTAAAAGTGGACAGCTTTCAGTGCAGATGTGAACGCGCCAAAGACGCATTGAGGGTGCATTGACATCCGATCGCTCAGACCACATTCGGAGGTGGTCTGGGCCGCATTAGGCCAGATTCTTTTAGCAGTCTGTACGCAAATGTGTCCTTGGTCACATTGGAGGACCGCTTCCTCAACTGACATGGGGGCATTGATGTTGTGTTGCTCGAGCTCACCAGAACGACACTCCACTTTCTCCAAGTGAAGTGATAGAATATTCCCAGTTTGCATAATTTGGTTGACATTCATATACACTTTTTGTCTGATGATTGATTCAATGCGTCAATGCATTGAGTAACACGCAAAAACATTCCACCTTAAAAGTTGTTGTTGGAACCGGGAGGTGAGATCACAAGTGGTCACTTGAGGCACATGTACAGACACATTCTAATGCCAGATGTTAACTGATGTACTTAGAGCTGTCCACTTTTGGTTCACCCAAAACACATGTTAATGCCGGGTCTGAATAGGGCCTTAGTGCAACACAGTGCATACAGTGTAGATGTGTACTAAACATCTATGTACCTCCAGGTCTTTTCATCTCTGTCAGTTGGCAGCAGCTTGAAAAATTAATGTGTATTTTTTATTTATAACTGATTTATTGGAACTTCACTTTTGTCACTGCCGGCCTCATCTTGACTGCCACAACATGGATGACATTCAGCAGTCCTCAAAGGACACAGAAACACCAAAGAGTGCAACATCTGTTCACGTTATCACCCAAACTGATATTATATCCATAGGCTATTTTTTCTAATCAGGAAAAAATGTGTCTTGGTATTTTCATCAGTCTTCAACAATAAATTATAAGTTCCAAAAGATACTTCAAATAAACTAGAACCAAATTGCATTTAACTGCATTGCTTTCTAAATACTGCTCCATGGTCCGTGAGTAGACTGCGCGAGCATGCATGCACAAGTGTTATGGTGCTATATTTGTGTGTATCTGTGTGTTTGAGGCACATTGATGACAGCACCTGAGGACACACACCAAACTATTCTCCCGCTCTCTAAATGATTATGTCTGCTTGTGCTTAACCCCCTCAACCCTATTCACCACTTTAATAGAATTTCTCAACCCAATCCGACGCCCTCGCTACCCACCCCCATAACCCAATAGCCTGCACCATTTCACTCAAAATCCCAATATCATAAATGCATTCACACAAACACTTTGCACACAGAGAAAGAGAGCTAAACAGTAACAGAGAGGCAGTAGGAAGAAAGTAAGAGGGACAGACAAAAAGCAAGCAAGTGGATGCAAACACCTCAAGCACACCCACAGCCCACCCTCCACCGCGGTCATACTTGTTCCCACTCCTAAAGATTCACAATGGGGCATTCTCTAATAACAAATCATTTCTCTCAAAGTATGCTTTTTAATCTGGCCATGCTTGACAGGGCCCATCCTTTCCGCTGAAGGGGAAGACCACTTAGAGGCCAGGCCAATAAGGCCCAGCAGCCCCGTGGCCTGACTGGGGTGATTTGTCAGGCCCCTCCAGCGCGTCTATGGTGGTCACACCGATGGATTTATCCCAAGGTAAATGGAGATAGCCCTCACCGGCCGCGGGCCCGGCACTCTGATTACAGACCCTCTCCTCGAGTTGCATTGATAGATGTTGCTTGTGTTTATCTATTTACAATGCCACTAAATCTGTGAATACAATGTAACACGGGCAGAAGGGGTACGACTCTGGGTGCTGAGTGAGAGAGGGAGCGAGGCCTGCATGGTTTGATTTATGCTATGCTATGCAGAGCAATAGAGAGACAGCACAGATGAAAGGTCTGGGATGAAACAGCTCGGTGGGGCGGAGGTTGTGGTTTTGCATTGGGGTCAGAAGGGCGCTAGGATGAATCTCATGCATTTCTCACACTGGGTGCTGTCCACCATGCCATAAGAATAACAAACACGCAGCAAAAGGAATGAGGGGAGCGTTTCAGGCACACAGGGGAAAACAGAATGTACTTTCGCGACAACAATGTGGAGCCAATCGGAGATGCACGGTGGTGAACATTTATCCCAGCGCTTCCACATCTATGGTGAAGAGTAATTCCATCCAGGGACAATCACTGGGATGGCTCTGGTTCAGACAACCTCTTCCATCTCATTCCCATCCAACCGACCTAAACCAGCCCTGCTCCACAGCCATGTAGAGAGCACCTTCCTTGTGTTACCACCAGCCATGATAAGAATGAGTTCAAAGGATTTTCTACCTTTGTCTGTCCGACTCTTAAAACCAAGCAGCAATAATGAAATCACCACTGAGGATACTTGTGGATGAGGCTTATCAACATATTGATCTACAAAATACGGCAAAATAAAGTAAGCTGCAAGGATTGATACATTACATACAGTATAACATAAGTTCCTGTTTCTGGGAAACAGTTCCATGAATGCAAAGAACAATTCTTCTCATTCTCTGTGAAGTGATGATGCAAGGTTGCACTGTGGCTCTTTTGAAATCTAGTGTCCTACTGGCACACATGTTTCCTGGATTTCTTTCAAAGGCAAGTAAGGATGGCGAACAACAAAAGTTCTGCCTTGATGGGAATGCACATTTTGACAAACAAACATTGTGTTAATGTGTTGTTTGAAACATGTAAGCCATAATAAATAAGTTGGAGTTCACCAAACCCATGAAATTGTTTCTTATTCTTGTGTTTGCTGATACAGTCTTTCAGTACATCTCTTGTGAATGACATGAATCCAAGAAAAGTAAGTAAGTAAAAAGTAAGTAAAATGTATTTATAAAGCACTTTTCACAGACATTAGTCTCAAAGTGCTTAACATGAGCAGAATTACAAACAAAAAAGGACAATGTGACCATATAAGGGCAAACAAAAAGTACAAAGGTAAAACATGGTTTAAAAGCAGGCCTAGGACATGATTTGTTATCCAAACACCAGTTTAAACAGGTGTGTCTTGAGCTGATTTTTGAACGAGGACTATGAGGTGGGTTACAATATTGCTATTACAATAGCTGCTTCATAAAGTTCACATACATTGTAGGAAATGACTCACTCCTGTCTGACTGAAAGGAATGTCTCTTCTTCTCCTCTGTGGGGCACAGTGATAATGACCCTGTTGTACCAATATCATTTAAGCCTGTTGAGATCCAGCTGTCACACCTCAAATCCAATAAGATATAAGAATCAGACTTCATAGGCATCAACAGTGGGATCATCGTCAGCAAGAATAGCCACTAGACAGCTGATATCCCACCAGTCAAAGGAAGCTCCATCATGTTTGATCTCAACCAACTAGACTGCTATAAGAGTAGGCGCCCAAGTTGTTCCTATCCACAGTACGGTATCCCCTACCGTACACGCCCACACACCCCAACAACCCCCCTTGTGCCCCAACCTCTTGGAAAGCTTATGTATGGCGCTCTCATTGTTTCCTCAGCCTATTGAGGTAAAGATAACTGTGGGTTGTGAGAGCGCTGAGTGATTATACATCAGTAAAATCACAGGGTATATATATCACTGCCACTGGGACACACCCACTGGAATGAATTGGGTCAAATGAGAGCAGTGCAACGGGCAGGGCGCATTGACAGTTACTAATGCACCTCCCATGGCCACTAACAGGAGTGTACAAATTGCCAGAGGTTTGTAAACTTTGCGTGTTCAGGGCCGAGTAGCCATGGTTTACAGGAAGCTTTGCAGTACTGGTATGAGTAGGTAACTAAATCAACACTTCAACGCGGCACTAGGATGAAGGGGCTGGACTTCATTTGAACAAAGAGGAGGGGGAGTTCTATCCATAAGTATCGGCCTCACCCACAAGACAGGTAAATGGGGAGACAGAGATTAGAGAAGATGGAAGGTGGTGAGTGAAGACATTCACTCACCACCGTAAAGGTTTTTTTGAAAATATTTACTATGGACTTCATCAATAGTAACCAGAATTGCAACACATATAAATGTACAATATCAATATAACCTTTCCCCAGCATTACACATACTGCACTTGCATAACCTTGATCTCTTGACCAAGTGCTTACAGTTGAAAAACACTTCAACCATGCCAGTACATACTTTTGCCATGCACAAATATTGACGAACAATCAATACAACATGCAGAAAAGTACAATATGAAAATCAATTAGTGTCCTTCAAAATGTAATTGCTTTTGTAAAATAAACGTAAATGTATATTTTGTAGATATTGTTAGTAAATTAGGTAGTTAGGTAATAAAGTCATTTCTGTCATGATAAACAAATGGAATCCCAAGGACTATCAATATTTAAATCAATACACATTTACTTGTGTGTCTTCTCAGGAGGCTGTAGGAAATTGAAGCAGCACCTTTTATTAAGTTATTCAAATGTTGGACTGAATAATGAGCATAGCAGCTAAAGCTAATATATTTCAATTAACTACTGAGCCAGTATTTAATCTAATCTCAGCAAAAACTTTGTAAAACAGTTCATCTCAGGACATAATAATAATTTTGCGTCAGTTATCAAAAAATGTCTGAACAATCCTTAATATTGGGAAATTAATGTGTGTTTCTGTGCAGGGTGAGATGTTTTAAAACAGACAAGTGGAAGCTGCGGAAGGAACGTTACACCCTGCTCTCCGATCCTGCCCCATCTCTCTGTTTGTTCTCCCTCTGACCCGTTGTTTTATCACACTACAACACAAGAGACATGCCCAGATTACAAACAGTATGTCATTAACAAACGGTCATCAAAGCTGCAAAGCTGTTTTTAGTGTTTGTATATTTAATGTCTGGAGTGAGGATGAGTGATGCTGTTTGAGTGATACAAAAATATCATATTTATAGGTGTATATTTTTTATATTGATGTATAGAACTACAGAAGTGTCTATCTGTATAATTCAGTGTGTATTGCCTGAAGAAAGGTATTCAGTGTCACACCTGTCTGCTGCAGTTTGCACTGAGGCGAAGGGAGGCATAACAGGCATGCAGTGTCTATACACAACTGTGCACCTGGAAAGAGGGACTTGATGGCTGAACATACACAGAGCAACAACACATAGAGAGGGAACTCTCAGTGTTGTACTGCTGCTATTTTTGTACATGTTTGATGTTAAAGAAGTAAGCATTCTTACATTTTTTTTACTTTTTTGGTGGTATTTTCACAGCTGGTGCTGCTTACATTTGAAAAATTGATCGTGGTTTTTAAAACCGAGAAGAAGAAAAATCTTTAACTGTAATATATGTATATAATGTTATATAAATCAATATACTTGAGTGATTAAACGGCTGTAGAGCCTTTGCGAAGGCTAGTTATGGTATAGAGCCTCTGATTTGATATTCTTGTGTTTTAAGGTTCTAGCATTAGAATACTTTAAATAACTCCTCCTATGATGTTCACAAAGCTGGTTTTATGTGATGCATGATCAGTAAATGCTGAAGCCACTGTGGGCTGAGAGGAGACTGTCAGGTTAAAGAAAGAAGTGCTACTTCTGTTCAGTCTAACTCTATGTTTAGCTATGTACCAGTATAGTGTGACTTGGCCTGTGGCTTGGCAGTGGACCGACACTCTGAAGCCCTGCGTGCATATGTGTGTATGCGAGTGTCTGAAGCTGTGACCTCAGATGTGTACAACACCTGTGTCCACTAAGCATAAGATGTACTAAAGACCTGCAGCTGCTAGCTTACCCATCTCTCTCACTCTTTTCTTCTCTTAATGTGCCATGCAACATGGATTCACACACACACACACACACACACACACACACACACACACACACACACACATCATGCACACACGTTTATGTGCCTTACCTGTACCATAAATATGAACACGCATAAACACATCTAGCACATCTCACTGCACATACGCAAAAACATACATCTTCCTTCCTGTTACACATCCAATCACAAAAACGTAAGTGTATGTTCACTCTAAAACACACACTCCCAGTCCATGGTGTTGGCTACTCACAAACACACATGCACACACACACACACACACACACACACACACACACACACACACACACACACTCACATTTTCTCTCTCTGCAGGATTATGACATGTTATTAATTGCCACCATTATCAGCGACAGCTTGCCCAAGAACTGGGCCCTTCTCTGGGGGCGTGGGGCTCGACGTTGCAGAATACAAAAAAGTGTGATAGAGAGAGAGAGAGAGAGAGAGAGAGAGAGAGAGAGAGAAAGGGGGGGGGGGGGGGGGGGGGGGAGAACAGAGACACAGGGAGGAAAAGGGCACATTGAGAGAGTGAGTGAGTGATGGAGGAGAGGAAAGAGGAGGGAGAGACAGAGACGGTGAAGGTGTAATGCGTCACGCAGTGCGATGCAACACTCTGCCCAAAAGGGATTGTGGGATTGTGAATAATTTATCAGAAAACATTTTTCTTGGTCCTTTCCGCAGACCCACAAATCCTCCCTGAGCTCACTTTAGGCGAGGGCTGGAGATAATGTACTGTGTGAGAATGTGTTATGTGTGTGTTTGCGAACATATATGCTGACTTCTGGCTCACTCTCATACACAGCAACGTAAATGTTCCATCATGAATGAGTATGTGGGAAAGTACACACATGCTTGAAGCTGTGGCACACGTCCACAGCAGCAAAAGGAATTGGGGACTTGTCCAGACTATTTGTGTTACCAAAATGTTATGGATGGTGGATCAAACATTATAAAAGAACCATCTTCCATCCACACTTTATGAAAGCAATGACCATGGTAATTCATAAACAAAGATATCATCAAACTACTTATTTCAAAGCTGAATCAGTGACACAGAAATCTCTGAACCTCATCACATGTTCACTGGCCCGTCTCTTCCCTGCTCATATGTAGAGAGAGAGAGAGAAATTGATTGGAAGGAGTTTGAAGGAGAATTCGATTGTCAACAGCGTCCTAGCATCAACTCCCCCCAGCCCATTCATCTGTAGCAGCAGAAAAAACAGTTACGTGAACTGTCACACCCAACTCTACTGTTAATTTAAGGTAATTAGCGAGCGAGTGATTCCCAATACATCATGGTGCAACTGGCAGACTCCACAATATTTCACAGCCAATCTGTTACCTTTGCAGCCCCGCCTCTGTCCCCCTCCCTCCAGCTCTCCATTTCTCTCACAGTAACAAGGCCTATACATGCAAACACTCCCTGCTGACAAACACACAAACCCACACCCTGACAAACATGCTGACGTTCTCTGACAGCCTATTGTATACATGCTGTGTGATAACAGAAAAATGTATTTTGTTCTAGTTCAGTTGTCACAGTTTACTTTCCAGACAATGTACTGATAATATTTCTGATAAAATGTCCAACAAAATTAGTTTTCGTGACTAATATAGTGTACATTTAAAACCTCTGTGAGTAGGATTTTAACACAAGTTGACTTTGGTGACTACACATGGCGTGTCTCAATAGAGACAATGCAATGCATGCTACCTAATTATTCAATGACACAGTCCAGCATCTGGCAGTTTGAGACACTATCTAGCTAGTTAAGCTAGCCAGCTGTGGAGCTAAGGTAACCATGCTAGCTGTCTCCCAGGGTGTAGTAGTCGTAGACACAACAGTGTGAATGTGATGCTGATGGAAAGACAGGAGAAAAACCCACATTTGAGCGTCTGGTGAACTCAGAAAAGGTGTCAAAATAACGGTTGCTTGCTCCAAGTCATTTCTGACTAAACAAACAGATGTCACATGTGTACTTAACATACCACTCCTAGGCCACAGAGTCTTTTAACTCTCTGAGTTCAAAGATAGTGCTTAAGTACTTTTGGTTCAGTTTTCATGTCTGAGATTGTTTGTTTTCAGAGTCTGTTCAGTTGTTAATTTGTGTTTGAGTGAGTCTGTAAATTTACACACAATCGCAAATACTGTACAAAAAAGGGTGTTGACAACTTCCAACATCTGAGTTGTATTTATATATGCCTCGAATGTTGAAGCTGTGGATGTAGAAACAGTTTCAATACAAGATGCTATCAGAGTTCTTTAATCATTTCTTCAAGTACAATTATGTTGAATGTACTGACAAAACTTTTAAAAAACATCCAGATACGTAGGAAAACTGATTTATTTTACAGTGTTAGTCTTGTGTGTAGTTATCATACCTGTGTGAAAAGGGGACTCATTTTGTGCTATGTTTTGTCAATGATAATATTGAATTAAAACTTGTCTGCCATTAAAAACTGTAACAATTTTGGTTTAAAAGTGCCTTTACTATTTAGCAAAATAATTTCTTGACAACTTGTGAAATGTAAGGATCTTGGAAATACGACAATGGGAGTGAAAAAAATCTGCAATCTTTTTCATCCACTGTAAATCTGCTGCTAAATAAGACGTGTGAATGCCCGAGGAGGCTGCAGTGCAGCAGTGGCATGGTTCCAGAGTCATCAACCTGATGTTTTATTATGTCCAGCATGTTGAAGAATGGCACCATATTACCTTTACGTTGAACAATTGATAGAAAATCTATTATGGAACTAATAGTTTCATATACCAACAGCCATGAGGAAGGCTTATAGCTTTAATATTTTGTAAGAGCCTAACCTCATCTCTGCTCAGTTTCAGACAGTAAGTGAACCAGCAGGCCTCTGTCTCAGACCGAGCAGCTGGGGAGGTGTGAGACTACTTTAGCTCGCTGCACAACATCAATCTCTTAGAGTCTCTAAGACATTCACACATTCATACACCCACACATGCATGTATCATACTTGCACTCACATGAACACCTGCCATGTTCTATAAATGGCACTATGTTATTATAATGTAATGGATAATGGTTTAAGTTTTACCAATACAATGGCCGCGATATAAATAGTACAGTGGTACACACTGCACCATGGTAATGATAATGGCAAACCATTGAACACAGATGTACACCATGGCACAATATGTAACAGTTGCCATGTGTCTGGAGTTACGTATTAGCCATTGTGTAAATATTACACAGTGGTTCTACATGGGCAAAGTATGCATGTATGATTTGCACCTCATTGTAACATGATTAGATTTCAAAAGTTATTTAAAAAATGTAGAAATAAATACATTGATTGAAACTGTTTAGAAATGATTTGCTTTAACATATTCTATTTCTTTATACAATCAAAATAGTCAAATATCACTTCCACAAGGCTGTTTTCAGCAGTCAGATGCAATTTAAAATTCCTCGCAGCTATAGCGAAGTTCAAGCTGCATGCAAACTTTATTTTATCAATCAATCCATTTTTTTGTCACATGAAATTTTACAAGGTCTTCCACTTTACTGACATACAATCCCATCAGCTCCTTCAACTTGCATTGCATTAGAGATGCGTGCAATGCAGTTATATCGGCAGGAATTGGGTGGGTCGGGTCCTAAAAATTAACATTCTGATTAATTGCGGATGTGTTGCTGGTGGATGAAATAATACATTATTAATGAGGAAAATATCAATTACTTTACATTCTCTAAAATGTGAGCACAGCAGACAGCAAAGCAGAGGTGCAGAGCTGCTGTCTGAGACGCTGTACACATTTACTCACGAGGAACAGCATAACTTCATTGATTATTTTACAAGTTAAAATGTTTAATTCTGTTTCCTTTGTCAAGTTAATGCATTATTCATCACAAACACACGCCGCCTCCTTCCCTTCCGCCAGATCGGCATCGGCACACAGAAAAAGAGTCACCTGGAGAGCGCTGTCCATCGGTCCTCCAAGATCCAGCCAAGTCTCAGCGAAACAGCACTGCTCATTCCAATTTTGACTAACATTAATGGAGTTCTTTTGCATTAATTATTATCAATACCACAACATAATACACTAAAGCGGTCAGGCTGGAAACCCATAGGTTTATGCCTATTTCTCCTTTTTGCATTTAGTCTTGTTTTAAATATGCCCAATGCGTTTTGACTGCAGCTGCAGTTACACCATAAAAACAAGTACATTTCCCTCCTGGGAAAATGTGCTTCTGCTCCGGAAAAGAAAATGTCTAATTTTTGGGAAAAATACTATTCCCTAATAAGCACGTACTGAATAAACACTTTTAAGGATGTCCTGTAAAGATACAGACAAGAAATCTAATAGAGCATAAAACTTCAAGTCTACAAGCATTTAGGTAAGAACCATCAAATCAGCATCTATGAATCATTAGTGGTTAAACAAAAAAGTCAATGAAATCAAGTGAGATGGTAATTGAGACGTTGAAGAAAAGTCTACAAAAGACAAAAAGAAAGATGAGAAGGTGCTTGTTGGAGAATTGTAGGATTGGACCATCTTTTTCTGCCTCCCATTGTACACGCAGTCTTTAGTTTGTCTTTTTAGGTTGCTTCACTTTTATCGTGGTACAGCATGGTGCCTTAAGGAACTGTTTGATTGTGTTGTATGTTTCTGTATGAGCTTGTAATCAACTCTACCTTATTGTGTGGTTAGCAGACACAAACAGAAAGAATCTCATAAACACTCACCCTCCCTTTCATCGCCATGGTTTCCTGTGGGCATGGCACTGTCTTTTATAAGGGTGGCACAAATTAACCCTGTACAGTTTGAGTGAAACTGTGATGTGGGGTCCCCTTGGGAAAGATTCCTGAAGAAAGAAAAAAGAGAATACAGTTCAATTTCAAAAATAATCTTTTTAAAAAGTATACAATATACTCCCAAACATCTGGCTTTACTCTGTATTTGTTCTGATTTTTTTTTCTGTAGGAAGTCACAATATTGATAACACAGGAACAAGAGAAGTTGTTTTCTGTGTGCACAGCAGTGGAAGAGTCAATACTGTCACTGTGCTGCTTCTTGGCTTGTCCTGGGCCTGTAGAGCAAGTTGAGGTTAGGTGAATGAGCAAGGCCCCCTCTACTTACAACACAGTGGCCACAATGGTTTCCTCTGCTTCTCAACTTTCCCATTAAAACATAGTAATTTACCCATTTGCTTACAATTTGGGGGCAACCACTGGGCCACATAGGGCCTTGGTATTACATTGCTTAAGGTTCCTTTGAAACTGCTTTGTTTTCATAAGCATTTTGTTTAGTGTTCATATGTTACTAGTAAAAAGTTCTGCAGACTAATTTTTAACACTTTCTGAGTTCTTTACAAATAGCTTTGCAAAGGCTTTACTCTTTTTTGGGACAGTTTACGACACTTGACAGTATATTGACTGTTGTATTGAATTAACTTCTGTTGTTAACTTGGCAGCAACATTTTGGAGATGAAGCCATACAGAGAATGTGGGACAAAGGCCATGAAGTTCAGCAGAGCAAATCTGCCTGAGCACCCTGCGCTGTCAAACTAGCACCTTGGAGCATTCAGTGTATTTCGAGAATATGAGATGATTGCATTCAGAGGTTTTCATCAACATTGTCTCAGTGGAAGTAAGACAGAGAGAGCCAGAGAAAGAGAGATTGGGGCGGTCGCTTGGGTCTGTAACAATCTTCATCTGATTTGTTTTTCCTCCTCTACTCTCACTGCTTCTTCTATCTTTCTCTTTCTCTTTTCTGTCTGAGTGAAAATGTGAGCAGACTCAGATCATCAGGTCGCTAGGCAACATTGGTCATGTGCAGGCACGTAACGTTGGGATTCGGGTCCTGTCTTAGTTGGGCTTCTTCCTATTTCCTTCCTGTTGGTCCTCTCCCTTCCTTTCATCTTCCTGGTCCTTTGCCTTTCTTTTCACTTTCTTTGTTTTTTCTTTTGCCCCATTTCTTCTCCCTTCTTTCTGTCTGTATGAGTGCACAGTAGAGGTTTCTGCGCTCCGGAGATGTGCAGTGTTTCTCAGCCAGCCAGAGCAGCAGCAGCCGTGAGCATTTATCAAAGCCGTGCTCCGTAATGACCACTCAGCAGTGGGGAAATTGAGCTGACCCCGAGGCCAAGCTGTTAGAGGGGACTGGTGGGAAGGCCAGCGGGGTCAGGCCATCCTTGTCCCACCCACTTAGTGGGCATTTAGCGCTGAACCATTAGTTTACTGTTTGGAGGCCTTACAGCTATCCCTTGCACAGTACACACAGTACACACACACACACACACACACACACACACACACACACACACACACACACTCACACAATGTGAACAACAGCCCCTACGTCTAATCCTCTGTACTTCAATGTTTACCTGACACAAGTTGTAAAAGGAAAAGAGTCAAAGAAACCGAAGGGGTAAACTTTGTTGGCTGCCAGTAAATGCTTAGACTTGGCACTATCAGAAACTATTTCTCTGTTTGTTGTACTGAAAGCAGGTCAAGACAATGTGGGCAAAGTAGCTCTAGTTTACATTTTCTCTCAAGCATTTGGTATTCAATCCCAGTGAAAATGAGATGCTGAGCTGCGATTAACTCTGGGATTCAAGGTTGTTATTCAAATTTGAGCTGTTGCTACATTGCATATTTGGTTGACTCACAGGCTGATTCAACATGAATCATAAATGATGGAGCTCTGTGCAATGGGCTTTTCCAACCTTTTCATTGCCTGATTGAAATCAACCACCACCACACCATTTTTTTCTCATATAAACAATCACAGTTTTGGTCACACACACACACTCATACTTAACAGTGCACATATATTTAGAGGTAATATCTAACCATGCACTCCTTGTAGAAAAACTATTAAATCGGTGATGCATATTCTTGCCTGACAATGACTGTTTAATGTCAGCTTCAGAAAGGGAAATTAAGTGTTTGAAAAATACATTTTCGATAGAAATTACTTTATAAATTCATCCTTTATAAAGCAAAGAGGTGTTCGTCTGTAGTATTTCATCTGATCTTTGTTGGTCTCTTCCCAGACACTGTGGAGACATGTCAATTTCCAGAGCTTGTTAATACCGGGAAGCTGCATTGAGACAGATCACTGGCTCTAGTTAGCATTATTTAACTAAGCTATGTCTTTAGGCACTTGCTTACAACAGTCCAGGGGCCGCCACAGGGCAAAAATCGCAGGGTAGCCGCACACACAGACAATCAATATGGACGCAGATGGGAAGGGAGGTGGGGGAAGACAAAAAAAGAGGTGGAATAGTCATTTTCGCTTGAGAGGCGCTCCCTTGAAAGCCATGAAATAAAAATCTGAACTTTAAAATTGATAAGGATTGATTTGGCTGACATGGGATCATAACATACACCCCTTCGGAGACTGGCAACGTGAGGGCTTACAGATGCCTTGCACATAAAGGAGAATGGGGAGGACGTAAATCTGACTACTGCACAGCAATTAGCCTTTTACTGTGGCAAAGATATGGAGAATCTTTACTGTTTCATCAAATGGCATTAGGCACGCTCCAGGCCTGGAGGTTTCTCTAGGAAGACAAATGCTAGAATAAACTTGTTTGGACAGATGGATTGGATGGAATTCTTCACAAAGTTCACTATTTTCCCTCACAGATCCATATAGATCTCTAGCAAATGGTTAGTTCATTATGTGGCCTCTATTAAATGTCACACAGTGTTTGAGCAATAAGTACAGAGAAAAACTCACCCTAAATGACACTTTCCATAATGTTTAAAAGACAAAGTGTGCCGTCAGATATGTTTTGATTAAGTTTATCTCAGTATTTACGGAAAGTACCTGAATTCATGGGGGGAAAAAAGAAGCAACACAGAAGCTATTTCCATTCACTTAACAACAGTATGGCCTCAATGTTGTAATGACTATTTATTTGCAAACACCCTTGCAAACTCTTACGAATCAAAAAACAACATTGTTTTTAATTGCGCTGTCACGTATGTTTTAAAAAACAAATATTCAGGCCCCCGAATACAAAATAATTGCTATTCAAATGAGCACCGTGCAGCAGAGAACATGATTAGGTAAAAGGAGAAAGAACTTGGTGCTAATTCCTACTCAGATGAGTGATTGGGAGGAATGAACAGGGAGGTCTTGATCAAAGCTAACATTGTAAGCTAACATTGTACTGTATGCTGGTGAGCAGATGGTGAGCCATAAATCCTCACCCAGGCTCTGACACATATTAGCATTTAGTTAGCAGCTCACAGCTTGCCAGCCATTTAGGTAATATCTCCATCAGATCACTTTGGAAATGGTGATGGAGTGAGTTGGGGGGATTTTAATGCTTTCCACGACTGTATTGTGCTTAGTTAGACGGAACTCTGGCTGTGCCATGAAGTGTTGCTGTTCGCAGCGGTAGGAGACTGCATGTGTTGACAAATACGCTCATCACTGCCCATTTAACTGCATAAAGCTTTCACTGGCACCAGCAATTTCTGCACCAACATCATTTACTTCAAGTGAATACACAAAATGTCAATATACTCAACTCACAAAGGCAATAACATTCACACCATGGTGAAATGTTGATCTAAAACACATGTATGTTTTGCAAGTTACCCTAAATGGGCCATTAAGACTCCATAAAGCCCACAGAAACATTTTTGGTTAAGATATAATATACTGAGTGAATTGTTAAATTGCACATGGATGAGCCTTTTTTAAATACTTTTGTGTTGGTTTTAGCATACAGCCAGAAGACATGGACAGTCACACAACCACATTGGAATGACTTCTGTGGAAATGATTTGACCAGGATGTTTAATGCTTACAAGTTATGCATTAATGTTAATAATAATAATAATAACAACAATACTTTAATTTTATATGGCGCTTTTCTAAGTACCCAAAGACGCTTTACATAGGGCAGAGACAAACAGAACAAACAAAACAAAACAAACAAACAAAACATTTTGGTAAAAAAAAAAGAAAACTGGAGAAGCTGTGCGAAATGAGTCATGTAGTGGAGATGTCTACATGTTGACAAGATTTATTATCAATGAGATGGTCCCTGGATGTATAAAGAGAACTGAATACAGCGTTCATTCTAAAGAAAGTTGCACAGTGGCGAGTAAAGCAAAAAAGTTTGACGTCAGAGTATAAAATTACCCAGATCTTCCGATGAGCTTCCGCATCCATGGAGCCCATAGAATCTATGGGCTCCATGGATCAATCTCCATTGATCTATGGCATAGATCAAGCCCAGTAGCGTGTTCTTTATCCCCTAATCCCAGCCCTCTGTCCAGCCTGGTTTTCGGGCTGGACCAAACAGAGGGAGGAAAATAATTTAGCATTCAGCTGCAAGTATATTTTATAACTTTTGGGAGCTAATGATTTAAATAACGGCTATTCATGTATTTATACTGGTATCAAAACTTGAACTATTTTTTATACTTTCAGGATATTATTGGCATTTGACATCCCTGATTCGTCACAAACTCCTCATCTCAAAACATCAGCAGAGTAAACAATGTATTTAAAAAGTTATTTGTTGTGTCTGAGAGGAGTTGAAGTTACTGTACGAGTGTATGTATCCGAAAGCTATGATACCAAACTCCTGACACACAAAGATGGCCAGGTATCTGATTTAATGCTATATTTATACAGTATGATATCCATACTTCATAACAGAGACCAATTCAGATATTGTATTTCTAACATAACAAATATTACTTAACAATTTCCAATTATTTTTTACATTGACTTTGACTTTAAAGGGGAAAGATGATACACTTATAAGACAGAAGATAAATATGTTAGAGTTTTGTTTCCCTATAGGCCTTCAACTGTTTTTGTCGTTTGGATGTGAATTCACTTACATACCAACAGCTTCAGTCTCATACCCCATCTTTTGATTTACGCTGACACACGTCTCCTTTAGTTTATTCTTGGTTTATGACTTTGGCATTTGAACTGGGGATCTGATATAGAAACTAATAAAAACATATTCATTTTATAAATCAATGTCACTGCGAAAGTAAAGAGTTGAAATATTATGAGATAAGGACTGAGAGTATTCAGTTATATGCATGCATTGCAAAAGAGACAGAAGAAATGCCATAAACTCACTTAGTGACACTTACACACTGACAGACTCTCCTGCTGCACGGATTGAGTTGCAGTCTGAGCCGATAGTGAAAGGGCAGCAGTGAAAAAGAGCAAGACAGAAAGTGCAAACTATGCATAGTTGTTGGTGCATGTGTGTGTGCGTATGTGTGTGGTTGTGGGGGGGCGGGGGGTTAATTGCAGTTCAACTGTGAGGAACAGCTGAGAGAGCTCATATATGGCACAGAGGAACATGAATGGTGACAGGCAAGTTGACAACACAACCTGTTTAATGGTGACAAGTGTCTGTGTGTGTGTATGTGTGTGTCTGTGTGTGTGAGTGTGTTTGTGTGTGTGTGGGGGGGGGGTTGTGAGAAAGAAAGAGTGAAGGCAGGTGAGCAGTGGAGTGCCTGACTGCCCACCCAATATGTTCACACTCCTCCTTTAAGAATAGCAAGAGTCTTGGTAAGCGGTTTGTAGGGGTGCTGATTGGGAGGATCGTGTAACTATGCGCATGTGACTGTGTGTGTCTGTGTGGGTGTGTGTCGGTTGGAGAAACTGAATAGAAGAAAGGTAAAAGAAGACTGTTGAATATCCTTCACCTGTCATCCAACAGGAAGGGATCTGAG
The DNA here is from genome assembly GCF_023349555.1 of Cebidichthys violaceus. NCBI lineage: Eukaryota > Metazoa > Chordata > Actinopteri > Perciformes > Stichaeidae > Cebidichthys > Cebidichthys violaceus. The sequence continues at coordinate 8,556,510 of NW_027176296.1, read as the reverse complement.
GAAGATCACAGGCTGTTTCCTGTTACCCATGAGGTTTAGCAAGGGCGACAGCAGTCAAGGTGTGGTATACTTTACACCAGGTTGCAAAATAAGTATTTGCCTGGCTTTGTGTGTGGCTCTGCCTGGGCTGCAGCTGTGTGTATTTGTGTGTATTCTTGATGCATATGAACGAGGGTTCAAATCCTCAAAGCAGCTCTCCTCAGCTCAGTTTTCAGTAAGCAGCTAAAGGTTAGACTTATGTGTTGCTACTTACGGTAACACAGAGAGACTCATTTACACCGTATCATTACCACTACAGAACTCACTTGTCAATCCCACTGATCCAGTGAAGTGCGTCATTTCAAAAGAAGACACACATATGAAAAGGTCTTTCCTAACAGTGTTACCGAAGTGCAGTAGAAAGTATTTGCAGCTAGCACATGAATACATTTTTTCTAAATGTAAATTTCCACCTTGATTAAAGCATATGCTTCTTTATGTTTACATTTTTTACATTGTACAGACTAAATGACCAGTGATGTTTTTATATGTAAAGTAATGGTGGGGCACCAACCACGACAGAGTGGCCAGGTCTTGTATACACACAGACAGACAGACAGACAGAGAGAAAGTGAAAGATACAGTACATGCTATGATACGACTAAGCATATACCTGTTTTTTTTCAACTTGTCTGTTATGCTGCTCAATGGAGCGTCTGTATGCGCTGTCAATTTGGGCAGCGGCATTTACTCGTTCACGTAAACCCAGTTACACAACATTATTATGACTCCCGCTACTCTCATGTTTCACAATCGTTTCAGAAAATGTTTCCAAATCTTTATAACTCGTCCTCAACTAAGAACCATCTTCACCAAAAAAGAAAAACATGGAAAACAAAAGAGTGCCTTCTTTTGTATACTAACTGTTAAAACATGTTAAAAACATGTTAAACCCACAGGTAATTTTACCAGCAGTTTGAGTGATGATAATATCCATTGGCAGGTGGGCACCGATGCGCTTTAATTCAAAATTTTCCTCTAAATTAAGGGTTTCAAACCTGTGCTCGGGTGTATAATCCACTTCATTTATTTTTTCAAGTTTTCTGGCAGTCGCTAAAACAGTTTCCCCGCTTCTTGCCGAGCAGTCAATTCCAAGCTCATGTTTGCGCCGACAGATAGCCAATCAAATTTGAAATGGCGCTGTAGACTACTCATCAAATTCGTGTGATCTACATTAAATACAGACACACTGAGCATGCATATTCATACTTCCCCACGTGCAATACACATTTCATTGTGAGAGAGGGGCTAGCCCCACAGACCCACGTCCGCTATATGCCACACAGGCCACCGTAGGCTTACTGCGGACACCACAAATCAGGAGAACGTAGTCTTGACATGATGACAACATTAAATCTTAACACAAATGATCTGCAATTCAGGAAGATGCTATTCATAGATGATAAATTATAGCAAATAGTAAGCTATGAGAATTAATAATAACATAAATTGTATGCACAGTTCTCTCCGATGACCATGCCCCACCTGCCCCTAATGACCAGTCGCCACTTTAAATGACTGACGTTATCTGTTCTTTATACTGTTGCTATTGTGGCCATGATTGTCCTGTTTTTAATGTCCGTTAGACCCCTTTTTTTTTAAGGTGCATAATATGAGATTGGAAGCATTTTGATTGCCTCTCATCAGCTCTCAAAATGGAGAAGCCTGAGCTGGCGACTCATAGCTAACAGTGCTAACAGTACAAACATACAAACCACGGCTAAGATGCTGACAAAGCAAACAGTGTCTACCTGAGGGGGAAGTGAAGGAGGGGGGGGGCTACGTTTTCAGGGTTGACGCTGACAATCCGTACGCCGTTATCAACTGTAACCGCTACATGAGAGCATTGCAGAGCAGCAGCCATGGGCTAACCAGTGGGACACACTCACATGCACTAAAAGCACGCGCTGCTTGCAAAGAGAAGCTCGGAGAACAACACACACAGAGGGAGAGCGAATCCATTCTCTGCTCAGGTAGACATTACTCCACTATATACTAAAATAGCAAATAGATGTTTGCTGCTATATTAATGCTTTGAATGTCATAATTGCTCCTTTAAATAAAGTTGTAAACATTTTACCACCCAACTTGAAGAAATGAGCTCTAACCCTGCAACCCACACTGGTGAAAAACAACTTGTGGTCTTATCATGTGTGTTCGGACCAGAAATAGGCCTGTGACCCCTCCTGGAGTCACCAGCCATAGTTTAAGAAACGCTGACTGTCAGTAAGTTTAAGACCTTTGTAGCTCTCATTCATGCAGGAGCCTTCACTGTGAAAAATATGTAAGTGAAAGGTTGAAGCTGCAGAGGCAGTTCTGTGTGTTCCTAATGACGTGACATCACTTCAACATATTTTAGGATTATGTTATGTATTCATTATTTTAGCACAAATTACTGTAACGTGAATACAGAGCAAGTAGTAGTAGTATAATACCATTGTGTAAGCTCTGTATTGATGAAGCGCTAATACAATAATAATATGTATTTATTCGGGAATTGCACAAGCTAGTGCTGTGGAATAAAGCAATTGTAAAGAGTTCAGGAATGTTTCAAGTGGTGATTATAATTTTCCAAAAACAGCATTCTTGTCCCTGTTCTATTTTCAGGTTATATATTAAGTCAAGAAGTAAGCACCTGCTGCCATCCAAATAGAGGTCACATCAATTAAAATGTCACTTGAAATTATTTTGATGATCTTGTATCCAGTATTTAAATACTTATATTTTGAATCCTCTATTTGGGAACTTGTTGTTCATCAAATACTTTACATTGGCTAGTCATTTGAGAGATGACAGTGGCATATGTGCATATGTGGAGCAACTGTCGTGGACTGAATTCAAACCAACATCATTGTGGTATGCATCTCAGCATGCTGAGCCACCAGGACGCCAGATCTGGCCTTTGAAGCCATTGCGGGTTCCCTGAGGCCAGCAGCAGCAGTAGCCGAGGGGCTATCAAATGTATTAGAGCTGCCCCACTAATAAGATAAGTGGGCTAATGCTAGCACTAGAGGTTTGCCACTCATCTCAATCTGTCGTGTTTAACAGTCTCGCAGGAATAGCTCTCAAATTTAAATGCTGTGCCGCTGTTGATGGAGTGGAGAGGTGTTAGTGTGTGTGTGTGTCTGTCTGTGTGTGTGATGGGAGTCGAACAGTGTGTGTGCGTTTGGGTATGTGTTGGTGGGGAGGGAGCATGGGTAGAAGCAATGTAAGACGCTGGCTAAGTCTTATGGAACATCAGTTGACACTAGAAAAATACAGCTGCCGATAAATCTCCTACAACAGCCCCGGACTCAAGTTTCGCTCCATGATTTATCGGGGTTGTCCCTTTTAGACTTGCCATTTGGGAGCCACGATCTCTGTAGGTCATTTGTACAACTAATTTTTAAACTTTAACACTTTGCAAAGCACAAATGTAGAGAGAAGGAAACCTGGCCTTTCCAAAGATGAAACCGGGTACATCATTTATCTGTTCATTCCCTTTTTTCCATCTGGAACTCTTATTTCGGTCTCCACTCTAAAAATTGTCTCAAATAATCAGTGATTTAGTTTGGATGTTTATATTTAACCACTGATGCACCCAACAGTTGCTCTCAAAATGTCAAGTGTCTGTTTGAAAACTGGGCCTAATTGGAATGTGTGTGTTTTAAGGTGAAAGCTATTACTCTCATTCAGTCTCTATTGATCTCCACCTCTAGCACTGATAAGATCTGCACAATATTTATTAGACTGAGAGGGACTTGTTGAGACGCGACTTTGATAAACATGATAATTTTATAAAAGACAGCCCTATCACATGTCATGATGGTTCTGTGCGCTATTACATGTACTGATGTTGTAAGGGTTTTTAACTTGGCCCATGGAGGTTGTTACATGTCAGCAAGCCCCTATAAAAACAATGATTTAAAAAAAGAAATCCCGAAAGAAAAAGCAACATTTAATAACTTAAATTAAATAATAAATTATATGAAATTTAAAAAAAAAAGATATCGTCTGAACATGTTCAACTTAACTGTGGCTAAATTTGGACAAAAGTTCCTAAGAAATTTGTAATACAGGCCTGATACCCTGACCATGGTTCACATTCATTACCCGCATTTTGGCACCCAACTACATGTCAATGCATCATTACTCTAATTATAATCATGCTGTTCCATTACATCACTCACCACACAACCATCTTCCTAGGCACACAACAGGTGTTAGTAATCAAATAATAAGTGTGGTATCAACAACAAATTAAATTATCATTCTGGTCCTGTCTTACATTATAATTATTTTGATATATTTAAATCTAAAAGATTTTGATATATATTACAAGCTATGTATTTGCATTTAATAGCCCTGTTCATGTGTTGATAAACCTAATGATTTAATAAAACGTACATAAAGGTGACATTATTTGTGTTACTCATTGTTGTAATCAGCCTTCAATGTTTGTTTTTTTCTCTGTTTAGATTTTAACAAATAAATAGTGCTGGAATAAATTACTGAACTGGCCTTTAGAGGGCACTGAATTTGATCTTAGCTTTCCCCACCCGAGTTTGTTTACTAATGGCCGTGTGGACACCGCACACTCTTAACACATTCAAAATTCCCCCATCTCCCCCTCGTCTCTGGTCTCTGCGCTGAGACAACCTGGAAACCATCGTCCACGACTGAGGAAGCTGGCACTCCATAGTAAGTACCTCAATTACAAATGTTATCAATCCCAGTGAAAGAGAGAGCTTAGCACTTGTGTCTGTTTTTCTCATCAGCAGCGGTGGGGTAGCGGCTCGAGGACAGGAGTGAAGGGCTCAAAAGAAACAAGGACAGCAGTTTGTACATATGTGTTCTTGTGTGAGTGTACGTGTCTATCTTCTAACGCAACCCCCCACACCCCACCCTCCCTTAAATATCCTGTCGCCTTCGGTGTTTCTTTCTTGCTGTTCCTCAGTATCTTGACTCCATGCCCTCCGCAAAACCTGAAGAACCCAATCGTCTCAAATTCAGCCAACTGAAATAATTAAGGGGTTGCATGCCGCCAAAAATAAGGGTGTGTGTATTTTTGAAGTGAGGAGGGGACATGTGTTTGGAGTCTCGGGATGCCAGGATGCCTCCGGCTGGGTTCAACTTGTTAGGAAAACTGGGTATTGCCTTACACTTCCGTTGACATGACTGCAGTATCATTGGTGGTGGTGGGGGGGGGGGGGGGGGGGGGTTGCAGTAGGTGTCAGCCACAGCTTGGCTGACCCCCCCCAAGGATGTGCATGTTTACAGAGGTGTTCTCACAAATATTTGCCCAGCACAGCGAGACGGACATGCCCCATGGGTTTGAAGATGTGTTTACAGTTATCTTTGTACATCACTACAAGCACAAATACTCATGATGCATTTTTAGGTGGTATATTAATTATGGCAATGATTCCAACTAATTCAGTGTTCATTTTTGACTCATGGGACTGGGCTGTTTAAAACAGTAATCTGTCTGTGGTGCATTAACCAGCTGTTTAGACCAAAAATACACACATGTTGTTTCAGGTATTGGTAAGACAATGAAATGAAATCCCAGAAAAACTGCAGTTCTTTATAATACTATCAGAAAGGATTATACAGCTCAAGAAGTTGTCGAAATTACACAGGGACAGTCATTTTATCCTCTGTTGCAATGATCCCACGGTAAACCGAGAAATATGGTATTCACGTTACCAAATTAATAAACCAGGAATGTGCCCATGGGCTTATTTGATTGACCAACCCAACAGCACTGGAAGCGTAGCACTATGGCAAAAGTTAAGACAGCTTCAACTTTTTTTTGCCAGACAAACCTAAATTTTCTTGCCCGCCACAGTCTCATAATGAACCGAAATTATTTTTACACTTCTCAACAGGTGGGCTGGCCCTCTCTAGGCACATTTCCTCCACAGCAGAGCGCAGAGACTTCCTCTAGTTTGGCATAGAAAGTGCCAAAAAAAAGGATTTTAGGTCCTTGTATAATTTCCCTCCGGGATCATGACCTCGGACCCCATAAAAGGGTCCCAGGTCCACCTACAATCGTCTAACAAAACCCTGTGGGAAACACTGCTACACTATAACTACACTCACCCAAAGTACACAAATATGAGGCTTGATATCAGACCTGCTCCTATTATGAGACTAGATACTTCCTTTTTTTACCACTGCAATGAGCCCTCATTTATGTTTTTCTGCAGTAGACTTCCCATAGATTACCTGCCATGCTAGAAACATGAAGCACATCATCTTCAGTGCAAAGTCTTTGTTGAGAACTACGACTTATATATGGACAGAACACGTGAAACAAATGATAAACTGATGAACTAGATGAAGATCAAATACTATTTGTAGTAGTATGTGTTTCATTAAGGAATGGTGGATGCAGAAGAGAAGGGAGGTTACAGATTAGTTAGAATGAAATGCTTGGTAAACTAAACTAGTGTGCTCCGTGTTGTCAAACTATATACTCTAAGTATTTTTGATGAGGTCACAGTACGGTATTACTACCTCCATTGCAATATACAAAAAGTCTAAATCTGACACAGATGTAGAAACCGAAACATACACCAACAAAATGAAACATGAAACACATAAGCCAGTATTTATGTTCACTACCAGAGATGGACAATGAACACATACGCAGACATCGCAGACACACACCAACACCCCCCTCCCACGCACACACATACACACACAATTCATAAGCATGCAGACTGGGGAGCAGGCGTCCTTTTGTTGGAGGGAGAATGGGAAGTGTGAAGGACGTGACGAGGGAGATAAGTGTCCTCCAGGGCCCTGAGGTTACCCTAATGGTGTCATACATCACCACTCACAAAGCCATGCAGAGCAAAGTTGTCAATGCATGAATGCTGCACTATTACTATCGGCCATTTTAATCATGGCACCTGTCACTGTGCTAATCAACACCATAACTTCACACTGGAAATCACTCAGAAAAACTCTCTCATGCCGCTGTGTACCAGGAACTGTATACAACACAGGCAGTAAGTTATGCAGAGAGGGATGCTGGCTGGATGGTAGGCCGCTGTGCTGAGGGGTTGTGACTTTGTAGTGCATCATTGCCCTTGTTTAATGGAGGCTTGGCTTTTCCTAAGCAGTTGTTGTGACAATGCTAAATGCCGCTTTTATGATAGTGCTAAAAGGGTTTTGTCCACTGTCAACACCCCCACCACCCAACACACACAAACACAAACAGTCTGTCCAGTGTGGCTTCCTGGACACAATACACTCCAGAGTCAAAAATGATCTTTTTTAGTCTTATCTGCCAATGGCTGGTAAAGTGACAAAATGTACAGGGCAAATTATTTTTATTTTGCAATAAACGTGTGTACAATGTCATTAAAAACAATGTTCAAAATACAGATGAGCTTATTCGAAAATATCGTAATTTGCAGTGACAAATTACCTTTTCTGTATAAGGTTATATTTTACTGTGTAAGTGGTTCAAAGATGGCGTTTCAATACTATATTTGTATGTTGTTGAGATAGTTTGATGCATATGTTACAGAGTAATGTAGCTGAAATTTGCTTACAACACAACGATCATCTGCCTCATCCGGGATGCTGCTGGCCCCGGTGAGGTCAGAACAACCTGGAGCTGAACGCTCTTAACACTGTGACGATGACAGTGGACTTCAGGCGGTGCCTCCAAACAATGCCCCTTATCACCATACTGAACACTGTGTCTGTTGTGGAAGCCTTCTAGTTTCTAATCCCTGTGTGGTTTTGATCAGTCACCAGACAGGACTACAGACTAAACAGCTAAAATAGATTTTATAATGATTTGCACCTTAGCAGTAACTTTCCAAGCTGTTGAAATGTTGTCAAAAATGGAAAGTGTCGTACATTTTGATTGATGTTCTACCCAGTGTGCCTCCTCCAGTGGCATCATGTCAGCCGTCTCTGTGTATCTTCTTTCACACTGAAACACTGTGTAGATATGGGCCCCAAAATAAGACAGATATGTTGCTTGAGACCCAGCAAAGCAAGACATATGGGGGCAGCTGGAGAAGGGCTGGTAAAATATGGATGATTTCTAACTATAAAGATACTGATATCTCAATATGAGTGATGGAAACATTCATGGTGTTGGTTTCAGGACGGTTGGACTGCCCTGTTTGGGTAGCACTGGAGAGACACTGGGTCGGGTTGCAAACTATTAGCATTCCTCTGGATCGAGGCTGTAAGGCGGCCTGGGAAATGGTTGCAGTGCTTTGCCCTTTACAAAAGCAGGAGATGGACCAACGTGAAGGAGGCCAAGGTGGAGAACAGTGAAGACATTGATGGTGGAGATAAAAGATGGATTAAGAATGGAGGAGAGGAAATAGGAACATGTTAAGGGCGAAATAAACAATTGCGGTGTCCTTGTCATCTTGTGCCATGTGTGACCCATACAGGTGTGAAGTTGGATGTTGGTTATTGGTTCATTTAAATTGAGTTATTTATTTAATATTATTGTTTTTCAAAGGGATGATGATGGGTTTTTTTTATTTTTCACAAAATGTCTGTGTTTATTACAATTGAAAATCAGATTTTAAATAGTAAAAAATGTTTAGGTGAAAATTAGATTTAGAATAATACCATTGCAGTGTAAACACTTGGCAGTTTGGGAGTTTTTGTTGTTGTTTATTGTATTTCTACATGCCTAGTGGGTACTTAGTTGCCTCACCTAACCCCAGGGCATAATCAGCAAGCCTTTAGTGTGTGTCACTTTCTATGACTAAGCATTTTCGGAGCTGCCAACAACACAAGAAGACCTTGTTTACTGTAAACTAAAGTGATCAGCATGTGTTCTTGTAGCAGGAAACAGAAAGTGTTGGGAGGTAGAATCTAAGTGAAAATTCTTCTAAAAGAAATCAGTGGATATTTCAGGGATATTTGTGAAAAATCAAACACACTGAAACATCTTATTTTGGAACTATTCATTTACAATGTTTGTTTAAAAAAAAAAAAAAAGAAAGAAAAAAAGAGAAAACTATCAAGTTAGTAAACAGGCAGAACATGGCATCAAATCTAACTCTAATGTGTTTCCCTGTAAATCGGATGAAAATTGCATCCCAAGCTTCAGCTAGAGTGGAACCAGCTGTGAGAAGCCATATTTGAAGAGGGCTGTGGAGTGGTGGTTCTAGTAGCACTCTGTGTCATTATGAAACCTGTTTTAACTAATGAGATACATTATCGTTAATCACCTACTCATTAGGAGCGACATGTTGAAGAGAGACTCAGCAATGGCGGACACACAGTGGCACACACTCACACACACACAACTATACAGTGACATACACACACATAACATCCACTAATCTCTAGCTCCAAGGCATTTTGCTGATTTCCTGTTCCTGAGCAGACTCACAGTTAGAAAACTTACAATATGCATGTAGATTTCTCACTCTGTGCACACATTATCCACAGCTCCAAGGCACCTTAGGTGGTCTCTCACCCCAGGCGAGATGTACCCTACCTCGGGTTAAGGATTCAGAGATTCTGGTTAATGACGCCCAAGCCTCCCCTTCCTCCCCAGATGCCATTAGAACCTCATTTTAAAGGAGAGTGATGGGCCAGGCTCGCAGGGTTATCTGGCCTATCTTTTAATCATAAATGAGACCCCGCCCTCTTCTTACTCCCCCTCTTTACCTCTCTCTATCTACCTCCTTCACTCTTCCCCACTGCCCTCCCCTTCTCCCTCTGTGGGTTGGAGAAAGTGCTGTCTCAGCATTTCATACTCTTTCTCCCCACCCCTTCCTGTTCTGTCTTTATGCTTTTCCAGCCCATCGCTGATCGGGGGCATCAGTTCCACCGGGGTGACTCCTTCGCCATCACTTAGGAGCTGCAGAGTCCTCTTCTGTCCAAGAGAGCGGCGGAGATGGGAGGGTTGTTGGGGGGGGGGGGTAAAAAGAGGGTCATGCCAATGACAAGGGGCCTTAAAATTACTTCTCAAAAGTCTTAAGTATTGGAGGATCTATGGCTGCTAGCCGTGTGAAACTCTCCTACAACATTATCTTTATCCAATGGTACTGTGCTCTAAACACCCTCTATCTCAGTCATATTACCTCTGTACTGTGTGCAAAATTTCACAAAATAATTTGTACTCTCTCTCTCTCTCTCTCTCACACACAAACATATATACATACCATTTCTACTTTAGTGTGCACTGTTAAGTTTATGTACAAGAGTTTGAAAAATATATTTCTGTGCTTGCAAAGTTTTGAAAGAGTTGGAAAAAAAAAAGGGGTATTGATGCTCACCTGCAGGCCTGCGCGATTATTTCCATCACCACACACACACACACACACACACACACACACACACACACACAATCACAATCTCACACACAGACACAATCTCACACCCACACACAATCACACACACCACCACCTCAGTGCCCCCTTGCCTTCAGTCATTGTCTCTCGCTGCAGTCCTGCAGGGGGTAAACGTCAAACTCTCCAAATTGGATGAAACATTATGGGAAATATTATGAGGCAGCCTGCTGGTGTGATGGCTAGGGGCGTCTGGTTAATTGAGTTGTTGCCCACGCTGCATACTAAACAGGACCGGAGGATGGCAGACAAGTCGGGTGGCACACTGGCTTTTTTTTCTTTGAAGACATTTCATCTTTATTGGCTTTAATGTGCAGTCGAGACAGAAAAAGGCCAGATGGAAGAGGGAAGGGAAAAAGACAGAGAGAAAGGCAGAGACAGACTCTCCCAGCATATTTTTCTGTCCAACATATCAATCACCAAGTTTTCAGATGAAAGAGTAAACAGCTTCAAAATCAGTGTTATTTTTCTCTTGAATATGTTCAATCTAAGGAGGAGACATATTTGATACATTACAATTGCACAAAGTTCTAAGTCCCGCCACAACTTCAGAACCGTCCCTCTTGCAGTGCCTCTGAAACTTTCTCTGCCAGAGTCGCTGAATAATTTTGCCTCTTTAAGCCTGACACACAGAAATCTTTTATCCACAATATTAGTCGGAAAAGAAAGACAGAACTGAAATTTTAAAGAGAAAGTGGAAAAAAGAAAAGTGAAGTACTTTTGATCATCGTTGCGACAAGGCTGAGAGGTAACATTTAGTCATTAATGTCAAAGAGGATATATATCTCAGGATTTATATTTTAGCATTAAGAGAAGCCTATTAGTAATGTGGCTCATCCTTATTCGGGGTCACTGCCAATGAGTAATAATCTTATGCAAATATATTCTGCTGGAATTTTCGGATGATTACTATATGTAGATTCAGCCCAGTCTCTTCTACTGCGCCTAAAATGAACAAAAACAGAGATATCCATACATTGTTCATGATTAGAGAAAGATGAAGGAAGCTGAACTGCATATCAAGTTTTATGTCATTAAGAAAACATAGTTTCAGTTGTGCTACTGGCCATAATTTCTTTCAAAGGCTAACTATATATCTGCTCAGTGGTGGGTATATATATATATATATATATATATATATATATATATATATATATATATATATATATATATATACACATACATACATACATACATACATACATACATACATATATATATACATACATACATACATACATACATATATATACATACATACATACATACATACATACATACATACATATATATATATATATATATACACAGTTGTGGTCAAAAGTTTACATACACTTGTAAAGAACATAATGTCATGGCTCTCTTGAGTTTCCTGTTATTTCTACAACTCTGATTTTTCTCTGATAGAGTGATTGGAACAGATACTTCTTTGTCACAAAAAACATTCATGAAGTTTGGTTCTTTCATGACTTTATTATGGGTTAACAGAAAAAGTGATCAAATCTGCTGGGTCAAAAATATACATACAGCAGTGGTAATATTTGGTTACATGTCCCTTGGCCATTTTCACTTCAATTAGGCGCTTTTGGTAGCCATCCACAAGCTTCTGGCAAGCTTCTCGTTGAATCTTTGACCAGTCCTCTTGACAGAATTGGTGCAGTTCAGTTACATTTGATGGCTTTCTGACATGGACTTGTTTCTTCAGCATTGTCCACATGTTCTCAATGGGATTTTAAGTCAGGACTTTGGGAAGGCCATTCTAAAACCCTAATTCTAGCCTGATTTAGCCATTCCATTACCACTTTTGATGTGCGTTTGGGGTCATTGTCCTGTTGGAACACCCAACTGCGCCCAAGACCCAACCTTCGGGCTGATGATTTTAGGTTATCTTGAAGAATTTGAAGGTAATCCTCCTTCTTCATTATCCCATTTACTCTCTGTAAAGCACCAGTTCCATTGGCAGTAAAACAGCCCCACAGCGTAATACTACCACCACCGTGCTTGACAGTAGGCATGGTGTTCTTGGGGTTAAAGGCCTCACCTTTTCTCCTCCAAACATATTGCTGGGCATTGTGGCCAAACAGCTCGATTTTTGTTTCGTCTGACCACAGAACTTTCCTCCAGAAGGTCTTATCTTTGTCCACGTGATCAGCAGCAAACTTCAGTCGAGCCTTAAGGTGCCGCTTTTGGAGCAAGGGCTTCCTTCTTGCACGGCAGCCTCTCAGTCCATGGAGATGCAAAACACGCTTGACTGTGGACACTGACACCTGTGTTCCAGCAGCTTCTAATTCTTGGCAGATCTGCTTTTTGATGGTTCTCGGTTGACTCTTCACCCTCCTGACCAATTTTCTCTCAGCAGCAGGTGATAGCTTGCGTTTTCTTCCTGATCGTGGCAGTGACAAAACAGTGCCATGCACTTTATACTTACAAACAATTGTTTGCACTGTTGCTCTTGGGACCTGCAGCTGCTTTGAAATGGCTCCAAGTGACTTTCCTGACTTGTTCAAGTCAATGATTCGCTTTTTCAGATCCATGCTGAGCTCCTTTGACTTTCCCATTGTAGCGTTTGTGGGCGTTTGTATCCAATGAGCCCTATTTAAATGGCCTCAGAGAAGTCACCAGCTGTAGTCACTCATAATCACTCACAAGAAGTTAAGAGGCCATGCTATGAAGCTCATTTCATTGACACAACTTTCTAAGTCACCAAAATTGCTAATTCATGTTGCTGTATGTATATTTTTGACCCAGCAGATTTTGTCACTTTTTCTGTTCACCCATAATAAAGTCATGAAAGAACCAAACTTCATGAATGTTTTTTGTGACAAAGAAGTATCTGTTCCAATCACTCTATCAGAGAAAAATCAGAGTTGTAGAAATAACTGGAAACTCAAGAGAGCCATGACATTATGTTCTTTACAAGTGTATGTAAACTTTTGACCACAACTGTATATATATACTTATAAATTTGCACTCATATAAGTGCAAACTTTAATACATCTAAATCTGAAACCTCCAGATCATGTTGTTGCTCAAAAGCTTGATTAAAATGTAAACAATACAAACATAATATATGCAAAGCTTTTCATACTCTGATATTCTGCAAAGGCAACCACAGGAACTCCAGGTTCATTAACGACTTGGAGTATATATTTGTAATGCACAGTGTTTATCTTTGATTGAAAACCATACACATGACCCCATCCTCATAGTGCTGCTCACAGACTCCTTGCAGGCTGTGGGGAAGTGCGAGTTTCCAGGCAGCTACTTCATCAACATTTCTCGGTGGGTCAGTGTCCTTCGTTGCAGAGCACATCAATTCAGAGGGGACATCGATCACAGCCGCCTCTCGTCACATTGACCAGCTCATTAGTTGGACTTAATATACGTCGAGGGAGCTCTGAGGTCTGTGTGTCAGTCCTGCACTCTGCAGGATGTTTTCTTGGAGATTCACATTTAAGATACAACTCTTTCTGTTGCAATGACGAGGCAGAGAAAGTTAAAATGCATGAAATCAATTTGAGATTGTTAACTGTTTCTCCATGTGAAGTTTTATAAATGTTAATCTTTGTTCTCCAATCAATTTGAAGAGAGGTATATCCTGTTTAAAATGCTGACAATTTAAACCATGTTACATACTAATGCTGTCATGCTTGCCAGCCCAGTATCGCCAGAAATTACGCAGTGGCGGGCCGTGCATTTTCTACCTAGGCCTTCAGTGCTGTCCAACTCATTATGACGCCACAGCTACGGTTATTTGTTTCTAGGGTTGTAACAATACACGTATTCGTATTAAACCGTTCGGTTCGAGACAGCGGGCTGTGTGACCTCTGAACCCGGAGCAAAAAAAACAACAAAAAAAACAACTGACACGTGTGTTCTGGGCTAAGCTAAACTAGCTTAGCAGGAAATCCAACACGCTACGAACTCTCCCCGCAATGTTTAGGTAGCTGTTCCCCACTGATTCAAACAGGGCTAAAGAAATCGCCACACAATCCCCATTTCTCCAGACCATGATTCTTGCTTTGTTAAAGAAAACAGCCCAACCAGATTCAATTGTCCAGACAATAGCATGACAGTATGCTTCGTAATTAACTAATTAACGGACAATGCATTTAGACAAAATCAATGTAATTAACACAATGACAACAACAAACTCCCAAGAACCAGTCACATACTGTATATATTCATATGACAACAAAGCATGACAAATCAATCCAGCAAACCTGCAGCGGAACAGCATTCTGCTACACACTCGAGGGCATGGGCCATTCAGATATTAGATGTAAAAAAACAAACTTACAAAAAGTTCACTTACCAAATCCTGTTTACTTAAAGACTTACAAAGAGTTTAATCCGAATCGTTTCAGTTCCGCCGCGGGCGCCCAGACCGGGTGGACCGGTTTTCAAAAGCAACTCACAAATCCGTTTCTCCTCCTTCAGCCATTGAGTGTTAAAAAAAGCAAAACTAGGTAAAAAAAAAATCTGCACCAATCAAAACGCAACAAATGTCATAATTTCTTCCATATCTTTCAATTTGAACTCTTACTACTCCAACTAAATTTTGATAGCTATCTTAAGGTTCACAATAGTCACATGCTCGCCCACTGACCAATCACAGTGCACACTGCAGCCTTACTGCAGATAACTGCACGTTATTGCTGTACTCGTAGGCCAGCTAGAAGGCTCTGATAGGTCAAAGAATATGCCCAACATGTCAAAATAAAGATCTGATTGGTTGAAGACTATGGCAATCATCAATATTGTTCCCATTTACTTAAACTGCAAAGGCTTCACTTGTGAGTCTGAAGGCCTTGGTCCTCTCTTTTTACCTAGAGACAGCATAGAGGCTAAATCTGATTGGATAAAAGCTCTACTTAAAACAAGCTGTGCTGGAAGCAGAGCAACAGAGGAAGACAGTAGCTGTGCAATGAGAAAATAAGCTAATGGGGAAAATATTTGTGTAAATTATAATACATGTAGTGCATTTATGAAAAATGATTGAATTATAAAATAGCTATAACTTTGTGATTCTGTTTAGGCCATGAGAAGGCTTTGCTGGCCCTGACGGCCCACCACTGCTGAAATGGGGGTACTAGGGGGGCTTTGAGTACTGTAGGGAGAACGTGAGATTTTTTTTAAATGTTAATTTAAAAAATGTCAATCCTAAAATAATTACACTAATTATAACCTGTAAAAAAATGTTTTGGGTTTGGGAGTACTTGGCTTAACAATATTTCAAAAGGGGTATATTGTTGAAAAATTCGATTTTTTTTTTTACAGTATATCTGACTTTCATGCAGGAGAGACCTGTTACAAACCTGCAATAAAGGATGGTAGTTCCTGCATTTTTATCAGCAGGAACAGCCATCTTTTCTTAACCATACTAAGTGTTATAGTTACCTGACATTGAACATACCTTACCCATAGATTATTAACCATTACCATTATCACTGCATAATATTAACTATAATTTAGTCATACAGAGGTTTTGCATAAACCAAGAATTTAAAAATTATTGGTATCAAATTTCACTGTTGTTTTCCGTGAAAAAGGTTGAATTTGCTATAAATGTTTTCTAAAGTACAAATGAAGTAAGTGAAGTCGCTGTTATGGAGAGCTGTATATTATGGCATCCAGGTTTGGCAGAATTGCTTTGAGTACTCAAGAGAAAATTGTTGAAGATTATAAGACCATGCATAGAAAAAATATTTTCATCCTGGTAATGAACAGTATTTAGCATTTTTATCACATCAGAACGGTGTGTGTGTGTGTGTGTGTGTGTGTGTGTGTGTGTGTGTGTGTGTGTGTGTGTGTGTGTGTGTGTGTGTGTGTGTGTTTCATAGACTTAGTTAAAACAATGCTGCCTCCCACTGATGTAAACATCCACTCCAGAGCAAACCAGAGTGCCCCAGCTGACTGCTCGCCCTGTCAGTCCGGCCCACTCACAGATGAGGGCCACATTGTGCCCATTGTCTGACTAAATGGTGGCTTCAGAGAAGAGAAAAGGGGGAAACTTGTGTAAACAAGCTGCAGCTTTAGCATCTCAATGTCACTGCATGGGTGTCTGGTGCTAAGCAATGCTTTGTGCCTGTTGGCATCATGCATTCCTTCCTGGGCAAACTTTGGACTCGACTTTGGCCTCTCGACTTGTTCTGAGGATTTATAAACAAATTCTAACAGTTTGTATCAAAAGAGGTAGATATCAAATGTTAGACGACAAATGTAAAACTTCCTCAAGTGTTCTTCACAAAGGAAATAGAGCAGAAATAAACCATTGCAAAGTGTATTGAACTTTTGGCGCCCAGAGCAGGGGATGGTGTCGACCCTGTGAGTTGTTTACTATGGCAGGATATTCCGGGTATTCGAGGGGGATTTTTCCATCTCTATAGTGCCCCATTTGCTTCCTTTCTTCCCTCTAATTTGTATCCGTTAGGTTGATGTCACGTTGTGTTTTCTATTGAGCAGCATGGATAACACATTTGCTGCAGCTTGATAAGGTCATTCCACTTTAGTGCCGTTAGCTGTTCTTTGGGTTTTGATCACAGAGACTGTCACAACGGTGAAGATTGCGCGAACACACAAATGTATACACACTTTTGACCGCTGTGTGTCCTCTGTATTTACTCTTTTAGACAGTCACATTTTAAGAGGGACAGGGCTCTACTGTCTGTAATGATTACTGGCTAAAGACATTCCTTTAATAGTGTCTAGTTTTGTAATGCTGCCAAATAACACTTTATTGCCCTTTAATTAAATATTAATAGTAGTGTCATTACATCTTCATTCATAATTAAAGAGCTACCAGAGACTGATATTGCATATTAATGTAATTAAACATCAATACAGTGTGAGTGTGTTAGAGGGTTCTAGCGCAGTTGTGTGGTGGTGATGGCAGCAATTAATTTGAATAATAGATATTACGTTTTTTGTTTCCAACATAAATTTTTCAACCTTTTCAAGTATTTTTTGACAGGCTCCTGGTAAAACTATAGTGCTGTACACATCCCCAGTTCCCATTCACATGCTGGGCAATAATGGCAACATTTAAAGCCTCATAATGTAAACCCTATATTACATCTTTAAGAAGATAACAGCATTATTCTCCACCTCTAACCCCCTACACCCTCCATCCACCCCCAGCTGATCAATGCCCTATTAGGAACTGAGGGGGGAATGCTAAGTTAAAAAAAAGAGATAAATTAACCCCCCGCTGCAGCTGTGGATTACAGGACCTGCCCCCTGTCACCTCGACTTCATGACTCACTAAGATGTGCTAGGTAGTAATAATGCACGATAACAAGGCAGCTTGTGTTGTTAATATGGTGAACAGGAAGTTTCTGCCCAGGAAGCTACCGTGAAGATGGACACCAGCAGCAGCAGCCATCTTTAAATCCCCTTTGGTGATGTGACCCCTGACCCAGCCTCAGAGAAGGTCAGAGAAAACTTATCTCTCAATGAATAAACTGCTGTCCCTTTTAAAGTCAGCATGTTAATGATTGTCTGCAGTCTAATGCCTTGGCATTCTCAAACAAAGTGGTACATGAGTTGATTTTTAATTAAGAGGAAGCAGCAGTGGTGGTTATAATTTGTAGGTGGCTCTCAGATATTTTAGGACTTCATTTTAAAGAATAATTTAGCTTTAGTACGACATTGGTCTTATTTCTGAAGGTTTGGCCTGTGTTTGTTTTTATTATGACTGTACCCCAAAGTGATTGGTGAGATATGGGAACATGGTGATATTCTACAAAGTCCAACAAGGAAATAAACAAGCATTCAGATCTTTTACCATATTATCTAAATTGCTTAATTTGAAGGTTAAACCAAAAGTGAGCGTACAGTTATGAACCCTATAACACCAAAACGTAAGGGAATATAATAGGGAATATTTTAAAGTAAAGTACAGTAAATTGAAGTTTTCTGACAATTACTGAACACAACACATAAACTTCCATTCAGAAGGGTCAGATATGATGTGGAAGCGTCTTGCAAAGAAGACAAAGTCAGACACGGGGATCAACTCTGCAACTCTGCAGTCACAGAGAAACTCACCAACCAACAAGCTGCCTCATCAATTATGCAGAATCCAGCGTCTTCATGTAAACCAAGAGAGGAAAGCAGAAGAGATGAGCGAATGTTTTCCACACGGTAATGAAAGTCAAATTCACCCGGGTGCTTGGAAGCACTACACAGGCTGCAGCCATTAAAAGTCAATCGGGGTGTCTGCTGTGTAAACAAATAGCTATGATTATTCCAACCTGCCATCCTCCGACAGCATTAAAACATCCTTCAATTAGGCAACGCTGCAACATACTCAGACCCAAACAAAGCTCTCTCTCCACCTCTCTGTCACGTATCATTACTCCCACCATGCCGCTCCTGCTCCCTCGCTCTCCGCACACCTTTCACTCATCATGATGTGTCAACTGTTTGCAAGAGAGGCAGCAAAGATGGCTAGCTCTTTGACCCACACCAAGACGGCAATGGTGCACAAGACACACAGCCTTCATTGTTTGTCGGCTGGATCAGTCAGAAAACACCTTAGGGCCCTTATCTGAACTTTGGCCACACAGCTGGATGGGTAGGATCTGACACAGAGGGCGAAGAGACAGGACTGTCAAGAGGATAGATGAGCCACTTTTTGACCAAACCTCTCTCTCTCTCTCTCTCTCTCTCTCTCTCTCTCTCTCTCTCTCTCTCTCTCTCACACACACACATACTTATGGTGCACTTTAGTTATAGAATGCCAAAACTGTGATGTATTTCCTTTACTATAATCAAACTCCAAAAAAACAAACATATTTGATGAAATAATTCTTTATCTTGATCTTTATTTGTTCATCATCTCAGTTGATAACAAGATGTTTCCATCACAGTACCAGATAAATCATCTGCCTCACCCAGGGCAACAAAGTCAGTTTGCTGTCCTTGTTACTGTATGTATCTGTAAAGTGTAATGCAACTCTCTTTGGATTTTGGATTTGTATACTCTATTGATGGACCATTTTGACCTCTTTTACACCTGGCATTAACATGTGATCTGGGTAAAGGAAAATGCATGTTAATACAAGAGGCAATTGATTGGAATGGATCAGATTAGTGAGACCACATCTGGGTCAGATCAGGTGCTACTATCCAGATAAAACAGCATATCCAGATAAAATGTATAAATGGGGCAATGGCAAAGCTGCACATCATCACCCTCAGTAAATAGTTTAAGGGTGATCAAGGGATCAGTGGCATTTTGCTGCATTCCAACAAGAACATGTGACACACACTCAGTCAGAATGCTGCATATTGCACTGAAAATAAACAAACATGAAAGGCTTCGGCCATTTAAATAAGTCTTTGTGGCTCTATCACCAATCTAAGCATATCAGCTTGGAAATTTAGTATCACAATTTAGGCTTTTCTCTGTCCGATTTCTACGCACTAATTTAATCTTAATTATTTAAGTTGATTTATACACTTTGTGGAACATGTGACAAGCCCACAGGGGTACCAGCCTTGCCTTTAATCGGGCCCATGTTTCTGTCAGCACCACAGACAAGGCAAACACTAATCCAATTGATTATCATTATGAAGCTGTTCAGCCCATGTAGTTGAATTTAACACAAGTTCAAATTCAATATATATGTGGTATTTTCTCAAGAAACAAGTCTGTTCAAAGGGAAATCAAATCTTTACGTGCCACCTCTTCAACAAGCAGCAATTCAAAGATGGAGGGGCTTGCAGCCTTACGTGGGCCAATTTCAGTCGAAGAAGAGCCATTGTGCAACAGGCTGTCATTGCCAGCCACTTAAGGATGAAAGCAGGAATTCCTGCAATGTGAGGTTTAATATGAATTGAAATATGATTTCAAAATAAGCTACTTTGCTGGAAGCGCTATATTGTGTAAAATGTTGCATTGATAATTATCATCAAATGCAACTGTTGTTATAACATAATCTGTAACATCCTTTCAGTTAAACTTTGAATGCTCAATTCTTCTCTAGATAAAACAGTGAGCAGTGAGGGATTTTAAACGACTGAAGAACCTGAGGGGGGAACACACATTGCTGCTGGGAGGCCTCTGTTGTCTTGATTACATTAACAATCAGATTGCAGTGCTCATTATAGCACAACAAACAGGAGAAAACAAGAGATGTATTCTGAAGTGTGGACCAGAATGACCAGGTTTAAATGGCTTCATTGACCTCCATATGCCCAACATTAAAAACAAATACTCAGATGATTGAAAGTTCTGGAAATTCTGGGTTCACCTAGTTTGACCTTGATAAGTGAGTGTAATCGAATCATCACCAAACCAAAAATAAATTCTTAAAGTGTACACCCTGCTGTAGCCTTTGTATTTCATTTATTATATTAGATTTAATCAGTGTTTTACATGAAGTCAACAATTACATGAATGTACTTGGGGAAGATTGACTGTATATCTTCATGTTTTGTCATTCATTCAGTTATCACATTATTAACTTAATTCATGAAAAGCCGTTTTTTTTCAAAGCAGCAACAACAGCGGCCAACATTGTCAAAATATACAACACAATAGCAGTTTAATGCATTGCACTTCATCCAAATCATTGTGCCAAAGATCAATAAATTATATAGCCTAACCTAATAATAAGTCAGCTGAAATGGAGGAAGAAGTATCTGAGGACATCCAATGAAAGCCACATGCTTCTCATCTGTAAACTTTCTAACAGCAGAGAAAGAAATATGAAATAAAGTCAGTGTATATATGTTATTCAGATACACACAATGCTGTGCTGAGAAACAGCTGGTATAAACTCTTCCTCCTCTGGAGATACATGTCACAATGGATATGCACCAGACCACACAGGACCTTCTGTCACACTTCAGTGTTTTAGTTCTAATCCAAACTCACATTAAGTCTTATGTCTTTAGAATTATTATGTTTCCAGAGCCAAAGTACCAACCGCCTAACTGTGTGCTTTTTTTTGCCATGTGTGTTTGTGTGTGTGTGTGTTTGTGGCACTGATTCAGGCACTCAGCTGTGCATGAATATGCACTTCCAGCCGAGACTCCTGACAGTCGTTGTATCTGCTAAAAACAGCTGAGCCTTTGTTGGTAGATTAACACCGCTGCCTAAATGCCTTATTTAAACAGTCTTTTTGGATAACAAATCACCAAGGTGCATATGAGCTATACATTAATTTGCAATTCGGGCCCCCTGCCAGAGAGGTTTGACAGAGTAACTAAACATTTCACAGTGGAAGGGAGCGCTAAATGCATTGTGACAGCCAGTAGTGTGTTTTGTTTTTCACAAAACACAGTGCACACGGAGGAAAACGAAGCAACACACATACTGTATGCAGTGGCACACATGTACATGGACACCTGTCGTATACACAGACAGAAAGTGTTGGAAGAAATACTCAGATCCTTTACTTAAGTAAGAGTAGCATTACCACACTGTGAAAATACTCCACTACAAGTAAAAAGTATGTAAGTATTATCAGCTAAATTAACCTAAAGCACTCTTTATACAAAAAAAACAGCCCTTTGTTTTGTTTCGTGGCAATGCATTTACCTGCTGATCCAAGAGGATTTTGAAATACACACACCCACACACACAGACACACCAGTGAAGATAGATAAGTCACACACTGCTCTTCTGCTCTCTCTTTGTCTGTGGAGAAATTACAGTGGAGACAATGAAAAATGTTAGGTGTTCAGAGTAATATTAAATTAAGCTAATCAAATTTGAGGAAAAATTGTTTCAGAACATCGCGGGAAAACATATCTATTATGGAGACATATTAGCAGTTCCATTTGTCTGAGATTTTACTTGTTCTCTTTTCCTTCTATCTTTCTGCTCTTCCCTGTGTGCTCAAAAAAGCCCATTTCAAACTATTTAACTGCTCTCCTGTGTACTAGAGTAAATAGACTCACTTCACATTTAATATCTAAAACCTGACAGTCAAAATGTTCCGAAGGTCACCGACTTGGCAGGGTTTCAAATTTTACATATCTCTGCAATCTTTGTGCGAAATAGATTTTTTTTTATAACTCAATAAACTTGTTTTGAGGTAACGGTCCTTTATGGTAATTGAATAACTAAACAGGATGCTTCAGTGCTACTGCAACAATCTCCACCCAGCCGAGGGCAGGAGGCTCATTTTGATTGGCAGCAAGGGTACTCCCTATCTATTAGTTCAAGACGACTGGGAAATGGAAAGTTTCTGACCTACAAGCAACAAGTATCAACACACAGGGAACAGTGTTGTAAAGAGTAGCAGTACAGGAAGCTGAAAATGTGCACTGAGCTGCACTACTGGCTCCCACGACCTTAACCTCTTCTCAGGTCCGAAACTTCTCACGTCACAGCTGCAATGAATAAACCTTAAACTGTGGTGGGTGAGAGCAGCTATAATCACATCTGCTGCCTGTGTTACAGTATGTGTCAAGACGTATGTGGAAACCTCGTCAAATTTTGTATTTCTAGTCTGGGGCTGTTTTTCATGGTTTGGGCTATAGAACTCTTTGTTTGAATTAAGTAAAATCATAATGCTACAGTGTACAACAATACTTTAGACAACAGTGTGCTTCAAACTTTGTGGCAACACTTTGGATGAAGCCCTCTCCTGTTTCAACATGACAGTGCACAAAGCCATGTCAGGCCTGCACAGAGGCCTGACCTCAATCCCATCCAACACCTTTGGGGTGAGCTGGAACGCCGACTGAGCCTGAACTTATCTCCCAACTTCAGTGTTGGACCTTACTTATGCTCTTGTGGCTGAATGGGAGTAAATCCCTGCAGCCACGTTCCAAAATCTGGTGGAAAGCCGGAAAACATTGATACAAACAACCACATATGGATGTGATAATTGGGGCAACCAAATAGTGTAGATAAAACTGGCTAAAACAGTATGAATGGTGTAAATGCTATGTTGATGACTTGAATTTAGTGTATGGTAGCAGTAACACCTCCCTGTCTGTCTTCACTAAACATTATATTATTGTATCTTATTCAGGAGAAATAATTCATAATTTGGGAAAACATTATACTTAGCTTTTTCTTTTGCTTTCACTGGTCTGTTGATTTCTACTGACTTTAAACAATTTATGTCCACATTTTGCTCTTTAAACACATGACTAAGAGACACAAAACTGCAATGTTCTTTTAACTACCTTGAGGCAAACTGGTAATTCTTTAATTTATCATCACTATTGCAAACAGACCTCATTCATTCACAGTTTGCTTGTGTGCAGTTTGCAAAGATAAACAGCTTCGGTGTTTAAAAAAAAAAGAAAATTCCCAAACAGACAAGGCCTGCATTTCAAAATGGCTTGATTAACACATAAGTGGGCTCAACATTTGCAATAACACTGCTAATCTATGCAAACTTTCTCTAGCCTTGTTGCATCTCTGAATGTCTGACCGGCCGTGCAAAGGCGTATTGTAAAATATACTCTGTAAAAATCTGACAAAGACTGACTTCTCTTCCGGCCTACAAAGGATTCCAAGTTTCGCCATCCTGCCCAGCTGCCTAGAATAGACAACACAGCCTCTTTGTCGGGGTGAGTCAATCTGTGTGGGTGTGAATGCATTAGCCCTTCACAACAGAATTATGCCCCTAAACTCCCCCGCTATGCTTTCAAATATTCTGTGATAGGTTCCCGCGGTCATGTTTAGATCACTTCCGGGCAGTGATTCGCCATGAGAGAAGATGAATGGTGCCCATTGAGATGCTGAATAATTATACTTGGACCTGCGAGTTGGGGAACACATAACCCTCAGAGGGCAACATGACAAACATGTTTTTCGGGGGCCTGGTGACAAAGAGCATGTTTTGATGTGACTGGGCATATTCCCTGAATTGAGTCATGGGGCAGGGTTAACACTGTGGTGCGGGGGCCTTCAGTCGCTCTGTTTGTCCGGCGCTGCACTTTGCTTTTCACTGTCTGACTAATGGATATATATGTGTGTGTGCCTGTGCGTGAGCGTGTGTATGTATGTGTGGGAGTTAATAATGACATGCATATGCTCATGTGTGGCAGTATAGAGTATGCATCTGTGTGCGTGTGTGTGTGTGTTTATGTGTGTCACTGCAGCCTGGGGAGAGGAATGGACCACAGCAGCAGATGAAGACTCACACAGTGGCAGACCTCTCTGAAGTCATCATTTCCAACAGCACTGGTCATTATCACGCACATGCAGCATCTGTGCAAATGTGAGTTCTCATGAAGGTCCATTGAGTCCTAAACACAATTAATTCGTTCAGAACAGCCAGCAGGACCTAATGATCTGTTCTGTTGTCCAACACAGTCCAGAATCCCTTGGAATTACAATTGTATTAAATGAATCTGCAGCACACAATTTATATTGATTGACACAGTTTAAAAGGAATTTCTGGTGTTTGCCAACCTGAGCATTATTATCATATTTCTGTCCAACACTTTACTCATCATCTCTGTTGTACAGATTTGGGAAAATATGGACACCAAATGCAAAGATTTATTTTGATTGGGGTAAACAGTGTAAAACTCTGCAACAGAAATGATCTCAGACCGTTTTCTCTGAATCTAACAGGAAGTAAATACAGAAAGTAGTCCCCTTGGATTCCATGCAGCTGTAGCAAACTATTCTATAGCTGCAGAGGCCCCAATCAACGGCGTTCTCCATAGAATCTGCATTTCCAAAATCTCTATGCTAGAGGCAGTGATTCAAATCTTATCATGACCGATGGTCAAAATGGACAAAAACATGTGGATAGCTTTGTGTAGATTGTGTAGCAAAGGGAGAGTAAGGGTGTGGTGATGGGTTTTCTTCTTTCTAACTATAACCACGAACTTTCCCAAACCATAAACAGGCTGTCTAAGATTGATTGTGTGTATTATAAGAATTGATCATTTAAAGAAACATTGAAATTTATATTTTTAAAACAATGTTCCCAAATTATATTTTTTGGGGATTGACAGCTAATTTCACCATATCGAAAGTGGTAAATAACAAATAATGTTATTAATTTGAATCTTTTTGTTCAGTTTAGTATAAAATGTTTTGCTTCTGACTATCTTCAGTTTAGTCTTCAGGCCCTCACACTGTTAACTTTAAAATGTTTAGTTTAGACACACAAAAGAGTCATATTCACTACTATGTACTTGCTCCTTCTCATCTTTGCTCATATATTTTCTCTTAAAAGATAATTGAATTAAATTCATAGGATAATCAGCAGCCCTTGATAGAAACTGAATACATTTCCAAACCACCCCCCCCCCCCCCAGCTCACATGCACACACACATATCACGCACACACACAGTCCCTACACACGTAGGCACACACTTCACAGCTTGGCCCATTAGCAGTGACATGTGACGTTTCGATGGAGCAAATGAAGCTCAACAATTGATGTCAGAGCCTTACAAATTAAACAAATGGGGGACCGCCATGGTGTATTAGGCACCCCAAACCCCCTGATGAACACAGCCGAGACACACGCCAGCAGGACAACATTGTCTCGCTCTCCTCTCCTCCCCTAAACAAGGCTCTAAAAATGAGGGGGACACTGGCACACGCACACACACACACGCACACGCACACGCACACACACACACGCACGCACACACACACACACACACACACACGCACACACACACACACACACACACACACACACACACACACACAGTCAATGGGCAAAATTAAACTAACCGTGCATTGATTGCCAATTGAGTCCTTTGACAAGCAAATAAACAGCACCGATTCTGAGGATCAATATGATTGATATGTCATCTGGTCTTGGATGCAGCATGCTGTAGTGTATGTAAACAGACTGTGAGCACAGTAGGTCAAAGAATGGATGTCAATGAGTGAGTATTGTTGGCAGGTGAGGTGCTCACCAGTGTTCAGCTGTGTATGTTTTATTGGCATCTTACTGTAATGCTGCTGTTAAACTTACTTTGTATTTGTATCTTTACTTAAGAAATTTAGTTGCATGATTTCTTCATTGATTAAAATCATGAAAAAGGATTCATAAGTCAAACTCTTTATGTGTGTAGTTACTTTTAACTGTTGCGTTGCTTGGTTTCTGCATGGCAACAGTAGTCGGGTTTTAGGTGAAGCCGGTTTACCTAAATGGACCATATTAATTTTTGTCCCCAAATGCTACACTAAGATATTCTACATTTTGTAAAAACAATATTATATTAATAAAGCTATAGAAAACTCCATCTGCTGGTGAAGATCATGCGATATGATCAAAATATTGAGAACAGCTACTAAAGATCATATAATATGATTAAAAGCTCACCATTGGACCTTGTGGTGAGATTATTTTATCAACAGATTAATGACAATTGTTGAAAACATTGTTTAACTGCATCTGAGAGGATATCACAAAGGTTGTCATCTCTTTATTTCACCAATGTTGAGTCTCATGTGTGAGTTTCTATATGATTGACAAAAAATTCAAACGTACATACATGTATAAATAAAGCATTGTATGTAGAGAAATATGTACATAACTTTTTGTTTGTTGCTCACATGATTGTGAGTGTGTCTACACTCGTAGGAGCATGAGTGTGTGTTTGTGTGTGCGGGTGTGTGTCTGAACATTTGTTAATCCATATGCAAACACATTGTCCTATCGACAGACCTTCTGAGGGGTGAAACGTCCTGGGAACAGAGGAGAGGAGCGGGGATGAGTCACGATTAGGATCTCTACGATTCACAGCACCTGCACACACTACATGCCAGACACAATCACATCAAATCAAACTGAAGGCACGCACACACACAGATAAACAAAATAGAAAGTGTAAGCGGTGCTAAGGGTGCACAAAGAAGTACAATAAGACCCTCCAGACACACCACAAACAGCTATAAGGCTCATAACACACTCCTGTAAAAAGAAAAATACAAAGTGGTTACTGAAACACGTGCACAACACAGTACAAGAAAATCCTCGCTTCCACACACAATCACGCATGTACACAGGTGTGGCAGGTCCATTTTGTTTTCACTAACCCCTACAGCCCTTTGCTCAATCCCCAGCAAATAGGACTGATGTTACAGGGCAGATATAGGTGTACAATTTCTTGTTTGGCTTTGTGAAAACATGGCGTAATGGCAGTGAGAAATTGTGTTGGGAATAAATGCATCACCTCTGTTTGGGAGGGATGCCTCATCATAAGCCATCAGCCTGTATATGTGTGTGTGTGTGTGTGTGTGTGTGTGTGTGTGTGTGTGCGTGCGTGCGTGCGTGTGTGCGTGTGTGTGTGTGAAGAGGAGGAGAGGAGAGAGATGGAATATCTAAAAGGGGTTAAGTGCCAGGGTTACCCATCCAAGGAGCATTAAATGAAGGCTCTCACTTTGATGGACACCGGCACCGGGATCCCTGATGTCCCAAAATATTAGGTTTCTCTTCTAATAATGTTGGAAATATTGCCTACTGTCATGATTAATCTGGCTGGCTGCTGGGCCTGATTGCAGGTGACGCGGTCACAGCACAGTGCCTGTGTTAGTTTCCACACACCGTCAGCTTCGCTCCACACAGAGCCACAGCCAGGAGCAGGGCTGATAGCAGCCATCGCAGCTGCCGCTAATGCAATGTGACAGCAGAGAAGGAAACCTTTATTTTAATTCAAACAACAAAAGCCAAACAGCCAAACTTATCTGCGTGCCCAACATTTTCCCTCCAACTGTTCTTTTTCCTCTTTTTTCATCCAAAGTCATTATGCCTTTTTCATTTTCTCCCCTCCTGTTTTCATTGGGTGAGGCAAATCTTGTGTCAGCCTTCAGTTCTTGCTGGAACAGTGTCTGGCACAGGAAGAAAGAAAGACGCAGAGAAGTGGAGGTATTTGCAGATGTGGAGGAAGGCACAAAAACATTTGTCAAATCAAAGGCTTGAATTATTGCACATAGTCGGGTCAGTTTCACATGCCACTTAGAGGTCCCATTGTCCTGATGTTGAACAAGACCCCCTTTATGTGACAGGCTTGAAAAACAACGTTGGCCCTCCTCATAATCAAATCTGTAGCTCCCAACAGGCCAGCAGGCCCTGCCACTTGGAATTCTTTGCATTGGCCATGGTCAGGACGTGCCGTTTGGCCCTAACAATGGCAACATTGATTTTAGTGCCATGAGAATTTTGGTTGAGCTGTAAAAACTGGGACCGGGGGGGGGAACACCGATCTTTGCCTTTCCCAGGAGGGTGTGTGTGGAGCTGCGGGGGGAAGGTGAGTCACTTTTAGGCTCCAGGGCTGTGACCCGTTGGACCCCTGGCCTAATTCAATCAGTCCAAGCATCATTAGCCTACCATTATCAGACATTATCTCCCAGGCCAAACAGGACAGTTAT
Source organism: Cebidichthys violaceus (assembly GCF_023349555.1). Lineage (NCBI taxonomy): Eukaryota > Metazoa > Chordata > Actinopteri > Perciformes > Stichaeidae > Cebidichthys > Cebidichthys violaceus. The sequence continues at coordinate 8,527,817 of NW_027176296.1, read as the reverse complement.
CCTGTGCCAGCGTTGGAAAAAAAATTTGCAACACACACATACTTCCTGTCCTCACTTTGCTTCCTTTTGCACGCCTGTGCGCCACAATTGGAGGCTGATTGTCTCGCCACAATCGGCCCTTGTTTACACGCATCATTTTGAGAGAAGCCGGTGTTTTGGAGAACTGATGTTACATTGATGTCTTGTTGCTATGGGGCTGGGGCTAAGGCCATGGCACAAAGGCATGACCTTCCTGTTTAGCTGCATAATAACTTACTGAGTTGATACAAATTACCCCACTTTTCAATCTACCAATTTAGCCGCTGCTTATTTCACAGGGGTCAAACCGAGAGCCCTTTCATGTGGGGCATCTTTTGAAGTGACTGCCGACTACTGTGAGACTTTAGCACCGAGCGTCTTGATGCAGGGGGAGGGAATGTGAAGGGATGAGAGTCCTGAACAATGGGCACCCCTTAGACAAGCCTCTAAATCTTGGTGGCTAACTTCAAAAGAGCCCCTGGTGTCAAAGCCTGTGTTGTGGCTGGAGCTGGACACGCTGTTTCTCCGGATATAAATGTTTTATTAGAGGGCACACCTCCTCAGGCTCACCCCGTCACTGTCAGAGGTAGGAGGAACAAGGGGACACTGTGTGCCCCTGAGAGCGACATCAAACATAATGGGCTTTGCATGCATGCCCATAGCCAACAAAAAGTTATTCATCAAATTGTATTATATGTTGACTTTTATTTTTTACAGCTTGACTCCTGAGCTGTCATTCTGCCCTACACAGAGGAACTTTCTAAGAACATCTTGCAGAATTAGTGTGATCAAGATATAAAATACATTCAAAATGATTTGGTTAAAATTAAACACGTTTTTTTTTCACATATCATATCCGTGTCGAATGAGAAAATTCCCCCCCAAAAATGCTCATTTGCCACATGCTCACGCTGATGGTTTGGGTATGTCATATGTAGCATCACGTTGCCAGACAAATATCACAATTTGCTAAAAGTATACATAATTCATCACCAATCAGTCTTGCCTCCCCGTGCCGACTCCTGTGTTATCCCAGAGAAGATAGATGTGGGAGCGAAGCCCTTTGAGATCCAGATGGTACATTCCCAACAATAAGGTTTGGGCTTCCATTGGAAAATGATCCTTTTCCTGTGAGCGACACTAATGTATCATCGTCAGCCAGTAATGAGATGACGCCCTCAAATGAAAATCTCAGAAATACATGTTCTTTCTGCCACCAGTATTTCTTTTTGGGGGGTGTTAAAATTAAAAGCAAGTGTGTTTGCTGGCCTTTGAATCACGAGGCAAACTGCATGCATACAAATGCAATTCCCAAAAAAATATGACTGGAAATGTGTTGAAGAAATTAAAGTGTTAAAGCAACACACTCATTCTCGTGGTTATATAACAAACTGAAAATTTGTTTTCAGGGAGACCCTCAGTACACAACATGTTTTACCATGTGTCATTTAGCAAGATATACATTTTCACTGCACAAACATAATGAGCAAGGAGAAAAATGTGAGGCTTTTGATTATGATTTGCATTAGATCACCAAAAAATAAATTGTCCTTTCTGTTTGCTGCATTATTGGTTAGTTGAACCTTACCGTCCTTTTCGCCCAGGCTTTGATAATGTTAATTGGAACCTCACTTGGCCTCTTTTCTGTTTCCAATCTGTACCTTTATTAAATTATATCATACATAGCCACTCCAAAAATCTCACTGCACCTTCACCTACTGTCAGCAACAGTGAATTATGGCAGCTCTTCTACTCAGCAGAACTCTTTGGAAATTTCAAATTTTGCTCTCTTTTCACGGGGGCCTTTTGTGACCCCTATTATGCATTCTAGACTTAACGTCAAAGAGCGAGGAAGAGATTTAATTTGTTGACGATTGCCACCGATCTCTTTTAAACGTCTTTTAATTGATAACGGCAAGGGAGAGCGGTGAACTTTAAATAGACATTCTAATTATCGGCTTTAAGAAGCAGGGGCTTTTTGGGAAATGTTATGGCATTTGGAATGGGATTAATGGGCGAGTGAGGCGCTGGCCACCCCGCAGCTAAATGACATTAAAGAGGGAGATGAGTGGTGCTGCTGAAGGGAGCAAACCCACTAGTCACAGGAGCCAGGGCGCCCACTGCCTTGGGCACACACACCGTGGGGTAACGTGCGAGGGAAGGGGGAGGTGGGAGAGTATTACATTATCTAGTCCTCCTGGACTTCACCCTACACAGGTAGAGACACTCTGATACAGTTTGGCCTTACTTTCCTTACGCAGACGAACAAAAAACATTTATGAATACGGTCTGACTTGAAACGTTTCACAAATACTAATAGAGATTGTTGCTTTTATATATAAAATACTGAACAAAATTATTCATATGACCATTTTCTCATCATTATGGTTAAGATTTGGTTAGGGTCAGGGAAGGATTGTGGTTTGGGTTGAATACTATTTGATGATGAAGGTTAGGAAACCTTCGTCATCATGGTAAAAATAAACCAACATTGACTGTCGGTCAACCCAAACAGCTTCCCTACGTGGATGTCGAGGCTCTAAAAAGACATCACGCTACTTCTGCCATCGCTCCTCAAAGACAAGAATGATAATTCATATTGCTGCTGAAGGCCGTTGTAGATTGAATATAAACAATATGTTGTTTTCAGGAATTTTCCTTAAAAGCATTATGCTAATGATGCTGTCCATTTACTTGTATCGACACAGTACTTACTAGTCTACAGTCTACGCTTTTGAAAATAGTTTATAGGTATTGTTGTCATTCAAATTATTTATTGTTTTCAATCTTTAAATGTAATTTACTGTATGTACAATATGTTTTGGGTTGTTGTGAGTTGTCGTGTCAATGCTGTAAATTGCCTGAACTTTACTCTTCTTTTTTTCTCAGTGGCCAATGTTTACTTTTTCAGTTTATTGTCTTTGTATTCAATCAGAAGACAGTTTGTATTATACTTTAAAAAGCTTCAAACTGTCACACTGTGCTATGCTTCCATGTTAGAAAACAGCAATGAAGTCAAGATGCTTATGGCCCCTAAGATACTGACTCTTGCATGTAAATGATCAAATAAAATAGCCATTATATAAATGTTTGAGTAAGAAAAGGGTACTATTGTTGTGTTATAATGTTGATTTAGATCATTTTTTACTAATGTGTATATGCATATTAAGCGTTGCTGTAAACTGTCAAATCTGCCAGCTTAAATGTCTTTTAAATTCTACTTTTTATTAGTATTTTAGTTTTTTTCTACTTCTACTATGTTATAATATCTTGACATATTTAGACATGATTTTCACGTGTCTTCGATGTATTTGCTATTCCAAGTTATTCACAACACAAACAGTAGTGGCTTTATCAGCAGTCTAACCAGCTCAATGCCGATACTACAAAGTGCTACCTAACCACTCAGACTCAATAAGGTCTTAGTGCACACCTCAAGCACCATAATAGCCCGAACTAATTCAGCCTGCCTGGCCCTCAGCAGGTCTCAGTGGTCTTGCTGGGTGTTCCAGACAGAGATCCCAGTCCCCCATGGTCTTAGACTGGAGACCCTGGGTCTGTAGATGCTGGGGGCCGACCGGCGGCTCTGATGGATCAGCTGAGGGCTGACTATAGGGGATCGAATCGGTGCCTCAGGGTTTGGCATGATGGTAGGATTGACAGTAAGCCATGCAAAAAGATTCAGGTGAGATGGAGTCATAAGTATATATATATATATATATATATATATATAGGCCTGCACTCATAACTACATGTGTCAACATGTACCACCATATAGACATGACAGACAAGATGAATAGGAGTGTGTCAATGTGTGATCACTGAGGACATGTTGTGTCGCTCAGACATTTTAGCTTCCCTGGTTAAACTCTTTCACTTCCCCCATTGTCACAAAAATGTTATACACTGTAACTTTCTCCAACTTTTTTGTGTCTTCTATGTTTGCAAAACTATATCTCTCTTAATTCCAGAAGATTCTATGACCGCACTAACAAATTCTTTAAAAAAATGGGAGGATGTGCACATGCAAAATTGATCCAAGGGTGATTATTAACAACAACAATAAAAAACTAAATAGCTAATAGCCAATTTTTAAATATTGAACAGCACAGATGCGCAGTTTTCATGGAAACATTATTTTTTTCATTTGAGCTCCTCGTTGTTGCAGACATTATTTATTTTTTTACATTCTAACAAAATATGCCACATGTTTATAGTTTCCAACCAACTTGCCTGCAGTCTTTTGCAATTTTCTGAGTTCAGCCAATTATTTTACCTAAACACTGTATAGTTTGCCGCCCGATTTTAAACGTTTAGCTTATGTGGACACTTTCATGGAAAGTATCATGGAAAGAACGTCATAGTTATATCAGCAGTGTGCTCGCACTGCATGGCAAAAAATCTAATTCATGTTAAAATACTGAACCTTAGATTTTGGAGTTATTAGATAGCAATGTAACAAATGTCCCCAGCTGGAATTTAATCTGGAATATATGGCAGCTATATGTATTTATTTCATATATGTAATGTTTATTTTCATAGGGGCAATTATATAGCATTCATAGATGGGCCTTTGAAATCAACCAACAAGATAATACAAATAAAACAAAACACAAACAATGATACAATGGAAATACCAAAAAATCATTAATGACTACGTGCATATGGTATGCAATCGTGGATACTAAACTTAATAGATGATGACTCTTTTCAGTCTAAAATCTAATAATGAAAAACATGGCTGGAGAAAACTAACTTCTCCTCTGAAAATCACACCGTTGATGCATAAAAGCAGATTGAAAAAGCCTGACAGACTAATCTCTTCATACTCTGAAACAGAACCAACAGGGGTCATCTCATCAAGTCCTAAACTGTGTGAAGGGCCAGACTTGGCCTGTGGACATCACTTTGGTTGGCCCTGGGCTAGAGGATGAGACCTGGGGAGAGTTGAGATGAGGCTGTCACACTTCCCATAGATCAGTCATTATCACTAATCCAGTCACAGCACTGGGATCAGCACCAGGCCCATTCATCTAGAACCGTCATTAAAGAGCTAAATGAGAGCTGCCTCTGCTAATGAGGTAATGAGAATTTCTGTGCTAGTGTGTGTGAGTATGTGTGTGAGAGAAGGAAGGGAGACAATGAAAGAGAGGACGGACAAAGAGAAGCTGAGAGGACAGAGCAAATTCAAAATGACTGAAAAAGAGACAGTAAAAAGACAAACAACAAGACAGACATACGACAGAGCAACAGACCTATCTGAACCATCTTGGCATGTGTGTGAATCAATTTCCATCTCTCCCATCAGAGGGGCCCTATCACTCACCCGCCTCACCCAGCTCTGTTTACTGCTCTCCCTAGCCGCATGTAAACAAAAGCCAGAGTTGTACTTGTTCACAATCGCTCTTTAATTCAACACAGCCTTGAATGCATGTATGCAGCTGTTTTCTTCTGTTAATTGCAATACCACCAGGGTAAACATTATTGTCCTCTCAGTCATACTCCGGCCCAAAACAAAGCACTGCTGAGGCTGTGTGAAGTGGGGATGTCGTGCTTTGCTGTGTGACACAAATCAATTATTTATGCTTATGAAGCTCCAAAATATTTATCTTGCCTCATGGTATGCAAAGCTGAGGCCTCTGAAAACAAATAGACATTCATATCAAAGGCACACGGGTGTAAACAGCAGAGTGGAAAGACAATGTGCGACCACCCGAGGAAGGTGGCGAAGTTTGGAGAGAGAAGTTTGGGAAAAGCCCATAATTTGCTACAAAAATGCACATCAAACAGAGAACACATTTCTGGCACTGACATCACACAGAGGCGAAGCAAAATAGAGATCGTCTAACGATCATATTATAATTGAGAACCCTTTTACAGTGATGGAGTTATAATTAGATAACACAAGAACATACATGAAAAACATTAACAAGATATGGTCGCCAGGGGAGGTCCAAGACACATGTGGCCACATTAACAGAAAAAAGATAGATGAGATGTCCTATGGATCAACTATGTAAACAATAATAATGTATCATAAATATCCAGTTGTGGAACATACAGACCCAAATGGAAGTGTTTGCAAGCTGCTCAAACAGAAACTTTCATGTCAAAATGGATTCAAATTGCATTTTTGGGGAAAAGAACGTTTTCATCTTTGAATCACGCAGTTTATGTATTGTTATACCTGAACATATATTTCTTTAAGCCGCTCAATACGAAACTCAACATGGCCACGGCTAAACCAACAGTTCAATCAACGACAACAGTGCTGACAGAGCTAACAGTGTTAACCTGAGGGGGAACCGCAGAGGGTGGGCGGGATGCCATCATCTGGGGCGGCATTATTAGCTGTAACGCCGTATGAAATGAGAGCTAGCTAGTGGTGCACACTCACATGCACTAACAAGTTCGAACTTGCACTAAAAGGCACGCATGGTAAACAAAGCACAGAGAAGCACGGTGGAACTACAGAGAGGGGCGCGGCAGCCTCACCTGTCATCATGAAAAGTAAAAATCAAATAATGATAAAATAAATATTTTTCTACTGATCTGTGCTATAAATGTAGTTTAGGTATGATCCCAATCATTTCAAGCATTTTTATAAACAAAATCGATGAATTTGCGCATGTCCTGTTCAAACAGAGAGACACACGAGGTGAAGCAGCAACTAGCTGTGCCTCATCTCAAATTGCGCAATCCCTCACAAACTGGGTTGAGCGCGTGCCTTTTGCTTTCTCACTGTTTGTCATCACTGTAATATTTGTAGACACTTTTATTATATTGCTGATCTGACATTAAACCGCGGTGAAAAAGCACAGAGGGGAGGCAAAAAGTACATCTGCCTCAATGAAGCGTGTGAAGTGCGAGAGCCCACGGGTCGGGTTTATTGCATCAAGCTGCACAGAGCAGATCGACCCAGACAGGAAGTCAGAAAAGGGATAGAGAATCCGGTAATTTTTCAAAATAAAACACTATCTCACTGATTGATATGTAGGAATAGGAATGTCTACGAATAGGAATATGATACAAAAAAATATATATATATATATGATCCATGCAGAAAAAGCTTGAGTAGCTTGCATATCTTGTTTATAATTCAGTTTTAAAGAACCTGAGAGTTGGGTAAACTAAATTGTGGCACTCTTGTATGTCACACAAGGCTTTTATTGAAAGCAATCAGAACAAAGTAAATCCACATCAATCATTGCTGGATATGTTATTTTCTTGTTTGAGAGAACCTGCAATGTGGGGAAATATACGTTGTTTTCACTTCAAAGAAATTAAGTTAATTTTATTTACAAATTAATATTATTATATTATTATTATCATTATTTTATATGTAGGATTTTATTGCACACTAATTCAGTTTGAAAAACCTACTGTTAAATGGGGAAATATAAGTTGTTGCACTGTTCCTAACTTTTTTTATATTTTACTTGAAAATATATTCAAGAATGCAATGCAATTAATATGTCTGAAAGCATTACCTGAAAGCAATCTAAAGTCCAATCTTTTTGGACATTGATTTTGTTATTGCTATTTTTTTTTCAGTAAAACAAACGGACAAGTTAAGTGATATGTACTTATTTTAGAAAGAAAAACAAATATTTTATAGAGTTTATATATTATAATGCAATTAATTAAAAACAAAGAAGGTGCGGTGGGGGGGCTTACAATGTTCATATATCATCAAAGGGGGGCTTGACAGAAAAAGTTTGGGAACCACTGAGGTAACTCATTACCACCCGCTGCTACCCCCCTGGAGGCCAGCACTAAGCAGAACTTTCACTGACTAAGTATGAATATGTAATTAGGAAATAATATAACACATTTATTAATAGATCAGACGCTCGTTCCTGTCTCGATATAATTCAGGTACAATTCAAGGCAGACGATACCACCAATACCATAAAAGCATGGTTTATCTTTAAATTGTGCAGTAAGTATGCAAAATGCACAGACATCTTTTTTTGTGCAGGTGCTGAATCCAAAACTGTAGCGGTGTTTTTTCTGCTTCCCAAGGACTCACACTACTGTAGAATGTTCCCTTTATAATATTAGAAAATGTAGGTGTCATCTGTACCAGATGAAAAGCTAATATGGGGTTGACACGGTGTACTTTTACCTAAAATGATATGTGAACAATGTCAAGACAGGAGACATGATGTAAAGGGAATCCGTGTCAGAAAGGTACATACGTATGTCCAGTACACTTTCATATACATGAGACATGCACACTGTTTGTTAATTTAAACCCACATATGAAACAGCAATTGAGCCTTGAACATCCCTCAGCTTCACTTCCACCTTGTTGACACACACAACCGCTTACACACACACACACACACACACACACACACACACACACACACTGACGCACTCTCAGGTCTGAAGGGCTTCTTAGTATTTCAGACATGATGCCCCTGGGAATACAAACATGGGCTGCTGCTGGACTGGTTTATAATTCGGTGTGGAAGTGAGTGCCGTAAGACAAGTGCAGAGTAAACAGAAGGAGTGTAATAATGATGACGATTTTCTCTCAGTCTTTCTCCACTAATCCAGGGATCAAACCCACACAGCATAATGGTCTCTCCCGATTATCTCTCTGCAAGGCACTGATAGCACACATGCGCACGCATTCATGTCAATACAAACATGCAAATATGCACATACACATGCACAGATAATGCAAAAAACTGTAATATTTCCTCCACTGGAAATTATACTTGAAACATGTCCTGAGCTAGTGGTTCCACCTATACTAACAACATCATTTGTTAGTAGGCGGAACTACATTTTTTAAGTGAATACATTCATTTTCTTCAGGAGAGTGGCTGCAAAATTGACATTTAACAATAGAAACAAAGGTAAAATTGATTTGACTTGAGAGGAATTGTAGGTTTAGGGCATTTTGTGGGGGTCAGTCATTACATTTCCATGCACACAAGAAACCAGGTTACTCAGGAAATCAGACAATACGTTTGCATGCACAAATAGTATCAACCCAGCGACAAACCAGCCTGACTTTGAAGCCATGGCTTTCTTATTTTAAGTGTGTTAGTCGTAGACTATATGAAGCTGCTTCTCAAAGTCCTGAAGGATTTATTGTTTTTTCAAATTGTTTTCACGACACAGTGAAAGGACAGACTCTTTAGTCAGGAAGCATAGCTTGTCCTTGCTGTGGGTCTGTGTCTGAATTTTAAACTTGGTTACTTGTTCAACTGTTAAGTTATTTAGATTTCTAGAAGTGAGTTAGCGTCAGTTGCTCTTTGAATTAAATTACTTTGAATAAATCCTTCTTCATGCTACCCCACTCCCTTTATGAAATCATTGTCATGCAGATTCATACAAGGTGATGTTTAGAGAGAAATGATGGTGCTTTTCAACCTGGGTTTTATTTTCATAAGCGAAGGCATTCTGAGTCATAATTACTCGCTACCTCTGATGTGGAGACGTGGGAAAAACTTACATTTGACATAAACAATTTGCTTGTCTCTGAGTCTAACGCAAATTAAAGACAGGAAATAAGCCTCCGAGCTAGTAGCTTTTTTTGTTTAGTTTTTAACTGCATAGGGATATACTACTATACAGTCAAAAAAAGCCTACATTATTAGAATAAGACCCAGGCTGTAATAGATTGCATTTTTCCTTTAAGAATTCAGGTTACTACAGAATGCTTACACTAACTTGGTTACCTCAGAGCAAGTAAACACGCTGAACATCAATGACCATGAACCATCATCCCTTCACCTGCCTACTGTCATCTCACACACAAGTCTAAACTGAAGGGGGGCGTGAGCCAGCGCCTCATCACCATGCTAAGTGTTTACAAATTGTTTTGGTCCTCTTGTTGTGGGGGTTGCTGGGAGGTAGCCAGCGCTCAGGATGGGCTGCCCTGCGAAGGCTGTTGATCTCTGCATGACACGCCGCTCTTATGGTGTTGCACATGGCCCTCCATTAATAAACAAATGAAGGGCTCACCCTAGAGGTCAGGGGAGCTCAGCTGGCCCATTTGCCACAGCGATCTCTCGGCTCATGGGGATCCAAAATGGCCACCCGCCACGTCTGCCTGTCAGACGGCTGCTAACCTTGTCTTTGGTGACGGGCAGGAGGGCAGGAGAGGGGAAAGGGGGGGGGGGTTTAGGGTGGGGACACACAAAAGGGGGGCATAAGTTGCCCCCCCCTCCCTCCCCTTTGCTGATTAGTGTGAGTGACAAAGTGGAGCAGAGAGTCCACTCAGGCCTTCATAATAAATCTATCAGGGAGTAATAGAATTCCATCAATCCTCGCTCCTCAGCCTCCCTGCCCTCCCTCCTGCTCCCCACCCCTCGGGGGGTCACCATGTCGGGGTGTGTGTGTCTGTGTGGTGGTGGTGGGAATGTGAGGAGGGTGAGGGGGGGTGGGGGGGTTCAATCCTCTGGGATTGTACAACTGTTATTATTCAATTACGCTCCCTTTTCTTCTCAGTTAAAAGACCATGATATCATTATCACTTAATGAATATATATAATTGGATCTTGGCTTGGTCTGATGAATACCACTCACTATTCATTCGGCCCCTGCTCATCCTCTTTTACCCGGCATCCATTACAGCAGGCTGTGGAGCTAGAGATGATGATGATGATGCTGTCAATAAAGGGAATTTGAAAACATTTAGTCAAACTAAAAGTATATCAGAAAAAAAACTTGGGAGTTGTACTCACAGCTGCCTCATTTGTTTTGGTTGAAAAGAAATACAAAGAGCTTGAAAGATGCTAAAAGCACATTATAGATTAATCAATAAAAATGAGACGGAGACTTGATTCAAGCTTCTATACACTCCGAGCATCACAAAACTAATTTTAACTTAATGAACGAGGATTTTATTGCTAAAAAAATACTTTCTACATGCGATCATTGCAGTTTCCATGTTTTGTTTAATAACCCCATGGCAATTTACAGTGCAATTGTTTGCGGAAACTCATTAAGTCCACAGATAGGATCTGGATTTCATCTCCTTTTCCTTGATGACTGCACATGAAAAAAATTGGTTTAGAAAATCCTGCAGCATTAAGGCAGAATAGATGGAGGATGCTGAGATTCCTACAATGGCTCCACCATCACAGATTGTTCCTATTTAAATGTGTCTCCTGGTCAGCGTGAGTGTGGACAAACTCCCAGAGGATATTAAGAGAAGACGGGAAAAATCTTGATAGCTGCAGTCGTGACAGTCATGGCCATCAATACCCTCTCAATCTGCCAGGAAACAATGAGAGAGTGGGGGATAAAGATGGTGAGGACCAACACTAAAAACATTGATTTAGCATTTGTCCACTTCATTTGTAGTGAGACAAGGGGGCGACAGAGAAGGGAGGGTTGGGGCTCTTTGAAGAGGCAAAATCGGGGAGTGTTTAGCCTCCTATTCAGATGTCGCCCTCTTGTTGAAAAGCAAAAGCAACCGTCCCTCCCCTCCACATTGTTGAGGGTAAATGTGGCATGGCGGGGGTTGATCACGTCTGTGTAAATCAGACACGGAGAGATTGTGTGAGGCGGTGGGAGTGTGTGCACGTGTGAGCGGACATGCTTGTGTGTGAGGGAGGCCTGCACGCTCATGGAAGGGTATGGGGCGTAAGTCGTCATTAATCCTACTTAAAAAAGACAATGTTGGCAAAGTGGCAGCGCCCCAATCCAGCTGCTCCCCCCACAGAGACACTTCAGACACCCTATCTGACCCCCATCACACACACACACACACACACACACACACACACAGCACACTCACCCCACCTCCTCACCCCTCCATCCCCATCAACTGAGCCCTCTCCACCTTAGCCCCAATGTCCCATCACTTTCCCACCACATACCACCCAAAACCCAGGACCCCACTCTCATTCACTCACCCATCCCTGCCATACATCACTCCAAATTAAATTTACATTAGGCCCTCCTCTATCAAGGAAGCCAAAAGAGAGGCAGAGAGGGAATGAGATCGAGGGGCTGACATCATTACCCGGCAGCAGAGCACATGACCGTCATCTATTAAACCCTTTTATACACATGTCTCAGGATTTTACCAAAGTTCATGCATACCTAAGTGCAAGTTTGTGTTAAAAATTAAAAGCTCTTTTAGGAGGACAAAGGAGTTTCTGAACTGTTGACTTTGAGAGGGGCTTTATTACCCCCAACCATGGATGTCTGGCATCGCTGTAGACAGCCCCCCGTCCCTTCCTCTCTCCCCTCGGTATTTTCTCTTCCTCCTACCTCTGGCTCCTGCCGCCTCTTCTTCCATCATTCGGCAGCATTGGGTCGACTGTCTGAGTAATAAGACAGAATATTAAAATGTTATCCGCTACAGTAAAATACAGACTTTGCATTAAAGCCTTACTGTAACCCAGACATCGCTTGGCTGAATGGGACATTATGGTTTTTAATCAGGCCACTGCACTGTGCTGCGTCATTTTTCTTCTCCATGTTTCAGTGTTTTGTTTCACTATAGGAATACATTTTCTAATGCAGTGTATACTTTAATAAAAATCTGAAATGGCATGGAAAAATGATGGGAAATCACTCCAACTCTCATTCTGTATGATTATGATCCAAATGTTAAACATTGATTTTGTTCTGCACTGCACTTTCATAAACTTTGCATCAATATATTCTGTCATGTCCATCTGAGTGTTGTTCTGTTCTGTTGTGCCTGACAGTGGTGGCTGTAGCTCAGGGGGTAGAGCAAGTCGTCCTTTCGTTACAAAGAGAAGGTTCAGACACTGGTTCCTCCTGTCCTCATGCCAAAGTGTCCTTGAGCGAGACACTGACCCTAAAGTTGCTCCCCGGGCGCTTTGCAGCAGACCACTGCTCCTAAATGCTTAGGATGGGTTAAATGCTGAGGGCGAATTTAATGTATTTGATGATTAAAATAAAGTTTAATTATTTTAAGACAGAGCTTTAACCGAGGTTTCAACTGTGCAGTATTTTGTACCTTTGTTATCTTGGGGCGTTGTAGGCTTTGATACTAATACCTACGTTTTGGTATCAATACCAAGTAATGCTTTTTGAGAGATAAAAAATAATTTCCCTACTATCTAATTCAAAGGCAAAGACCAAAACCAAGAATTCATTGATCCTGTTTGTCTGCATAACCAATGATTGATATAGCTTATTTCTCTCTGCAATAGTCGTCCAAAACAATTCAAAAGTCATCAATGAGCTACACTCATGCACAACCTCCTTCATTACCATGCAAACAGGCACTGTAGTTTATTTTTGAGTAAATCCCAAATTTGCAATCCAGGTACAGTAAATACTCACAAGCAAACCAAATCTGCCGCTGACAATGGTCCCCAAAAAATGCACCATGTCCATCTGTTTTAGGAAATAATTTAGCCTTTTAAAAGCTGCTAGACATTATTCTTAGCACAGAGCTGAGAGCAAAAGACAAGGTAGGGAAGTTGGAAAGATAGAGACAAAGTTAAGAGCCGGGCTCTACTGGTAAATATATGGTTCAAACGACATGGTGTGAGGTGGGTGGGGATGTGTTGGGTAGTTACAGAAATGGTTGCTCCCTTTACTGCAACGTCAAAAAAGGTTTGAAGATTCCGAGCTATTCCACCATTCGACAAGCAGTTGTGATACAACCTAGTGGCCCCTTAACACATTGTTTATATTAGTCTCTTCAAGGCATTTGTTGACAATAAGAAAAATATAGCATGACATAACAGTTCTCAAGTGCTACACAAGGTCCGGGCTAAATATGAGCTGGCCAACAACAACTTTGCCTTCGTAAATTATCTTTAAGTGGCAGCATTTTGAATTAAGCCAGGATCTATCCAATCAAAGAATACTTGCATTCGACAGTTAGCACAATACTCTGAGCTATGGACACATGTCGGTCAAAAAGTACAGAGATTCAATACCCAGCTACAGTTGTAATGTGTTGCAGCACTACAGTGTATAATGTCTTTATTCGTCTCATAATTGTCTTGTATTACCATTGTGAATTTTGTTGGGTCGCATTGTTGTGTATTATCTTTGAGTTGCATGATTTTGTGCCGCATCATCATGTGTTGTGTCGTGTCGTATCTTGTATTCTCTCATGCCATGTTGTGTGTTGTGCCATCTTGTCGTGTCAATGTTGTGTCAGATTGTGTTGTACTTTGTCACGTTGCATTATGCTGCAGCATGTCGTGTTGTGCTCTCTCCTCTCAGTCTATATCAGTGATGTATTAGGACAGAGTGTTACCTCCCCTCACCGTTGGGGATATATTTGCATTGGAGCGTCTGAAAGCAGCTGGAGTGAACCAGCTCAGTAAAGGCACCTGAGTGCTGAGCGCTTACTCTTTAATTGCTTCATTATCGTCTGTGCTAATCCCTCTCCAATTTCGACACTCTCATTTTCCACACTAATTTGTCCTGGTCCCTCTCCGGCTCTCTCCTCTCACAGTCCGCAGCGCTATGGCACCTATTTGCTTTCCAAGGCAATGATAACAATTAATGCAGCAGTCAGCGGCGCTTGTTTCATATAAACCTGTTTTAGCCGACTAAACAAGGGGCTGCTGATAAACAGACTCCGGAGCCAAGGCGCAGAGCTTCACAGCACCATTTGTCTCTCTAATTATGCTTTAATTACATTTGTGTATGCTAATACACTAAACATTTGCATAGAACATTCGCACAACTTTCTGATTTCTCTTTAGGAGGGCTGCAGAAGGAGGAGAGATCAATAGCTCCGGTGCTTATTGAAAGAGGCCTGAACTGTGTTAAATTACATATGGGAATTGTTTAGAATTAAAAACAATGCCACAGTGCTTTCTGACAAACTGTTTATTTTATATTGTTAGGTAACAGCAAACAAAGTCTGAGTGATTATAGAATTAGGTGGCAATTAATTTCTTAACTGCAAAACCTTGTGTTACATTTATACAATAATGAAAGGGATTATAAATGCTCTTGACAAAGATAAGTGGTGATGTTTTCTCAAATTAACTTGACTGCAGAAGGGTGACGTCATATCCCATCCCTAACAATAAGGACGTTGTCGTCACACCAGTTAACATCATCTGAACCCACCAATTTAGAATTTATTCTGTCCATGACAATGCTCTGTAAGTGGCCATTTTCAAAATATTTAGCATTTAGATGTCGTTGGACACTCTTATGACCTTAGTATACACTTCATACACATCTCAAAATTGTTCTATATGAAATTAAACTGATCAGAAAATTCTTTTAATATTTTAAAACATAACCAATATATGTTCTACATACAGTATACCTAAGTGAGTGTGCTGTTGTTTCTCCTTGACTTACTCAGGGTAAGCCTCCCGCTTTGTCTCCACGATCCCAAAACATTGCACACCTTTTAAACATTTGGAAATCATACTTTGGATTTCCCTTCATTCTATCACTTTATGTTTGATCGAGTCTCAAATATCACTCTTGACCTTGGAAACAGCAGCTGACAAAACCGTCTCACCTCAAGGTCCATTTAGCAGCAGCTCTGGAGCTTTTGATAATATTCATTAGCAGATGGAGTCTGCCCAGTTGTCATGGAAATACAGATGTTCAAATTCCCTTTTTTTTTCGAGCACTTTCAGAATTTAAATAATCTACAAAATCCATCTGTTGGTCATGATGATCATGTGATGTGATCAGAAACTTCAGAACAGCTACCAAATGGACCTCGAGGTAAGATTGTTTTGTCAACCAATTTATAGGTTGTGTCTGTGGTTTAATATATGGTCTTCCCTTAGCCTTTTATTCCCCTTTGTTCTATTATATTCTATTTCATACATCTGACTGCACTGCCCCACTCTTCGCTCCAGCGAGGCATTCAGCTACTCACCTAACTTAACTACATGTCATTGAGTCATTAACATACAAATGACCTGCAGTTATCCTGTGATCGGGGCCCTCAAATGCCACCAAATGCTAAGGAACCACCATTTACAGATAAATAACCCAGCTAGCTCTTGTAAGTAATTTCTTGCCACGCCATTTTGGCTAAAATCAAGGCATTTAGTTGGCCATTATGAGATAGGCCTTCGACAGTTAAAGTTAGTGGTAGAGGTGATGATGATAGTGGTGGTTGAGGGGTGTAAAATGAGAGGGAGCACACATATTGCCTCGCTGTGGTGGTAAATATGACACATAGCCCACTCCTTTGTAATTGGGATGATGCTCTGTCTCCATAGGATGATCTCATGGCCGCTGACTGACTCAGTCCACCATCAACAACATCTTCACAGGACTGTTTCTGTCACTGTTTCTGGGAAGACCAATACTGTAAATACACATACATGATACTCATTTACAGGAACTATGTGATGATTTCCTTTTTTTATAAAGTTCTTAAGATGTTCCCTTTATTTAAAATTTGCAACACCATTCAAAAATATAAATTATTTAAATGATTTCCTTAACTGAGATGTCTTCATTAGATTTATCTCCATGACAGCAATTATCAGTTGTCTTTAAAGATTGACAGAACAATTTTATTCCAATGACCATTTAGCTGTTCTAGAAATATAGATATTTTCAACGAATTTGAACATCTACAATTCTAAAATGAAATAAACAGGAGCTGAGGCAGATCATGAGATATGATTGAAGGCTACCACACAAATGATTATCATAGCTAAATGGTTCAAGAGGTGAGATTGTTTTGTCAACTGTTTACAAGAATAAAATATCAACTTTTCAAGATTAATATTTTTGTAATAACACCACACATTAATTAAAAAGCAATTGTCCAAATAACATTTTTGTTATTCTAAAACCCTCTGTTTTGTTATCATAGAAATAAATAAATAATCATATTATGTAACAGTTATATTATACATGCGCTAATAGTAAATATTACACATGATCATAATTAGTTACTGCACTACATCACAAAGAAACAACGCCACCCTCCCTCTCTTTGCTGTTGATGTCGTCTGCGTTGAAAAACAGTGGAGGCAGCAGCAACAACCGCCCACTGTCTGAAAGCACCATAATGGCAGTTGACAGTAAACCAGAACGACTACCATAATAATTTAAAAAACACTCCTAAAAATATTTTTTTGCTGCACGTTCTGCCTCTTGTCTCTTGACAACCGTTGCTCACACATAAAACTCAGCGGGACAATGTGTGTGACAGTTGGATCAATATATATTTGGTGACCTAACCCCTCTGTCTGTCCAAGCAGGAAATCCAACAGCTATGAAGTATTTCATTTGGACTGAGTTGTAACCTATGACCCTGAGTGCAGCTAAGGCCTCTTCTCTTCACCAGGCACAGTGGAAGTCGTTGCACACTTGTCACAATGTTGGTGGCAATTGGCGCCTACCTCTCTTTCTCTCTTGATCTTTGCCATTTGTAATGTCAGAGACACATTGCACGCATCACTTGCTGGCTTAAACCCAATTCAGACGCAAACTTGTCAACATTTTTGTTAGTTTTTAGCAGATTTAAGGACAGATTACAAGACAGTTGCACTGCAGCATTCTAGCAATTTAGTCATCATAATTTAAAAAAACATAACCTTTTTGGCCCAATATACAGTTTGGATGCATCAGTTTTTTAGTTCAAAATCTATGAGATATTTGCAAATTGATTGAAACTAAAATTAACTCCATCTTATTTAATTTATTTGATTCACATTACGGATGTGAATGTTTTAGTTGCCGAACCTTAAGCTGATCTAAGATGTTTAGCATACTGAAAAGTTGTTTAGCTGGCTGTTCAAACATACAGTAAAATATAAAGGGGGATGACATAATCAGTGACCCTCTCATCCTGATTTGTAACTGTAAACTATTCGTCCCGGAGCTGCAGCAGTACAGCAACAGCACTTAAGCGGGCCTTCTACTTTGGCGTCATCTCTCGTTTCTGTCACAAAATTGAGATAGCAACTGAGAGGAGGACAAGACAGAATCAACAGTGAAAACAGAACAAATAATATTTCCCTCGCACATCATCTATCTGACAGAAGGCAGCAAAAGGAAAGGACAAAGGGGAGAGAACACAGGAAAAATCTTGGCCTGCCCGCCAATCTTTCATTCGCTCTGTGCTCATCCATCCTGAGTGCACCTCTTAATTTGGTCCTGCCACAGACTGGGCAACAGAGACCTTCAGCCATTGGAAACAAATGATCTGGCCAGGGAGGGGCAACAACTCATGGCCGGCGGTTCAACACTACTTAGCTGCAGGGATTTACTTTGTATTACAGGAGGGGTTTTACAACATTTTGGTATTTTTGTTTTCAAGAATTTATCCAAGACAGGTTTTCTGGGTAATTGTGTATTCAAATAAAAGACAAATCTCAACAAAAAGTTGACCATTCAGCCATTAATCATATTATTTTTGTCTAGAACAGCATTATGACTGTTCGTTAAGCCCCGCTCCCCTTAGTTATTGTAGCTATGATTGTCGAGTTTTTCATTCTAGCACAGCACGTGTGTAGCTTACAATCATCAATAATTACAGTGGCAGATTTAGCAGTGAAAAATCTTGGCAGTGCTTAGCTTACATACTTGGACAAGCAATACAGATGCCTTATCAATCACATTTTCATATATATTATATATATTATTATTCATGTGTTTGCCGAACATAAAGTTATAACAAGTAACGAGTTTGAGTGGAGTGTTAACTTCCCCAAATCCAATGAAGTTAACATCACCCCACGCTCTGATACGTAGTATCATCCTGGACTAGCCGAACATGCTAACGTTTGCGGCTAATATTAGAACCACAAAATCCAAAGCCTACAGAACTGCCACACCTAGCTAAGTTTGCTATGATTTGGCAATTACTGTTGAGGGGAGGGGTTTAGCTGAAAGCATTAGCTTAAAATACGGATGTATTTCACATTTTCTTTTTCAGAATAACCAGGACTAAATGAAAATGAAGATCTATTTGATGTGAAGATTCAGGAAAAGCATTTTATTAGAATTGTGAAGCTGTTTAATATGAGTGCTCATTACAGATTAGCAAGACAACTAACCTGTGTCATCTGTGAGGTTTTTGGTAAAACTTACAGCGGTTATGAGTTTACAACAGCCTCATAATCAAAAAATGACACATGCGAAAAATAATAAAGGACTAAAACAAAGATTTTAAGTTTGTTTTAGTTTAAATTACTTTAATTCATATTTTACTGAAATCAAACAATGTTAAATTTTTTTCGGAATGTGAATAGTTCACTAAAACATCATTATCAATAAATTACAAAGGCAACCGTTAAGTGAACGTTGTACAACCTCATTTCCCATAAGTTAGGATGGAACACAACCAAAAGTGATGCTCAAATTGCTGTAACAACACGCAAAGAGCGGTTACAACCAAGCATGATCATTTTGTTCGTAAGGACCAGGGGTATTGATATGATGATTGACGGCGAGATAGACCAGTTGGTTCATGTGAAAGCCAAACTTAAACAGTGGGCTGGATGCAGGCATTCCACTGGCCCTGATTATTTTGTCCTTTCGCTACCAAATAAATAAAGTCTGACTTTTGACAAAACTGGTTGAACCAGCATTAGAAATCTTTGACCGATATCCAGAACTGTCAGTCTCCCTTCACCTAAATCATTCAAGTTTATGATGAATAACAGAATAAATGATGAATGGAAGTCTTGCCTGATGACACATGCTGACTGACAAACACACACAAAGAAGAGAAGAGAAAGACCTCAGTCAAGTCGCTGTTCATTTACAGTAAGTTCTGTGTATTGTAGTGAAGTGCAGGGTGGCCACATGGTGACACTTGTGACTCTATTGATGTCAACCTAATTTTACAGTGAAACCAGAAGCCTCGTGTCACCCTCATGTGAGAGTTGAGTAAGAGGCCTAGAATACACTGGGGAGATGATACCACACACACACTCGCTGAGAAAAGGAAAATCAAAACACAGATGCTTGCATGGTGTAAAGGGAAAAGGCAGTTTTACACAAGGTGCAGAAGAATAGTACAAATGTGTGTGTACAAACACACACATGGTCAGCGATATTTCTCCTGGGATTACAGTGGCATAGATCATGACATACACCAGACGGACACACGCACAGGGGGAACTTTGTGACTCTGAGGGATCATGGGACAGATGCCAACTGAATGGACCAGTGTGAGGACATACGAGTCCCCAGTGGACTTCTTCTTCAAGCGAACAGGACATTAGTGTTGATCTATTCGGTAGTCTGCTCAACCTGATTGCAAAAAGTGTGACATTAAAGACAATCTCTGAAGTTTGTTCTTTTCATTGTCAGAATTTGGTCCAACACTTTCATCCAGAGTAAAATATGTCTGCATATATTGGATGGATTTCCATGAAACTCTGTACAGATATTCATGGTGCTCAAAGGATGAATCATACAGACTTTGGTGATCCTCTGACTTTTCCTCAAGAGCCACCATGAGGTTGTGGTTTGAGGTGAAATGTCTCTGCAACTATCAAATAAACTGCAATGAAATTTGGTAACATTTGTACAATCATGTCCTCCTCAGGATGAATTATAATAACTTAAGTTATCTCTTAATGTTTTCTTGAGAGCCATAATCAAGTCAGAATTCTTATTTGTCCAATGAACAAATAAAAATAATTACATTCTCATTAACCTCAAACAGCTGACCTTGGTGTTTGTGCTAATTAGCAAAAGTTAGCATGCTAACACGCTAAACTAAGAGGGTTAACATGGTACAAATTATAGCTGCTGAACCAACACATTCTCTCTTCCAACTCGTCAAATAGAGGCTTGGTCATTGGCCCAAAGCTCACACTATGTATCTAGGTATGTCTAGCGTCAGTTTTGGACATGGCAGGGACGGCGTGTCAGTTTCCACTCGTTACATGCATAGTGTCTTTTCAAAATACACTTCCGTCTTCACAGGAAGTTAGGTTTAGGCAACAAAACCACTTTGTTCAGTTTAGGAAAAGTGGTTAACTCAACTGAACAACTCACGAGACTAGCGATCGTGACAATGGAGTCCCATGACTAGCTTCCCATGTGAGTCACATGTCAAACGACACTAACGACTCCATTGAGTCTGATGTTACAAAATGTCAACAATTGCTTTTAGTTTCGCATGGGACACAGACAGTGGTCTTCTGGATGATAGTCCTGGGTTTGTTTGACCCATCCACCTCCAATCCAACACATTCTCACTCCAAATTCATCAAACATTGAACATGTTAGCATGACAACATAAATATTTAGCTCCAAGCAGCACCTATGCCTCCAATACATACAGCCTAACAGAGCCGCTAATGTGGCTGTAGACTCCTGTTTTCACATAAAGTTCCTTTCCCTCAACAGATCTCATCCCTTTCAAAGTTAAGCTACATTATCTTTTTTGGTCAAAGATAGGCTGTAAACACAGCATAGAGAAAACCTCTGAAAACTTGTTTTTGCAGCCTTTAACAGCTGTTATTTGAAGTTTAGCCTCAGACAGTATAATGACATTTTGGCCAGTGATAAATAAGTTGGCTCTTAAATTTAATGTATTATTGTAAAACACCACTGTTCTGCAAACACAACATCATGTGAGATGATGATGATGCGCCTCAGCTGCTCACCTCTCAGATGTTTTATATTGTGTTTGGACTGCAGCGGCAGCACATGGAATTGCTGTCAGATGACTTTGGTTTCAGACAAATACAATTTAAGGTAAGTGGAAGCGTCTTTGAAATAAATCAAATGTTTACGGAGTGATTAATGTGCTAAATTGAGAGGAATTTCGATACAATAATCAAGGGTCATGGAAGTTCAGGCACACTGGTTCCACAGTAAACTATTGTATGCTGTGATGGTTTGTAAAGCAACCCAGCATGTGGGTCAACACTAAAGTGCGAACATTTTCAATGAGCTAGATAAATGAATAGCATTCAACTCTCACTTTGACCTTTTTCAACTTGCAGGACTGACATGTTCTAAAGTAAGCTGTGTCCTGTATGTACAATCTATCTTTAATGAGGGTCTGTGAGCTGTGGGAATTTATGTAATTGATTATCTGAGCACCGACTTCCCACATTTTTAAGGTGGGAGAGACAGTGGCCCTGAGAGCTCAGTGCACTGCAAGTAAAACAGAAAACCACACAAATGCAAATGGAGAACAAAACTATTAGATAAAGAAAATATCTTCAACCAATTTGACAACACATACACATCGTAACAAAATGCACTGCATATAAACAGAACCAAAAAATAGGAAACATCAAAAATATAAACAGTACTGCAAGTTGTGCAGAACAAAACAGTACTGAGTTTAAATGTTTCTAGGGCACACTAAAAAACTGATGAACACGCTCTTGGATGTGAGCATCTGTGCATACCAATTCCCATACTACAATACTATTTAGCATGCCAGGAAAGAGTCAGTATGTCCCAATACATAGTATGTCAAATGCAGTATGCCAAAATACCAGAATGTCCTCCAGCATCCGGTTGGCTTTTGCTGCATACAAGCCAGCATGCTTTTCTGGCTATACTGATCCACAATCCTCTGCACAGCAAATACACTATCAAGAGGGTCAAAGTTTAATGTTATGACAAAGTAGTATGTCCCAATTGAATGGATACTACATGCAACAGTGCAAACTTTGAAAGGTCAGTTGCAGTATATACTAAAAGTAAAGAGAAAAAGTATGCAATTGGATCACAGTGCCAGTATTATTATTAACTCAATACCAGAGGTCATTAACTTAGAATGAGAATTACTAGCTGAGTGCATAGGCCCAAAAGCTTTTCTACCTTTCATGTTGTGCAGTGGAACGTAGAGTTGAAGTTTTTCTGGGCTTTTGGAAGGTTTTAAAAACTCTAAAATAAAATCTCTATGTATCAAAACTTCGTAATACAAAGAGTAATGATTGACCTTGTTTGCAGTTGGAGGTGTCCTACCATCATTTTTTAATGATGGTGGTCTGTGGAGAAAATGCTTTTAGAAGTTTGTCAAAGAGCAAAATGGTCTGCTTGATGGTTAAGTAGGTTTGAAAAGTAATATATAAT
Source organism: Cebidichthys violaceus (assembly GCF_023349555.1). NCBI lineage: Eukaryota > Metazoa > Chordata > Actinopteri > Perciformes > Stichaeidae > Cebidichthys > Cebidichthys violaceus. The sequence goes on along the minus strand of NW_027176296.1, from coordinate 8,504,834 downwards.
CCATAATCTATACAGCGATTTTCTGCATGTGAAGAAGTCTCTCCTAGAGAAAGGCTAGATTTTCCAAGCATTCACTTTTTTAACATAATATACGAAGTTTGTTAGCAGACAGTGTTTCTTTTTTTATGTTTGATACAGATCCTTTTTGCACGACCAATAAAAACAATACTCTTGTAATCACACGAAAGACAAGTAGCACAACATAAATCATTAACATGGTCATAAAGTGATTAACTTTGTAAACCACGCTGTGCTTGTTCAGAGATTAAGTTACAAATATGGAATAAAAAAACTTTTCATGACTAAAATGAACACACAAGAGATATGTTCATGTACTATTCCAATACAGAACTGATGAATTATCCACAGGACAACCGGTTGGCTTGAATCCGATTTTTTGCTTTTTATTATTCATTGTTAATTGTTTGCTGTGGATAGAGAGCTCTCTTAGTTTCCATCTCTTTCTATTCAGTTGACATTCCTGATGGGGAAAATCCAGAATTCCTAATGAAGTGCAAAACATTACATATGCACGGAGAAATTTTTGGATCGCTCGCAGCTACAGTCTGGCAATGTTCCCGCTGCATGAATCTGCACCAGCTCCAGTGTAAAAAGAGCAAGAAACAGAAATGACATATGCTGCAAAGCTTGAAATGTATGTAACTTCCTCAATATTATCCTTGACTGGCTTGCTTTGTTTCAAATGTGTGTCCAAACCATGTACACAGATGAATGACCCAGCAAAGGAATTCCTTCTGCTGCTCAATGAAATGGCTTGTGCAGGGCAAATTTAATATGTGGTTTTGCCCAGACAATACCAGGGTTTGAGCAAATCTGCTATGCCCTGGAGCTGGGTGATGAAGAAGAGCAACACAGAGGAGAATGGGCCCTTTGTGAGCCTCCGAAAGTTTGAAGGCCCCTTTGCAGGATGCAGCAAAACCTGACCCAGGAGGACGAGTCCCTGTGGGAGCAAATAAGACGGGTAACAATAACACAAGTGCAACAAATACCCAATAACTAAGCAACAGAAGAAGAGCTCATTGAAGAATAAGTTTGATTCCTTGATACTGCACTATAATTCCACTCAAGCATCTTTGTTGGTGAAACACAAATATTTTCCCTTTCAGCTCCTAAAACTGTGTCGGAAATTGCAGAATCACCTGTCATCAGGGCGTCCTGGTGGCGTACAGTTTTATGGTGTTGACCATCTAATCACAATGTCACCTTTCGTTCCCAGCGCCCCCGACGTCCCTCTCTCTCCTCATTTTAGGCTACATTTCTGCTGTCTGCGGTCTAGTAAAAGCATATTAATACTATCAAAAACATTATAGAAATAACCTCCTATTGTGAGTCTGTAAAGCCTTGTGGAAATTAAGAATATAAGATGAACATTTAGGCAACCTTGTTTCAATGTTCGTTTCCCACAATGCATCACCAAGTCAGGGAACACTGCTGTCACAGAGTAACCAGTAGATTCTCTTATTGCATTTTAGCACATTAAGCTCTTTTGTAAACATTTGATAACATTCAAAGAAGGTGTAAGGCTGCTCCAAATAACATTAGCCACATTAGCGCCACTAACACGAGTCATCTGACAGGAATACCCCTAATTTCTAGTATAGATTGTTTTGATGGAGAATTCTAACATGATAATTGAATTTGCTGTTCTCGGTTGCTTTCTCAAGTCCAATCACATGGCCCCATTAGCCGTTTATCCCCCGCTTTGGTTCTTCAGTTGTGACATTACAACCCAACAACAAAGTAACTATTAACCACAACACTTTGATACATTTGGAAAATGTTTAATTGATTTGCTTGATCCTTCACAAGCTCCTTCAGTAACCAGAACACAGGATTGAAAAAACAGTTGTTTTTGTTTACAAGGGGAAGTAAAAAGTTATTAAAAAATAAAATAAAAAATGTATCCTGCAAATTAGTGGTCTTTTTTTCTCTTTTTGAAGGAGTTATTTCACAATCACAGCAGTGATCTAATAAGGTGTTAATGGACAAACAATTACTTATTAAAAACATTACAATAAGTACAATTTATATATATATACTTTTACATTCTGTGTTGGTGTGTTCTAATGCATATTTTACATTGACTGCAACTACATATGGGTTTAGATTGGACGTAAAGAATACAAATTGGTATATTTTGATAATAATACTCAAGAAAGGTGTCCTATTTGTACTTTTTGCACTTAACAAAGTAATTATTTTTGCATTTGAAGAGCTTCTTCTACTATTTTGTTGTTGTGCTGGCAATTTTTCTATGAAATGTGACTATGGAACAAATTTGTACCTGCTGTCTTTTTTTTTTTAGTTTATCAATTGTGACCCACTAACAAGCAATTTGTGATCATGCCCAAGGCTAATTTAGATTCATAACTAGCTCACTGATATTTGCAACCAAGGAATGATGCTTGCTCCATGTGCTGGTAAAAGAACATGCCCATTTGTGTTAGAGATGTTACAGAACAGGTCAAAAGACATAAGATACACGCACATCAGTAGGTCCGATTAGTTACGAGATGTTTGCACCTTTAAAAGGGAAATCCTCACTGAATTACCTACCGCCTGCAGCGCTGCACGTCTCTGGAAGTGTGTGCTGTGTGCCAATGTTAAGTTGACCAAGTGACCAGCAGAATGATATTCAATGTGAGCACGCTGCCAGGTGTCATTACAATTCCCCAATCAGTAGAGGAAAGCAGTCACACATGCCACCATCTGTTACCGGGATGCCCTCGCCAACTCACCGTAATGTCCTTTACTTTACTCATGATTGAGGGATTGTGATTGTGTCTTGTGTGTGTCAGATGCTTTTTACCATGCTTTGAACAATATCTTGTGTACTGAGCAAAGTACAAGTGCAATACAGAGAGTGGGCCAAGATATCACACATTTATTCCAGAAAAGCTTGTCCTTGTCCTAAGAAGCATGCAAAAGGCTAATAACAGATGGACATTTCACATTTAGTCTAATGCATTCAGAAGTATAAAAAGGCCATAGATTAACATTTGACTCTGACAAGGCACAACAGATCTCAGTTGCAGAGGGCTGAGGGTACATTTTGACACTGATTCATATGCAAAGAACGGATAGATTTTATTTTAACAACACTCTGAGCATTGTGGTCACTGTGAAACATATTCCAAACAACCTCCTCCATCACTTCTCCTGCCAGCTCTGAGTCATCCTGACTTAGAGATCACAGAGCGTGATTTGCAATGCTGTGGTGAACCCCCCCCCATTGTGTAGCACTGTGTTGGACCGGCTGGGTGTCCTCTCAGTCAAATCAAAAGCGCTTCCTCCGGCAATGTGGCAGAGCCCACTGCCTCTGGAGCCACTCATTATTACATGCGAGGGGGGACTTGTGATCTTTTTAATTATTCTGCACTTCATTTCTATCCCACCATTCAAAACGCAACATGAGAATTGATTGCCTCAAAGATCCATCTTTATAATCTCCCCAAGGCCCATAAATTATCCAACTTTTTGGGGCAGGGTGGACGAGCCGTGCAGGCACAAGTAGATCCCTTTCAGAGCAGAGCAGAGCCACATCACTGCAGTGTGCTGGGGGAGCAAAACTGAATGGGGCTGCTCTTTTCGCTGGCTGAAAACGGGAGGGAAAAAAAAGTACACTTGTTATCTTGTGAACCCCTCAAACATGTAAGATAGGAATCTCTTGAATGTCAGCGACAGAAATGGAATTAACAAGAGATCTTTTTATTGTCACAGAAGGTCATTAGGCTGCCAATCGGGGTAATTATGGAAATGATCTCCCCAGCTCTTTGGAATGTTTTCCTGCTTCCATAAGGACTTGAAAGTGTTCAATCAGCCGCTCTCGTGGGAAAGTTCAGCCATAACTGCAAGTGTACCAGCAAAATCAAATTAAGCAAAGAGATTTCATTAGTATTTATAGCCCCGAGGCATTTGTAAAAGTATGGAGCAGTGGAGTAATGTGGGACTGTAGAGGGGAGAATTATTGCTTAATGACAAAGGCCATACCTAGAAGACATACATATGGATAATGAATAGGAGGACATGATTGCATCTTTAAAGAGGATTCTTGAGGGAATGTAAAATATTGATGCTTGTGTGGCTGTCTTTGGATTCCCGGAGGGTGGTAACTTTGTTTGGGTGTTAACGGCTGATAACTTTATTATTCAGACATGTTTAACAGTGTAGTTTAAAGTATTAACAAACCCCGCAATATGAGCAAAATCCCCTAAATTATATTATATGCCCAGTTTGGATTAATATAGCATCAACTATACTGTATTAACTTTCCCCAGTGCCAATGGGTTGCTTTGACCCTATGTTAGTGTTATTCATTACATTACTTTTGGTTTATTTGGTGTGCTTAATTTGAGGAACTTGTACTTATATTATATAATTATAATATTTCATGCTACTTTATACCTCTACTCCATTACAATTGAGAGGGAAATATTGTTCCCTTTACACCACTACATTTATATATATATATATATATATATATATATATATATATATATATATATATATATATATATACATATATATATGTATATATATATATATATATATATATATATATATGTATATATATATATATATATATATATATATATATATGTATATATAAAACCTATTGGAGCTTATAAAATATGACATATTATCATAAATTGCTATCCAACAATAAATCCAATTAGAGTTGAAATTATTAGTCAAGTAAATGATTAGTCGATCAACACAAAATGAAAACTATTCTAATAACTGATTCATAATTTTCGCAATATTTCATGCAAAAATGCCAAATATTAATGTTTGTTGCCTCTGAAAAGTAAGGATTTGCTGCTTTTTCTTGATCTTAAATTACAGTAAACTGAATCATTTTGAGGTTTGACTAATGGTCAGACAAAAGTAGCTATTTGAAAATGTCGCTTTGCCTCTAGGTAAATGTGATGTACATTTCTCCCTATTTCCCGAAGATGTCCAGACCAAACAATCTGTAATAAACCGGTAATAATCCACAAATTAATCCATAAGGAGAATAGTCATTAGTTGCAGCCCTACTGAATGTAAAATAGTTAAAAATGAGCTGCACCTCAACTGCAACAAACTGATAAAACAGTCACAGGGACCACCGTGTTGTGATACTTTAAGTACATTTTCTTGATTATAACGTTTTCAATGTAGTACTTTTACTTGTAATGGAGTCTTTTTACAGTTGGTATTAATAGATATTTCCTCCACATTGTTATTTTGACCAAGTGTAGAATTTGAATCTAATCATATAGAATAATGATCTATTGATGTGTAGTTTAAAATCATATACAAATGTGTTATTTAGTAAACAATCATGGATTTGGAGTGTAAATATGTTCCTTTGTGTAATAAATCACTTCATTGTCTGCAGCAGAGATTCAGGCTCAAATGAAATGAAGTCTGATAGCTATGTGCAGTAAATTGTAACACCTGATTTGAATCATTGGGTCTATTCAGTCCACTTAACCTCTGAGTAATTGACAATTTAAAGGTGCAGTCCTTAATTTCAAGAGACAGCACAATGACTTTGATTAGGATGTGGGATATTCACTTCCCCACTGGATTAACAGACAAGGACACCTTTTTATAAAGCAAATAAGGGGACGAGTACAATCTATGCATTAGAGGAGAAATATTAGATAATTTGCCTTAAGGTGATATCATTAGGCCTTTATGAGAATAAAGCATTTTACAGATTACTCGTGATATTATGAAACACTTCAGGATATATTGTAAAATAGGCACGTTTTAACATAAACACACATTTCGGTCAATCAAAATCAAAACATCATTCCTCTCCAAGTCTAACCCTTTATTTATCTCCTCCACCATCATCTTCTATAATTCCTATAATTGGGTTCGAGAAGAGGTAAAGTGTCTTTGTGAAGAATTTGACATTATGTGAAGGAATATTATTATGGGCAGGGCAGGCTGGGATGTAGGAGGTAATTTAGCGTGATGTTACATATATATATATGCATCAATAGGCAAGGGGATATTGAGTCAGGGGTCACACTGAGTGAGAGTTTCTTTTTGATATCAATAATGTGAAAAGCTGCTTCACATGCAAACATTAAGGTTAGTGCATGGGGAGTCACAACATTGGACACCTTTTTTGGGAACCGTGTATAGGATTTGGATTTAGTTTTTTTTACACAAATTATCCTTTTTGCTGTTGGATAGAGCATCAGTGCACCATCAAATATATGTCAAGGTTTCCTTATTTTGATGACAAGTGACACAAACTACTGACTGACAATTTTGCTATTAATTTGCTCATTTGAATAGACAATATTTTGCTCCTAAATATGATTTTGTATATATGGACACACATTTCTGGCGACTTCTGTTTTATTTTGTTCCTGGTCACTAGCATTTGACACCCTCTGGCATGTATTAGCACATCGTTAACAATCGTTTTATGCAGACAATGATTTGGTGCAAAGCCGGGCTGCCTCTGTTTTGACACCGTGTTAAATGCCCGCTATTGAACCAATTTGCACTGTTTACAGCCTGAATTGCTGCACTCACACAACATGGTGATAAACTGATGTGAAACTCTTCAACCTCGATCTGAATGACAAAAAGCCTACAAACTGGGTGACATCGCACGTATTTAACAGATACACTACATTGGCATGGTAATCCGGCTGCATTTAGCGGGAGGTGTCACTTTCCCACCAGCACCCGCGAGGAGCATGTATCGTGCGGCATCCCCCGGGGGGCTTCCCACCGACGGACGGCCGGAGAAGAGGAGCGATGAACGGGCGAAGGGGCTGCGTGGAGACGGTGCAGCGTGTTTGTTAGTGGTTTGCAGAATCGGACACATACAAGTATCATTTTTAATACATTCATTATGTGAAACTGTATATTTCAATTGTCTTGCAAATTACTGTTGGTTTAACTGGAAAATAATAGCATTATAATCAAAGATGGTGAGAATGAGAGAGGGGGTTTGACACCATTCGCTTAATGGCGAATTAAGGTTTTTCATAACACGTTAAAACATTTTGACAATATTTTACGCAAGACGCGTATTGTAACATGGGTGATTCATTTTGCTGCTTGTATTCACACCACAAAAATCACCTGATGAGATGCTTTTCACAGAGGGACACCCTCTCAATCATTTCTAAAACGACGAAGCGAACTTAAAGGCCAAAATACAACTTGCAGATGGTGACACCAAAGGCTGCAAGAGGAGACAGGCCCCAAACGAGCCGGAAGACCCCAGACTGATGACAACGTGAAATAAATGTATTACTCGTCAGTAATATACATAGTGTAGATGAGCGTCGCTAATAGGCACAGACCCAAGTATCCAGTTGTCCACTGATTCTGCCTAATTATTTTTTTCACTGACATCAGCTGCAACACCTGAAAACAATATTTAAGAAGATGGATCACCTAGTCAAATCAACTGCAAACATTTGTTTTCTTCTTTTAAACATGCTATTATAATCCATACTGTGAACCATGAATCCAGGCCTCATCATAATCATAATCTATCTCAACACAAAACTATATGAACAAAACTAAAATCTTAGGTCAGTTTAGACATTATCCTTCTACATCGCCTGCTGTAATCTACTGCATGGTGTCCAACAACACACGCGCGTGGATCAGTGTCATCCTTTGTGTCTATGAGAGATCTGGCTCCGGCTGATCCTGCAGGTTAAAAATGGGCTCCATCATATTGTTTGACAGAAACTCGCAGGTTGATAGAGTGGATTCTTTGAGAAGAGCTGCAAATGGTGATTTCCACAAAGAAGAGTAACGAGGTTTCTGCAGAATTCACATTGGCGACCATGTACAATTATTTTAAAGGCTATGACAAATATTTCATATAACATAACTGTCGTGAGGCACACATATTTGCCGATAGGGTGAGATTTTTTTTCTCAATAGTTTTTAGATCAACTTGTTTTATTAAATCTGACAAGCTGAATATTTTGGCTACTGATGTGAAATAATTAACATAATGGTCGTAATTAGATGCGGGCTAACAATGCCATTAATGTATCACATCGTTTTACTAGCTGTTGCACCCAACTGCTCGCTAATGAAATGAGTTGCTTTCAAAAAATCTGATTTTACAAAGAGCTGATTTTAATGCAAGAATGTGAGCTTGGGATTTTGATTAGCCTGTTAGCGTGTTTGTATTTTGAGCACGTATCATATGTGCATACATATGATGTAAAATAGCACATTTGTAGGTTATCATCAATTTGAATGGACGATTTCACAACAAAGGGAAAACGAATATTTATATATCAGAGTTAGAAAACTTGTGTTCCTGAAATTGCATTTAAAATCCAATTAAGGGTCCACGAGAGAAATAAGATCGTATACATATGTGACACGTATTCACTGCACAACGTATTTGAAATAAATCAACAGATTAAAGGGGAGGAAGAGATAGAGTCACTATTGATTAGGTCAAAGTCCATCCAATCCAAAAAAAATCCACTTCACCTTTTCCACATTTAGCTCACACACATAGAAACTATAAATGTCTTCAAATGTTCTCAAATCTTCACAAGTCAGTCCCATATTTGGTCTCAAAAATGCATGAGAGGGAGCTCTAGCCAAACGTTGAAGATTTTCTTTGAAACGTTATTAAATGAAAATTGTGAAGCAGAAATCAGAGGTCTTAAATAATGTCACACTAAGGGTAAAATATCGAAGCAAGTTGACTTTAAATAGAAACCCGTGAAATAATCTCACCACTATTTACGACTCCCCCCATTAAATGAATTAACAATATTTAGCATCTCAAATCTGTCTCCCTCATTCTTCTCGACAGTATAGTCTGAAGCGTCCACTTAAGTGTCTTTGAGCAAACACCCTGTTTTCCTCTGCAGGTGACCCTGACCCTGACCCCATGTGAGACAGCAGGAGAATCCAACAGTGGGACAAGAGAGACAAAAAAAAAAGTCTCCCTCTCAGGAATCACCAGAGCATCACATTATTATGATCACAATTATTTGTTCGGTGACCTTGCTGGTAGTTTGCAGGGATCACATGTGGTGACTGTTTCCTCTCCATCACCTGTGCTGCTGCTGTCTCTTCTGTAGCCCCCCCCCCCCCCCCCCCCCCTAAATGGTTTCATGCCGGAGCGAGTTGGCTTATTATACTAAAAGGTTTTGTCGCGCTAAGTCGTGCATGTGTGCTTAAAACGTACATTTCATTAACAAACTGCGGAGGAATAAAAGCGGATTTATGAGGCTTCAAAAGATCACAGGAAGGACGGGTTTGAAACCCTGCTGTTGCAGTCAGGTTATATCAGCAGTTACGCCGCCTTTCACACAACACTGCGACCATGGCTTTTTTTTTAAAGGAGGCAGGCTGCACCTGTCTCTCTCCATACACACACACACACACACACACACACACACACACACACACACACACACGCACACTCTTTGATCAGTGGGTCAGAATCGTTTGGCTCTCTGACTTGTTCCTTCAAAGAAATCCTTCAAAATAAGAAAATAGCAACCAGGTGAATAAAATCTCTTTTATTTTGCAGCTAAAAAACAGTTCATGCTGCATTTTCAAAAGGTACTAAAAATTATGTTTTGTCTAATATAAAAAAGACTTATGTTGCTATGGATAAATGTAAGAACTGTGTCAAATCAGCGGTGCACACGAGGAAAAAAAATTGAATTTTATAAAAAAAAAACCTTAACTAACAACCTCGAACAAAAGTTACTTCTTCTGATTTATGGGCCCCAAAAAAGCCAGAATCTAAAGAGAAACATATAATCTCCCTAAATACACACGCGCGCCGCGGATAAGCAGGATAAAAGTTGACGTAGACTCTGGTTTCATCTACTAAGTAGTCCGTATTGACGGACCTCCAGATCACACAGGTCACAGAGATTAACACGAGGCGAGTCTAATCGGAAGACATGTTTCCCTCCTTTGACCCATACGCGCATTATTAATGATAGCGTTTGATTAATCCGACTTTCATCCCGAGAGCAGAGGTGTCGGAGGTGGGGCATGAAGCAGCACCTCTGTGCGCCGCTAAAGGTAATTAAAGGATCACATTTACTTCGTAAAATTTAAAATAACACTGATGGGATTTTAAATAAAAGTAAAATGCTAAATGAATTCATGAAAATGTAATTTTAGTTAAGACGTTCAGTTTTCTTCATGTGAGTTAATCAATTAATAATGATGTAATTAATAGGTGACATGTGTAATTTATTGAAATGTAACAACAGTGATATAAATTACTATTAATAATAATAATAATAATAATGCTCCCTAAATTAAAATGCAGCCTCATTCTGTTTTAAATTAGCTTGTATCTGAGAAATAATCGTTAGCACCATATATATTTTCAATTTATTTATATGTGTGTAAATATATTCAATTAAAGCTCTGTCTCAAATAACTGACTGGTGTATATTATACATACTTTTATTAAGGTGCTAAAAGTAATAATAATAATCAATCGAACGTTTGAATCGCTTGTGGCACCTCGCAAAACATCAGAGCTTTAATTCCTATGCTGTTCATTTTACGGCACATTTCTTCGGTCGCATTGAACGTTGTAGGAAATCTTTCACTATTCTTCCCAAATGTTCCCACACAGCGGAGGAAACCCCTCCGCATTGGATCCGACGTCCCCTCCCTGAGCCCTGCCTACACCGCTCACCTTCATGCTTGTGAATAAATGCTCTCTTTGCATTCACCCGCTGACCGCATTTCCTACTTTTTTCAAATGCAAAACCGTGCACTGATTGGGGTCGTTAGCACCTCTTCCAAACTCTTAAGGAAATTCTTTATTCTCTCCATTCATAGTCGTCGGTGCTGCTGGCCGCCGCCGCTGCTGCTCAATACTCTTCCCCACCTTCGGCTAATCCTGCGGGAATAAATAGACTTGAATTCATGCTTTGCATTCGTAGCTCGGATCTACACAGCAGACTGCAACGCTGGAAATATCAAGGCATGCACCAAATAAACAAAGCACAAATGTTGAATCCATAAGCACTGACAACGTCTCCAATACGAAGAGCAGCATGCACGGGAACTAGTTTCAAATAAAGTGAGAAAACAAAATCCATGCATGCACAATAACAACAACACATAGGGCCTTAAATACGTTAAAGGAGGACTACTACGTGAACTTAGCTGTTGTCGTTTTCATTCTGCAGCTTTCAGCAGTTTGCCTGAGCAAAGTTATAGGTTTGTATTGTTTTTGCGCCGCCACGTTAATGCGCATCAGATATTTCAATCATGCGGGCCAATTTTCTCTCCCCCTCCTCCTCCTCCTCCTCCTTCCTCCGCCACCGTTAAATGGTCTATGACGGACGAACACAGAAATCAGCGGAAAGCAGCATTGCTGATGTCCCATTGTTGACAAATCCATGAAACAACTCCAGTTTGCATGGTTTAACAGAGAGGAGAGGAAGGAGGGAGGAGAGGAGATGAGAGGAGAGGGGGCGTCTGTCGTCACCAAACCACGTGTCCTGCGCTGATCGTATATCTTATACTGGGAAAAGTAATCTATCAGACAGTCCTTTTAAAAGCCCCGGCCTTTAAAAGCGGCATGTGTCACCTCGACTTGGTTCTCCAAATATCGCTCCTGTAGGAAATATACGCACCGAGAAGGGACATCGGAGCGCAGAACATCTCCAAACAACTTCGAGGCAAGAGTCGCCGTTTCGCGCAGGCCTGCTCACTTACCGAGTGGAGAAATATTTGTAGAAGTTGAAGTTTCTCTGACTTGACCGGCTTGCTGCCGGCTCCATCGCATTTAGATTTGTTGGAGACGACCCGATCTCTTGACAGGAGAGACCAGAAGTCCAGCAGTGTGCGCGCGCGCTGACCATCAACACCCGGCTGCTGTGGCTGCTTTTGGCTCCAGAATTTATAAAAACTAAAGTATAAGTAAGCCGTGAGATGACCCTGTCTGGAGGCAGCGAAAGAGCCAGCGACATGTCCGGCCAAACCGTGCTCACGGCGGAGGACGTGGATATCGACGTGGTGGGCGAGGGAGACGAGGAGGGCATGGAGAGGGCGGACAGTGACTGCGACAGCCCGGTGGGAGGCATCCTGCACGACCTCCGAGGAGAAGCGGGCGACGAGGAGGTGGAGGACGAGATCGAGGTGGAGAAGGAGGAGACGGGGTCCGGTGGAGGGAGTCCGTGCTGCGAGAGCTCCGGAGAGGGAGAGACGGGCACAGGAAAGGGAGAGGGTCAAGACCAGAGCGCAACGGGAGGCGGGATCCAGAAGCCCAAAAACAGCCTGGTGAAGCCGCCTTACTCCTACATCGCGCTCATCACCATGTCCATTCTCCAGAGCCCGCAGAAAAAGCTCACCCTCAGCGGGATCTGCGAGTTCATCAGCAGCCGCTTCCCGTATTACCGGGAGAAGTTCCCGGCGTGGCAAAACTCCATTCGCCACAACTTGTCCCTCAACGACTGCTTTGTGAAAATCCCCCGGGAACCCGGCAACCCCGGCAAGGGCAACTACTGGACCCTGGACCCCGCCTCGGAGGACATGTTCGACAACGGCAGCTTCCTCAGGAGGAGGAAACGGTTCAAGAGAGTTCAGCCGGACATGCTCAGGGACCAGACTGCCCTCATGATGCAAAGTTTCGGCGCGTACAGCCTCGGGGGCCCCTACGGGAGGCACTACGGGATCCACCCGGCTGCTTATGCCCATCCGGCCGCTTTGCAGTACCCGTACATCCCCCCTGTGGGACACATGCTGCCCCCGGGCGTCCCTCTCCTGTCGTCGGTGGAGCTGAACAGGAAAGCGTTCAACTCCCAGCTCAGCCCCAGTCTTCAACTTCAACTCAACAGTCTGAATACCGCGTCCATGATCAAATCCGAGCCTTCAAACAGACCGTCTTTCAGTATAGAGAACATCATCGGGGTCTCCAGCGCCTCCTCGGTCTCACCGGGCGCTGCTTTCCTGCGGCCTCCGGTGACCGTTCAGTCGGCTCTGCTGAGCGCTCAGTCCCTCTCTCTGACCCGGACTTCAGCCGCTATCGCGCCCATGCTCAGTGTGCCGTCAAATATGCTTTCTGGACATGTTTTACCCTCAGCAGCAGCGGCGGCGGTGTCCAAATGGCCGTCACATTGACTTTATACCATGAGAAAATAAACTCTTATTTTTATATAGAGTCGTTATTATTACAGGCGGGAGGGGGGAGTGGGAACAGCACAAATCAATAGGCAACACTGGACTCTGTAGCCAATGTAAAGACACAGAGATAAAAGAAAAAGGAGATATTTCTGTACAGGTAATATTTGTAAATATTTGTAAAAAAAAAAAAAAAAACGAAACAATTTTAACTGTTTTTTCTTCTCTTTTGTTCCTGTTTGGGATCTGTGATAATTATTTTACATTTTCTTTTTTGTATCGGAAGCTCAACTGGACACATTTTTTGCTTCCTTTTCATATGAGACACAAAAAGCTCTGAAAAGTATGTTTATAATAATAAAAAATATCAAATATATGTAATTCTATGTAGCTATATTGTGTTGTAAACTGAATTTATTTGTAAATAAATCTAAGAAAGAATTAAATACATTTTCTTGATTAACATTGCTAAATTGTTTGATAACAGATTTATTGAGAAACATTTTGCAAATATTTTATATAAATAACCTCTCACGCTATAATGGCAAGAAAGTCAAAGACAAGGCAATTTCAATTTTAGATAGACCTAGATATTATAAAATTATCTGAATATTATGGGCTTAATTAAATCTACTAAGAATTTTTAGGCTATCTCATTATTATTATCATCTAATTTTTACGGTTAAAGTCTACAATTTTAATTTGGGCTTTTATGTTTAATTTTTAATCCAGGGTACTATTATAATTAAATGTATCGAGTTTTTACAGCTAAACAGTAGTAAAGTATATTAACCATTTTCAGTATTAGATATATTTTTAGCCTGCATCGCAACATTATTTAGAGCTTAAAAAACATTGGAATTACTTTTAATTAAACAACATTTGTTGACAACGTTTTAAAAAAGAGTAAGCAATTAGCACATACATTTACATGGATTTTAAATGTAAAGATGTGGATGGGGCTATTATGATGTAAAAAGGAAGATAATGTCATATCCTGAAATTTAAACGCTAATGTTGTTTTCAGGCTGATATAAATCTCACATCATATTTTAGATGTGAAGACAAACCGGTGTAAACATATGAACATTTAGGGGTAAATAATAAAACAGTCTAATTGTTTTTTAAACTATATTTATGGTTGTTTCCTGATAATGATCTCTGACTGGAGGTCACAGTTGAGACACCTTTTAATTCACCATTACATCACTGCTCGTGTCGTTTTACAGGATATTCTGCGGCTTGGCTTCTATAAAGGTAACAGCTTCGCAGTTGTGTCTGGCTAATCACCTCTACGCAAACAGCAAATGGTGATCGGGTTGGTGTGTGTGTGTGTGTGTGTGTGTGTGTGTGTGTGTGTGTGTGTGTGTGTGTGTGTGTGTGTGTGTGTGTGTGTGTGTGAGGGGGTTACAGGCGCTATATATATCTGATCCCCATGAGAAAGAGAAAGGAGCCTCTCTGTTTCAATTCACTTTCAGACACCGAAGAAGGTGCTGATGATGCAAAAGACTTCTCCAATGTCATCGTGGCATTTTATTCATTATTATTGAGCCATTATTATTAGCATCATATCATTATTATTAGTATTAATTGTATTATAGTCGTACAGTATGATATTATTATTATAATAGTTTGGAATTCGTTTTATTGCTAAACAAACCCGGTTTCCCCCGTTGAGTTTTCCTCAAATAATAACACGTAATATCATAGAAAAAATAGAAATGTAAATAATATAAGCTATGTAATGGGTTTTAGATTTCTGTCGTTATGTTTTTCTCATATGAACGTATGTCTTAAATATTCACATCACTCTAAGAGACAGTTCAAAGAGGTTGTGAAAGAGACGTGCAGGCACCACCAGAGGTCACTTTCAGGGTGCAGTCACAAAATATAATTTATATTTAGGGAATATATGCGAAAAAGCAATATGGGAGTTTGTGAAATGCAGCTCTGTGTGTGTCTTTTTAGAGGGGTATTCGAAAAATAATTTCCGAAAGACAGCATCAAAGCATTCAAACAGCAAACTTGCGCTTAGTTAACACGTTTATAGTTGCCATATCTATTATTTGATTTATTTCAGTCATGACATTTGTGTGGTTACAGAAACGGGTTCAGTCTTCACAAAGCAGGGTCCTTAAGCAAAAAAAAAACAACCGGCAGTGTGATGTCTCTGTGTGTGCTGTGATGTTACATCGGTGATGCAGCATGCAGGCTGACATCACCTCGGAGGAGATTCAAGCCGCTAGGGGGCATTAAGTGACACCTGGCTCTACATTAGCGATATCAAAAATCAAATAAATATTTAAGAAGACACAACAACCTGAAAACATGAAGGATAAACCTTTCCACACAATCAAGCAATCTTTTTTATTTATTTAATCATTTTGTACAATCATAAATGGATAAATCTTCTAGAATATACATCAGAATTTACTTTAAATAAATTAAATCTGGTCCAATCGTAAATTTTCATCGGCAATAGTTGATGAGCGACATGAATGTAGTAAATATTTGTATCCTTATGCCCCAGCAATCACAATATGCCCACTGCTGGTATATCCGGTTAAAATATTGTTCATCTTTGAGTAAAGACACTGAAATTGTTGAAGTTAATTAATTCAGGGTTTCAGTAGCAAAGATTGGAAGACACAAAGTTGAAATACCTGACTCCACGTGAGCTTAAACTAAACCAGTGTTTGACAGGTGATAAGGAGGTCTTAAAATATGAATGTAATTGTGACACAGACAAATATATTTCGTAGCCTACCAGTTTACCTCGCTGCAGTTTGTTTAAACCCACTGAAAACAAATGCTTCACGTCATTATGCAACAACAATTCAATTTGCTCATAGGAGGAATGCACTTGTTTGAAGAGCAAACAGTCGCACTCGCGCGCGCGCGCACACTCGATAATGACCTATGTATTTGCACGTGCTTGTGCACAGGTGTGGGGAAGCCTGGACTGTGGTTCCCACAGCTCTATACCAGCCAGTCTATATTAGTCTCAACCCACAGTCTTTTAAAAATAAAGTCCACATTGTGTGTTTGATTGCTGACTTGTTTTACCAACCAAGTGAACTCAGATAGAGAGCAGAAAGAGCTTTAATAAAATAGGAAACATTGAAATAACATGACAAGTTAATTTAGACTTTAAATCATTTAAGATTTTGGATAAGTATTTTTAAAAGTTGAAACAAAAAAGTGAGTGAGTTTTGAGTTGTGTTATTTGTTTTGATTATTAATGCTTATCCTATTAATCCAATTATTATGCATATATAATTCCTATACTTTAAAAAAAATAGGGCATTTGGGGGAGTTTTGAATATCAAGAATACAAAGAGACACAAACATGAGTTTACACATGTTTTCAGTAAACTCAATTGGTAAGGTGATTCAGAGGCAAAGAATGTGACCTCCCCAAAGGTTACCATTCTGTGGCCCACATATCTCAGGAAAAGTAAATGCATACTGCTAAAAAGGTAACCATTTCCCTCATGAGTATACCCACAATCATTCTTTCTTTGTGATGAGATTCATGCTTGGACAGTGTTTCAGTACACCTGACCCAAATGAAAAAAATAGATGAATGCTGTTCGTACAAACACATTAAAGTAGCTGTGGTCATATGCTGCCTTAACTTCTCAATGTGATTAATTTACTCACAAATATTCTCTCACAAACACTTTGACCAAATTTTAGGAAACCACAAGGGCTCATTACAATTGAATGTTTCATCTGAAGGCCCTGATCAGATCATGTGTTCAAGCTAAAAAAATATCAAAACATTAGAGCTTTACATGCTTCATTGTTTATGTGTAGTGTAGTAGCAGTCTTAACACTGAAGCAGACAGTTCGCACTAGGAGTCAAACACATGCACAAACTAGGAAGGTGTCAAATAATCACTGTGAGTACAGCTGGTTGGGGAATAACTTGAACACTAACCATTTTAAGAATCTCTTTTGTCCATACACCAAATCAATAGTTGCTGCATGTAATGTTTATGCCACCTGCAGTGTGGCACGTCAGAGTGACTCTATGTCTCAATAACCAATGTAAATCTAGTTGACCAAAATCAACTTGGCCACACGTTAGCTGTTCTGATCATATCAGGATTTTTATCAACAGATGGAGTTTGCCCAGTCGTCATGGAAATACAGTTGTTTTAATATCCATTTCAATATTAACTTATAAGTCAACATGGATGAGGAGTATTTTTTTTTTTTTAATTAACTTTAGTTAAGTCAAGAATGAACTTTCACACTCATGCAAAAGTTTAAATGTATCAGTGTTTTGTTTATGACTAGACATTTCATAGATGTAGCATTGTCACATGACAAAACTCTACATATCAAGAGGACACCATGTGAAGACGTATGCACCAGCTTTTATGTAGCAAAGTAGTCCCAATTCACTTGTCCCATGCCGGATTGTAAACATGCAGGTGACAACGTTTTTTTGAGGGAACAAGTTAACGCTGGATCACAATCATGCTGCTTTGACACAAAACCTCAGACCGATCTGAAATACCTATTAATGCATTTTATAATACTGTAGGATTTCCCAAACAATTCAATGATGATATCATGAGGATTAAGTTTTAAATTATGGGCCTTTATTTGTTCTCATGTTAACATGTGACAAAATAGCAGAAGTTTAGCAAACTTGACTGTTTATATGATAGACTACAATGACATTGGCAAGCAAGGCCCAGGCCTCCATAATAACTAGGTCATCTTCCACCACAAGCTATAGCCTTCTTCTGGGCGGAGACCACAGACAGTAAATGTAGGTACAGCAGTTACTGAATATTTAAAAAGGCATAGAGATGAAGCAATAAATGACAAAGTAAAGCTGGCGTGGCCAGGCATTAATAACTAATGGGTACCAGTGAGTTATAGGCTGCTGCCGTTGTAATGAAAGTGTCATTGCAAATCAGCAGTTGTCCGAGGTTATTATTATTTATGCATAATTGATGCATGAACCACAAGGAACATGTCTCACCCAACAAATCCCAACACCTTGGGAGCAAAGACGGTGGAGTCAACAGAAGTAAAGGTCACAGAGGAGAATATGCCCCTGGGCTGAGATTTACATTGTGAAGGGAGGGCAAGGAGAGGCTTGCATTGTATAACCATACACACATCTGTATACAGAAGGTTACAACAAACTATAACACATGAGACTGATCCTCTACTGCTCTATACAGTGGATACTGGTACGTCATGGTATGATGTTATAATGTTTAAAATAGACGACTACATTGAGTCAAAACAAGGATTTAATTAAGCGCTTCTATTTGAAAATTCATTGAGCATTAGTTAAATGATAGCCTTTTCTTAGCACATTAAAGTTAAGCTACTTTTAGTTATCTTCTCCATAAGAGTCAACTGTATTTGTAATTCCATTTTTTCACTTAAGTTGTTTTCTAATTCACAGAAAAAGAAAACTTTCGGATTTCACCAAATCTTCTGTTCTGCTGACATTCAATATTCAACATTCAATATTTCTAATTTAAATACAATATTTGGAATTTCAAAGGTATCTCACATACATGTTTACAATTATTATAACTTGTATTCATATTTTAGAGATGTCTCAATAAATTATAAAATTGTGCCTATAGGGATATTGTAGGTTGTTGTTGTATATCAAATTGACATCCAGAATTGGGCCAATCTTATGACCCTGGTATAATAATTGAGGAATTTACTAGCAGTGGTTGGAAAAGAGGGGAATTTCACTCGTCATTTAATAAGTTTTACATTTAGTTCCACCGCCTGTATTATATCATTAGCATAATTTGTTATTATATTATTGGACATTCTCATTTACTGCTTTATGAAAGACCATTCTTCAAGTTCTGACCCCTGAATTCAACTTCAGCTCTAAGTTATTGAGATATTAGTGGACAAATAGACTTTTAATAATGCACAATATCCATCAATTTGTCATAATCTCGTCTCAACCAATGTTGCATTCATAGTACCTGGGAATTTTGATACTTTCAAATCAAGGTAGTAACTATGAACAAAAAACGAGTAAAGTAACAGGTCATGTAACCTTAAATTGTGGATTACCAGATAACACTTAAAATATCCTCTATAGCTACAGTAACAACTCGTTTGATAAAAATGATTCCAGCCTACGCTATTCTGCGATGGCTTGATTATAGAAAAATCTCGTCTTTCTCTAGATGTTATTGAATGCCTCATATCTCTGGCTTGCGAGTCATCGGGCAGTGCCCAATGAAAAGGCGCAACGAATTATTGGCGGATGACGTACCAGGAAATGTATATAGAGACCAAAGGGGTCCAATTTTTTTGCTTTTATTTCTCCTCTTTAAGCTAATTTTACCGGTAGAAGTCATGCAAACGTGGAGTCTCGTGTCCGTTTGTGTGTTGCTCGGTGTTGTTGTGAGATGGGGCGTTTCCTTAAATTCATATTCAGGTAGGAAGGAAGAGTGTGGAGTTTAACATTAACATACTGCACCACTCAGTCACAGCAGTCTTCTTTGCCACACCACTGTTGATTTCAGTGTAGCTCATTTAATTTGTCATAGAATATTGACAGATAGTTGTTTTTCACCTATCATAGTGTTGCTGTTAGCGGTTAGCATCTACATGGCTGGCCAGTCTGTCGTGTTTCTGTGTGTGTGTGTGTGTGTTTGTATGTATGTGTGTATGTGTGTGCGTGTGGTTAAGCGCTGTCAATCATTGGTGTAGATTCCCATTCATCAGACTGAATGATTTCTCTCCAGGGGCGGGGAAACCTCCCATGTTTGGCGACTATGAAGCTCAAAGGCACTGGCAAGAAGTGACCTACAACCTCCCTCTCCAGGAATGGTCAGTCTGAAGTTTGTTTACTCAGTGGAGCAAGTTTGAGAAAGACGAGCTCGTTCGGGCACCTGGAAAGAGTATGGGCTCTTTTTGGCTTTGACAGTGACTGGAAATAATTGTAATGATGGGACTCAAAACACACTCATGTACATCTGGTATGGGATAACAAAAAGAAAAAAAAAACCCACCCAAAAAGTAACAAAATTAAAGCTGAAACTGCATGTATATAACAGTAAAGTGTGCACCATGCACCATAAAAACATTGAGGGGATCAATGAGCGATCCAAGATGTCTACCTTACATCAATGGCTGCACCCTCCATTGTCCTCCCTCCTGTTTATTTGTCTGACATTTCCACAGTTTCAGATATAAATATTGTGTTTTTATGCTCATCCAGGTACTTCAACACTACTGAGAATGACTTGAACTACTGGGGTCTTGACTACCCGCCTCTGACTGCCTACCACAGCCTGATCTGTGCCTACATGTAAGTCATTTTTGTTTTTTAGAGAGTATGTAATAACGGACAACTCTGCTGCAGTGCATGCATGTAAAAAGAGTTTCCATATGATTTCTACTTCTGTATTCTATTCTACTGTCTATAGACAGCCTTAAAATAAAGGCCTAAAAATAAAGCCTAAAATGACATGCAAGCTTTTGTATAAATGTTATTTAGGCGTTATTTTTTTAGGATGCTATAATTTCTATACTATGAAGATTTTTTATACTATACCAATATATTCCTGCAGAGCCAAGTGGATAAACCCTGAATGGGTGGAGCTTCACAAATCCAGAGGTTATGAAAGTCCAACGCACAAGTTATTCATGAGAGCTACAGGTAAAGTAACCATAATCTACCTCAAACTAAAGACTAATTTACTTACTTCAGGGTTCCTATGCAGCAAGGAAGGGGATGGAATTAGATTTTTAGTAATTTCCAGGTCTGGATGAGTTTAGAAAAAAGAAAAGAAGAGTATGGAAAAATATTTGTGTGTACACATTATAGCCCCATATTCTGTTTTCTAAAATATAAAAATGGGAATAAATAAAAAATGTTAACACAAAAGCAGAGTGCTTTTCATGGCGTTTGGAGCGGGCAGCCAGCACAGCCAAAATAAATGTTCATCACTGTGTAAGAAAGCACGGGCCACAGTGTGCTTAATGACTTAGAAAAGCAAGGCCAGAACACTCTCCTCCGCAGAGCTGCCTCTACGCCTGTACGTCACATTCTGCAAAACAGCTCGGCCCCACGTGCAAGACAGTGGAACGTCGTCCAACTTTCTGTATCGGGCTGTGGACTGAATGGCCACTTTGGAAAAATGCAAGTTTTCTAAGGGCTGGCTTGACGATCCCAAATATCCCAAAACTGGTTGGCGAAGGATTATAAATGGAAAAAGAAAGTAGGGTGCAAACTGTAATGTAAAATTGTCCAACAACTTCAACATGAGGGAGGCGGCAACTGTAAGCCATAGGCATAGTGCAAAAGCACTGATGTCAAATATGGTCTGAAAAATCTACAGAAAAGTTTGGAATAGTGAAATGTAAAATGTGTTGGAACCCTTTTACTTTCAAATTAGGTATACTATAATATGGTTCTTTGTTCTCTTTCAGTCCTGGTGGCAGATTTGATGATATTCTTCCCTGCTGTGGTTTTATACTGTTTATATCTGACTGACGGATCCTTTAAAAAGAAGGTAACACACTTGCCTAACATGACATGACATCTAATTGTTTTTTCAGCTAAAGACTTAAATGAGCCACATTTTCCTCTTAGTGTGGGGAGCCCACCCTTATTAAAACTGATTACAGTGCTGCTCATCCAAATTGAAGAATTCTAAAGTCAATATTGCAATAAAATATGATGTCATTACATTTCCCGGGAAGTTATGAATGTTTGAATACATTTACAGTACAATCAATTAAGGGTTCTTTTTTTGATTGTGTCTTAAATGATCAATCAGTTATTGCAAGATTGGTAGCTACAACAGACATATACCAGCTTTGTCTGTCAACAGGCAGCACTAGAACAGTCTATCCCAGCATGCATTGCCTTTTGTTGAGTCCACAGTGGGACAGGCACTTTACACAATGCTGAATAAAGAAAACGGCTTACTTTATTTTGATTTGTCACTCAATAAAGTCTGCATATGTTACCAGATGATTCAAACTTGTGAAACATAACATTTAATGCATCATCGTATAGTTTTAACTGGACTGTAGTTAGTTTTTAGTTATGTTTACCTTCTAACACATAATATATGCTCTTTTTCTCCAGGTGTCCACTGTGTTCTGCTTCCTTCTTTACCCCGGCCTAATTCTCATTGACTACGGACATTTCCAGTATCCTTTATGTCCAGGTTCATTTAATACTATTTATTCACTGTAATATGAGGTATCATTATTGTTATTTGCTTTGATGACCTTCTGTGAAATACTGACCGTCAAAGTTGCAAAGCTTGGCTTTAAAGTCCCAATCCTAGTAGTAGTAGGAGGAGTAGTTTATCAAGTTAATAATGTATATAATATATTTTCTCATTGTTTTATAGCTCTTTATGTTGTTGATTGACAATGTAATATGTTTTTCTAAGGATTCAATATATTTTGAGCAACCTGAAAACTGGAATTGTATTATTTTAGATGTGTACCACCAAATGAGTGTCTTTTGAACGGCAATTTAAAGCTAATATTTGGACATTTTGTCCCACAGCTACATTAGACAAGATTGCTTACAACGTATATTATATAATATATAATACTTGTCCCGTTTACTACAACACTGACCTTAACCCAATCAGGTACAATGGAGTGAGTCTGGGCTTTGCCCTGTGGGGGGCTCTGGGTCTGGGTCTGGGCTGGGATGCGTTGGGCTCCGTGGCCTTTTGTCTGGCTCTCAACTACAAACAGATGGAGCTGTACCATGCTCTGCCCTTCTTCTGCTACCTGCTGGGGAAGAGTGTCAAACTGGGCCTGATGGGGCGAGGGTGAGTCTGTTTGTTTGTGTCTTGTGTTTTATCATTCACTGCTATCACTAAAAGTGGCAGAAACTGCAATTTACAACCATGTATCTTTGACTTTTAGCTTTTTGTTGTCTCTCTGCCAACTGGTTTTTGCACACTCTTGATTGTGATTGTTATCATGAAATCAGCATGTCTATTTCTTATAGATTATATAAGCTGCTCCTCAATCTTTCCATGCACGCTTGTAACTGCAGAAGTCAAAGTTGAAGCCACAGTTCACTGACAATAAAGTGTGACCAAAGAATTCATCATGTGAGAACTTCCAGGAAAGAAACAAGGAGTGCAGCAAAATGGATTTGTCATTTTCATCTGCTGCCTTCTTGAAAGAAGGATACAGTAAAATGTCAATGTGTAATATACTCAATTAGTTAAGATCACAACTTATGTCTCAATAAAGCAACCGCTCGTATAGCGTTTTATAATATGGATTATTTTTGTGTCTGAGAAGGCACAAAAATTGTCATTGTTTCGTTATATTGTTTTGTCACTCTGCAAGTGTCAGGTGAGTGCTCAAAGCAGATACGTAATGTCTGTCTATAAGCGAGCCGTGTCCTCAGGAGAGCCGCAGAATGACTGAGGTAATCAGATTGGATGCTGTTACCAGTGTGTCCAGTGTCTGTTTATCTAGTAACAATGTACCAAGGGCATTTAATAGCAAATGTAGAGCTGGATTAGAAGGGCCGGGGAGAGATATGTCCAGATGACGCTCCCGCCATGCCCAAACTCCTCAGCTATGCTGCGTGTGCAACTTAACCAGCAGCTTCACAGTTACA
The DNA here is from genome assembly GCF_023349555.1 of Cebidichthys violaceus. Lineage (NCBI taxonomy): Eukaryota > Metazoa > Chordata > Actinopteri > Perciformes > Stichaeidae > Cebidichthys > Cebidichthys violaceus. Next base: position 8,481,070 of record NW_027176296.1, on the reverse strand, counting down.
GCTGACGAGATAGCCTGACCCACACTGAAGACTTTCAGCTGATGCGCGGCTTTCACTGCATACCTCAACACAAGGGTCAAATCCCAAATTTAGGACTTGCAGACAGAAATGTAGAATTAGAAGTATATGAAGATAAACTCAAGCTACTGGCTCATGTCAATGTTTTTTTAGTTTTTTTTAGTATTTTTTGTATTTCTTCATTATAGACGGCATATCAGTACCTCCTGCACTTTGTGACCCTCTTCATGTAGGCTCTTCCTGTTGGTGAGAATTGCTTCAGCAGTGTTGGTGACTTTTGCCCTCTGCTGGCTGCCCTTCCTGTCTGACCCCGGTCATGCCGTGCAGGTGGTCAGGAGGATCTTTCCCGTGGCTCGTGGCCTGTTTGAGGTACAGTAGAGTTACATGAATGAAAAGTCGGCCTGAGAACCACATCTGAGAAGCTCGATCTTGCCTTTGAGACTCTTAGTGTTAGCAAAAAAAAAAAAGCATCTGTACTCTTTGTCATGCAAGCATCTAATAATAGCTACTCACAATCCCCATGTGTCATTTAAAGAAAGAAGAGGAAGAAGGTAATATCTCCTGATAGATCAGTACAGCTCAATATATAGGCTACCTGATGTAACACCAGTATGGCTTGGAGATTTGATGACTCATATGGGTCACATGTTAATTTACTGTCAGTTTTTTTTTAAGCCTTACTTGCCCTCGAGGTGGTGCAGATGTTTAACCTCCTCTTCGTTGTTCTGGCGGTGTGCATAACAATGTGTATCCCAAGGAACTTTCAGATATTCATGAATACATGGGGCTGTAGTTATAGTAATCAAATGGCCTAAGATTCCAAAATAACATCAAAAGCATAAAAAAGTCAATAAACATATGGGGTTTTTGGTTTGGCTTCCAAGATAAAATATATGTGCTGCCATCTTTTGTTATTTATGAGCCAACAGAGATGCTCCTACTGTATGTGTGGGTTTACCCTAAAGCCTGGTGCTGTGTTGGTATCAATAACTATATATGTGCTTGATGTTGGTTTGTGGCTGCTCTTTAGGCATAGAAGACTGCAGCACATTTGCTAACTAAATACAATGCACAGAAGTCGGTGTTTTTATTCATACATCAAGACTGCATAAAAATAATTAGAGACTACACTCAATCTGTGGTTGTAATAACGGTCTGTTTATCAACTGTTTTATTTGTAAATGGCTGTATTGGAACCATTTGGTTATGTTTTCCATAAATATATTATTTTGAGATATTGGGTTGAGGCTATTACATGTTGTTTTTTTTAAAGACAAACTGACCAGTGCTAGAGATTTAGCCCCCCTTTTCATTCCCAATCATTTCATACAGTCCTTTAGAGCTTACTTTCAGCTCTGGTCTCCTGATAGGACCGTGTCTCACAATTTTGGAACTTTCAATCAATCAGTTTGTGATTAATTAGCTCCTTTTAATATCAGTATATAATATTGTGAATTAAATGCCTGTGAGGTGGTATCTACAAGCTTCAAGTCACTATAATTTCTGTTGAAAGGTGATGTTGTTTCAAGACGTAACACAGTGGTCATTCTAAATTGTAATCCTGTTAAAGAGAGAAAGACTGTTTGATATTATGGGATGTCTTGGAAGTTTTGTTGTTGTTTGCGCCGACAGCTTTCTAGGAAGTGACATTTCTCTAAGAAGTTATAGCCCTTTTTTCAATTTGAACAGTTTACAGCACGAGGTTTTGACCAGTGTGTCAAACACAACCAGTGTGGCACTCCTCATGCCGTACACACTGCTTCATTTACTCTCAGCACGGTGAACTCCCTCCACCCTGCACTGCTTAGCCGGTGGGAAATGGATACCCTGCAGGATCAAAGAAAACAGAGGAATAAAATGGTGAAAGGTCAGGAGATCAGTTTCACTCTATCTCTGGGAGGTGTTGGGGTTTCGGGACGTACAGTAGGAGGATATAGATCAATCTAAATAATTTATGGCCTGGCTGTTTTCAGCACTTCATAGCAGAGCCATGTTCTAGCCTTATGGACTGAAGAGTGGGGCGAACGCTACATTTAAAGGCGTATCGGAGCACATCCGACAACTGTTGCCGGATGCCAACTTTATCTTTGGAAAGCATATAAGTATGATAGACTGTTTCATAGCACGCACACGTACATTTGTATGCTGTAGTCAGTCAGTCAGTCGTTACCTCTTGGAGAATGTATATGTAAAGGAATGTATGAATTAAAAAAGAAAGTGATTGTAAACAGCGAAAGTCTTCAGCTGGCCGTGTTAAGAGCTGTCATGGCAGGAGCAGTGGTAAAGTAACGGTGTGTATTTCTGTGCTTGCATGTGTGACTGACAGCTCAGAGGCCAAAGTTTGCAGCTCTCATTTCTGAAAGCCTGTATCCCTCGTCTTGTCCCTGGGTCCCCGAGGTGGCACCCACCGCAAGGTGTCACGGATGTGAGAAGTAATTGAAAATTCTACCAGAGGAGCAGATGGCAGCATGCGCTGTGGCAGTATTTGTTCAACGAAATGATGCAAACATAATACACAGGGTGTGAGAGACACTATACTCCCCTGTGACGACAGCGCGAGAGGCTGCCGGGTCGAGTCGTCCCGGACTAATTGTGAAATTGTGCACGTAAGCAGAAGCTTTGGACAAGGGCTGAGGTGGGGAAGAAGTGGGCTGCTGGCTGTGGCAGCTTCAGGGCGGGAGCAGTTGTAAGTTTACCCACTGAGCTGCATTCTGGCGTCTCACGTTGCTGCCTGCTCACAAAAATGGCACCAAATGCTTCTCCCTGTGAAATTCCAGGCTAGCTTATAGGTGAAGGAGCCCCCCCCCCCCACACCGTTCATGTGTTGCCCTCAGGCGGCGTTCAGGAACATTCCCGCGGCGGTTATTTGGAGCAGGGAGGCAAAGAGGAAAGAGACAGGGATGGGGCTGAGACAACACAACGCTGGACGGCCCAGTGCTGCTGACCAGGCGGCCTTAAGATCCACACAGCTGTGCTGTGAGCAGCTGTAGCACAGCGGAGGAGGAGGAGGAGGAGGAGGAGGAGGAGGAGGAGGAGGGAGGAGGCCAGAAATAGTTTTTTCTAGACAGGGCCTTGCACTCAAACCATTCACAGTGGAATCATAAAGCTGATCTAAGCACGCCGTCTCTGTGACGTGTGATATCATGGTGCACAGTGGCGGCTTGGGCGTCCATATCATCTGATCCCTGCACAACTGCTGAAGCACTTAAATCAACTGAATCTCACAGCAACGCCCTCTCTTATAAACCACAAGTACTTTTAAACCTGGTATGAAGGCTATAACATGTCTTCCATATTATTCAGATCTGATTTACAGGTTATTTATAAAAAACGATATAGTCAGGCAGAAAAAGCCAAATCATCTCTGTATTCAGCTTCCCAAATGTGATGATAATCTGCTTTTCTTTGTTGTATATCATTGTAAATTTAATCTGTAGGTTTGGACTGCTGGTCAGACAAAACAAGTAATTTAAAGACATCACTGTGGGGATAATTGGCAGATTATTTGATAATGAAAATTGTTAGTTGCAGCCTTTGTTTTCAGCAAATTACTGTAGTTAAATGGTTTTAAAAAAAACCTGTAATAAATTAAATTACATAGAGGATTGTCTAACATATTAACATTATATATTTCCCAGTAGTGCTCTGTGGTTGGTTTCTGTCTGCTGGTTATGCAGAAACTACTCTGGTTTGACACTTGACCTTGGGTCCCCAAGTTTGCAAATAAGTCCCATGCTCTATCTGACAGGGGAGTCAATTTATGACGGAGGGTTACGTACAAATGTCCCTCTGGAATGCTCCGGGAATTTTTTTTATTGCACTTTCAATGGGGAAATAATTATTTTCAGCAATGCCACTTATGTGTTTTCTCTTCAAATGGAACGCGGAGTATTGCTTTTGTACCCTGGCATCAAGACGTGTTGAATTTAAAAAATGTTTTGACATCATTTCTCATTTAACCAAGTTGTGTGTGTGTGTGTGTGTGTGTGTGTGTGTGTGTGTGTGTGTGTGTGTGTGTGTGTGTGTGTGTGTGTGTGTGTGTGTGTGTGTGTGAGAACAGGATAAGGTGGCCAACACGTGGTGCAGCTTGAACATCCTGATAAAGATCAGATCCATTCTGTCCAATGACTCCCAGGTCTACCTCAGGTAATCCCTCCATCGATCTAACAAGGTTTCACGTTATTCTCCATCTTTCCTTCTCTCTTTTGCTTTATGGTTTTGTGTCTATTCTTCCCCTGCCTCTTGTTTTTGCTCCTTTTCATTTTCTGGGAAAGCAGTGGTCGCCAAAGGGAATGAAAACTGTGATCCAGCTGGGTGGAAATTAAATCATCCCTTAACAAAACATCTTGTGAGGAACTTCTGAACATGAAGTCACAGCTGCCTTTAAAATGTGGTGACAAGAGGAGATAGAAACATGTTTTATATACAAAGATAGAAGCAGAGTAAATCAACCTGATTTCCTTTAAAAAATGTTATGGATTATGTGCTTTATCAGATGATAAAGTGGGTGAGAGCAAAATGAATCATGCTATCAGAGGAGACGACGTTGTAAACACTGACACTCATGACATTCAACTAGATTTTCTCTGCCCACTGCCCCTCAGAGCATCCCATGAAGTGTTGGGATAAGTTATTTTGCCTAAAAGCTGAGAGCCTGTCCGTTCATGATGAGAAAACAGTTGTGTCATGGTGGAGCCTGCTTAAATAACCTGACACGCTAAATTTAGGAGTCCTATGTTCGCAGCATGGACACGTTTCTGCCAGACTGCTAAACTCGGGGATCAAGTTGGACTTCTTTGACTGTAGCGAATTTAAACAAATGAAAATCATTCTTGTCTTTTTGGCACGGGGAGCGGATTTGCTAAATGCTCTGGTGTTGGGCATACTGTGTACATAGAATGAATCAGCTGTGAAAAGTGATCCATGTCCTTCCGGACCGCAAAACCCTGCCCTAAACATATCACACACGCACACACGCACGCACGCACGCACGCACACACACATAACACACTCGCTGTCATACCCACTAAATACCCACTTACTGGTCCCTTACTGCTATCTATGGACCACTATCACTATCGCTGTCTATCTTCAACGATCATTATCTCTGTCCATCTATGTGTCGTAGAACAAACACTTTGTTGCCCTCACGCCTTGAACTAACTCGCTGCTCCACCTCTCAGCACATTCACATTCACACTGACACATAGTCACTCTCTTCCGGTGTCTCCACCCCCAGCAGGTGACAATTGAAGGGTTAAACTAATGCCTGTAACCCTAAGAAGGGGCCAGTATTTGGTCATTTCCCACATAGCAGAGGTCTTAGTTTGCGGAGCAGGCGGTGTCTACAAAACAAACAAACAAAAAAACACAGCAAGATGGATCCACAGTTAGATTTTGGTTTGACCTTTTTGTTTTGCCTGTTCCATCAAAATCTGATTATCTAGTGCCACTGACTGAAAAGGAATGTTATGTTTTGTCATTCTGGCAAAAGTTCATCATGATCAGTTTTCACATGACGTCACCTCAACGCAACAGAAAGGTGTTAAATATGTTTAAGCCTGGATTTATGGGCAAATGCACGTTTTCATATGGACTCCGATGTGATTTGATACTTGACCTGTCACCTGCTTTCATCTCTCACTGGGCATTTTTATGCATTTAAGTATGCTGATGTGAGATAATCTCATTTCTTGTTTGCATTTTTTTTCAGTTTGGCCTGCACTCTCCTGGCAGTCCTTCCATCCTGCGTCAGACTTTTGACGAAGCCCACCTTCTGGCAGTTTAAACTGGCCTTGGTTAGTAGCATCTAACTGATGTCAAAGCAGTTCTTTTAACCAATCACTCAAATATCTGTAATTTGTAATACATCATAATTTTGCCTTCACTGCCTTTATTAAAGTATGTTATCCAGTATTATTGTTCAACAGTAGTTGTTCTCACTTTTAGGCAAACTCATCTCTGGCGTTTTTCCTCTTCTCCTATCAAGTCCACGAGAAGTCCATCCTCTTGGTTGCCTTGTAAGTACAGAGGTAATGCTTCTTGAGTTTTCTTCTCACTTGGTGAGTTCTCAACATGTGACAACAGTGATGGTAACAAACATCAATGTTACTTTTTATATCTTGTAGCGATACCTCAAATATTCACAAGTGTAGATTAAATTTCTGCTCACAAAGGAGCCATTAGCCCGTTCCCCCAATTCAGATCACAGTTTATGTCCTGCAGATTGTTAATGAGTTTGAATATGTGTGCACTCTGTAAAAGTGACATCATCCTCCTGCTGTGCTCCCCTCTCTGCAGAGGAACAATCTATTTAAGAACAGACTTGCTAACTGACGGCTTACTCACCTCCGTCATCATACTTCTGTGCCACAAAGACACAAAAGTAGCCCTGCCACCTTCAATTGTCATGATATGACTAAATGCAGGACTTGCAAATGTCAGCATGAAATAAAGCCTAAAATGTGATTCATTACCATTCACCTCCATATATATCTATATATATAAAGCGGTGTCGGTACAAAGTGAAGCCTGGCAAAGATCTGACAGCGGGGGAATGGTTCCTAGATCTGGGCTCATCTATTAATCTAGATTAGGGTAGATTGTTGCTTTATTAACTATTGAGTTATATGTCCCACCTGTCCGCCTGAATCAATCAGTAATGCATGTCCAGGGATTAGGAAAGAATGGCAGGCGGCAGCTCTGGGCATTGTTTGCGCAGGATCAATTATTGGGCTGTAACAGGATCGCCAAAGAGCACTGGCTGTAATTATGGGCTCAGGGACCAGTGGAAAGTGCCCCCCTCGGAGCAGTGTACAGCTAGCGCTGCTAGCAATGATGCAGGCAACCAGGTTCCACTAACAGGCCTTCACTAAACGGAATGTGCCGTGAAGTCATCATTTTAGCTTCTTGGCAAAACATTTTCACATCTTCAATGATCAATTTGAATACTTGGATTTGTATGTATACATGCCATGACAGTTCCAGTAAAAAGCATATGAGGATGTAAGATAAGGTTGTAAAAAAAACGCTTGACTGCCATGTGAGAGACTGTCAATAATTGATTGAGGTGGGTGTCCTCTCGGGTCAGTTGCTTTAATATTATACACGCATGACATCAGTTCACATCCAGCTGCGACCTAACATGGCCTCACTCCCTGTCTTAATGCAAAAGGATATCCAATGGTGCTTACTGCAGAGTGTGTTTAACAATGAGTTTGTCCAACTTTGATGTTTTCAAGGCCTGTCTGCCTCCTGCTGAGTGACCTCCCCCTGATGGTTATTTGGTTCCTGCAGGCCTCTACATTCAGGTGAGACTGTAACCAAACAAAGGTAGAAGATGGATACGAGCTGGGTCTTATTCTTTATATCCGAGGGAATTTACTGTAGCTTTTCAGTGCATAAGCTAAATTATTTTTGGGGTTTGGGATCCATGTTTATGAGTTAGCTTAGTATTAAGACTGAAAGAAAAGGGAGACCACAAAATCTGCCAATTAAAGATCAGTTATTAATACATTATATTCTATTGTTTAATCCGTCCAAAATCTGAAGTGTAAAAAAGGCATGGTATGGTTGTATCGAGGGTTATGTGTGATCAGCGATCAGACGCGAATAAGCTTTTTCCCAAAATGTTAAACGATTCCTTTAATAATGGTCCATGCAACCATCAGTAACTTTGCACTAACCTTTGCTGAAGTGTGAACATTATTTCAGTTATCTTTTGCTATTAGTGAAGATTAAAAAGATGCAGAAAGATTAAAGCAAATCAAAAGTACTGTATAACGCAGACCTTCAATTTTATCGTTAAAGCACACAATTATGTAACTGGAACGAAATTTCACAATTTTCCATTTACAATCCAAAAGTTAAAATTATCAGAGATTAAGCCTCTGGTATGACCAGATGCGTTTAATGTCTAATGTTGGGGAAATGAAGCTAGATATTGCAGATATTACTGAGTCATTTCACTGATTCTATGAATATTTTCTACTTGTGCTATCACATTAAGTTTATATCATTTACCCTTATTCCATACTTTACCTGTCACTTAGGACCACAGTGGTCATTGTTCTCAAAAGTTATGAAGTCTCGCTTTAAGAAAAATATTGTCCTGAGAGCTAAGTTGGCCCGCACCACATAACTGCAGTGCTTCAATGGGGCACCCCTCTTTATTTCTCACCACTGTCAACTATCAAATGAGACGCTCAAAAGATAAAAGGATCTTGGATGTGGGTTGAGCTGAGGACCATAAATGGAAAAGACAAGTAGTGCTGCAAATGCTCTGTCTAACTTTCACCAGCTGTTGTTAAATTCTTCCGGCAGCACTAATTGTTGTGCGTGTGGTTTAGTATAAGGATATCTGGGGATTAATCGGCATAGTCTGCATGCCTGCTGTCTAAGTGTGCGTTGTGTAGGGACAGGAGGTCCTTCTGTAGCTGCTTCTCAGTACAGTCTGACTCGGACTTTCACATTATCTACATCCTCTACAGACTCCATTTAAAGAAATACATCTTTTGTTCGCACAATTGGCTGAATGGATGCTCAACCATAGCAATTTTAAGGGGACAGAATGCAGCCAGTCTGTTTTAAATTGACAAATTATGTATTTACAAATTGTTAAACATTTATCTGCTGAATGGAGGGTTTTTTTTGTGTTTTTTTTTTAGTAAAAATCTGAATGAGTGGTTTCTTTGTGAGTGGATGGGTTTTTACAAGCTGGGGTGATGTGCGTTTTACTATGAGTCAACTGTTGTTCTTGTCCGTGCCCCTCCGCTAAACTAAGATAAGCTTGGCATGAATGTCAGAGCCATCTCTCCTCAGGGGACGGACTGCTTGTGCAGGCGTGCTGGTTAGAAGCTATGTGGTTTACTGTTGCCCTTTCCTCAGCAATGCTAAACATAAGAGCGTACTGCTGGACATATATAAATTAAATAAAAAAAAACATCATGCTTTGTGTATTTACATGATCTGTTGTAGAAGTGTATATCACAGCTCCAGCTACACATTCCCTGCTTACTCAGTTCAGAGTCATTAAACATTGGTCTGGTTATTGTACATCACACCAGACATTGACATCTGCAAAAAGATGCTAATTTCTAAACATTAAATGCACTATTGTCATTGTCCCTCTGTGCAGCATGCTGCCTCTGTTTCTGAAAGACGGTCTGCTGGTGCCCTATGTTGTGACCTCGCTGGCCTTCCTCTTCTTCAGCATCTATCTACTGTCTCCACTGGAGCACTGTTCAGAGGATGAGTTGAGACTGGGAGCCTACCGCAAGCTGCTTTTCTGCCTGCCCAGACTGGACCTGGCCCGGATTGTAAGATGGAAGGTACGATTAACACTGCGGGCAGCACTGATTCCAAGACATCTGTGTTACAACAACCAGGCTAAATTTGGTTGAGTAAATCAAGACGTTAATGATACATTTAACTATTTCAGTAGCATTTTTAATAATGATACATTTAAACATGTAGTTAGGGTTTGCTTCTTATAGTCCTAGAAATATAGTCATTTTTAATGGCGTTGAAGCAATGGTTATGTGTAACCTGCATATCTACAAAACATTCTCTCAGTTTTTTTCAGATCTACCCTGGTTTTGCCTTTTGACCAGCAAATCTTCAACTTTGTCTTTGCTTTGGCAAAAACAAAGTTATTATGCATGAAGAGACATACAGTCTAAACTGCTTCCTGTATCTGACTCATAGACCCAAAAAAAGCACAATTTTCACCAAAGACTGTGTCCAGTCCTGTTAAAGTCAAACCAATATTGTCCTCTCGGGGGGGGGGGGGCAGTATTAACGAAGCGCACATGTGATTTTGTGGTATATATCGGGTACATTTTGTAGGTCAAGCTGCAGAGGTTGCGGTCTGCAATCCCAAAGATTTGTACAGGAGGCAGTAATTTATGTCACTGTGGTTGCAGCTCTAATTGGCTGCCAATAAAATAAAGGTCATGCAGATTACTTAATACCTATTAACACAAATGGGGTTTCCCAACAACGTAAGCGGCACATAGGAGTAATTTTAAAGCCACTATGCACAGAATATGTATTTGATTACAGCTTCATTCAAATCCTGATGCCACAAGGTTTTGTTTTTAGAGACAATCCCAGTAAAACATTGGTGTAATCTATGTCTTCAGCCCATTAATCTCATTGTTAGTAGGTCCGTTGGCATTAGTTTCTCTCTACCACAGTGTCTTTTTTGACATTACCACTAGGAGTCACCAGAATCACAAATCTTCTAATCCTACACACACATGGGTTTTAAATTTAAAGCATGGTTTTCTTTTGCTTCTGGCCCAGGCTTAGTGAACACAGTGTAGATATTGCTGTTTGATTTAGTTAATAGTTGCTCTCTGCTCTTGTACGTGGGTGAAGGAGGATGCACAGCTGATGCATTTGTAATAAGACGGGGGCTGAATAAGATCCCAGGTGGCCTGTACTTTGAAAGAGGACACAAGACCTAAATTGCAATCGTGTGAGGAGATATACCCAACTGTATAAATAAATATCATGTGCCGCTGTAAGTTGTGTAAGCTGTCCGGGGATGAAAGCCGCTGCCAGGCGAAGAATTATTTATCACTTATTTAAGTTTCCACAGCGTCTGAAGTGGCTGCACCGCCAGCCCCTTAGCGACAGGGGCTCCGGTAGGGTGTCAGAGATTAAGAGAAGGTGTCTTTTTATAGCGCGCGTCATTAACACAGGTTTGCCTAGATATATTTATTTACACAAGCAGCGTAAATAGCGAGCCCCGATGTCGGCGATAAGGTTTCATGGGTTTAGGGTGGCAGAGCGGGGGTGTGGGCCTGAGGTGTTTCCTGCTTCTTACTCGCCGACTTATCTCTGGCTCATAAAGCTCAAATAGACACGTGAATGAGCTCACCGGCAGTTCTGTTTGCAACTCTGTAAAAAGGGCAAAAAGTAGTTTTGTAGGCCTTAATTCAAATCTGCTATTCTGCAGTATGATGCTTTATAGCAACTCTCAAATAGCCAATTTGATGTAAGTCATCCAGGGATAAATATGCAATGTCATTTGAGAGCTCTGTCAAATTAATTAATTCACTGGTTTGATATTATAGTTACACTTAAAATCGAGGGGAAAGCTCATAGTTTGTTCTTGGCCTAAGGTGACCGGTCCTTTCATTGATTTTAACGAGGAACAGTTTCTGGTTTGGAATATTAATTCAGTCATCACGAAATATGCGATTCAGCAAAGAGTTGTCTACGTTAAAGGGGAATCTCTGCAATTTACACAGGCTGAGATATCCTACATTTTAGTCCTTAGAAAAGGTCAAACTTAAAGAATGCTGGATGCAACTTTTATTTGACCCTCCCTGCACCTCCACATCTTTAAAAATCAGATATACAGTTGAAACCAGAAGTTTACATACACTGTGCAAAAAGACACATAACACTTTTTTTCTCACTGTCTGAAGTTAAATCAGACTAAACCTCTCCTGTTTCAGGTCCGTTAGGATTACCAAAATTATTTAACTTTTACTAAATGTCACAATAATGAGAAAGAGAATTTCTTAGAGAATTTTATATTACTTTCTTTGAGGTCAAAAGTTTACATACACCAAAAGTACTATGTCGTTAAACAACGTGGGCAAGCCCAGATGATGATGTCATGGCTTTTGAAGCTCCTAATAGGTTAACTGACAACATGTGAGTTAATTGAAGGCACACCTGGGGATGTATTTTAAGGCCACACCTCAAACACTCTGCTTCCTTGTTTGAAATCATGGGAAAGTCAAAAGTAATCAGCCAAGAAATCAGGGAGAGAATCGTGGAGCTCCACAAGTCTGGTTCATCCTTGGGTGCAATTTCCAGATGCTTGAAGGTGCCACGTTCATCTGTGCAAACAATTATACGCAAGTATAAACATCATGGGAATGTCCAGCCATCACACCGCTCAGGAAGGAGACGGGCTCTGTGTCCCAGAGATGAACGTGTTTTGGTCCGACATGTGCAAATCAACCCCAGAACAAAAGCTAAAGACCTTGTGAAGATGATGGCTGAAGCTGGTAAGGAAGTGTCATTATCCACAGTAAAACGAGTCCTGCACCGACATGGGCTGAAAGGCTACTCAGCAAGAAGGAAGCCATTACTCCTAAAGAAACATAAAAAAAGCCAGATTACAGTTTGCAAAAAGACAACAAGACAAAGACCTTAACTTCTGGAGACATGTCCTGTGGTCTGATGAAGCTAAAGTGGAGCTGTTTGGCCATAATGACCACCGTTACATTTGGAGGAAAAAGGGGGAAGCTTGTAGGCCTGAAAACACCATCCCAACTGTGAAGCATGGAGGTGGCAGCATCATGTTGTGGGGCTGTTTTGCTGCAGCAGGAACTGGAGCTCTTCATAAAATAGACGGCATCATGAAGAAAGAACATTACCTGGAAATATTAAGGCAACATCTCAGGACATCAGCCAGGAAGCTAAAACTTGGGCACAAATGGGTCTTCCAAATGGACAATGACCCTAAGCATACTGCCAAAATAGTTAAAAAGTGGCTTGAGGACAACAAAGTCAATGTCTTGGAGTGGCCATCACAAAGCCCTGACCTGAATCCCATCGAAAATTTGTGGGCAGATCTGAAGAGGCGTGTGCGAGCGAGGCGGCCAACAAACCTGACTCAGTTACACCAGTTCTGTCAGGAGGAATGGGCCAGAATTCCAGCAGAGTACTGTAAGAAGCTTGTGGAAGGATACCCAAAACGTTTGACCCAAGTCATGCAGTTCAAAGGCAATGCTACTAAATACTAAGGAAATGTATGTAAACTTTTGACCTCGAAGAAAGTAATAAAAAATTCTCTAAAATATTCTCTCTCTCATTATTGTGGCATTTAGCAAAAATAAATAATTTTGGTAATCCTAACTGACCTGAAACAGAAGAGGTTTAGTCTGATTTAGCTTCAGACAGTGAGAAAAAAATTAGTTATGTGTCTTTTTGCAGTGTATGTAAACTTCTGGTTTCAACTGTATTTAAGTCAACATCTTTTTCTCAAGCTAATGTTTAGTCTCGCTAAAGTAGCACCTGACCACAGCTATTTCCCCTCAGTCCGGGTTTGTGAAGTCTTTTAGTGTTTCATTATGAACTCCTACTATCTGATCTCGTGTCCCTGTGCTCATTTGAATCAGTTGATAACCACTCCGTCCATCTGTGTTACAGTTCTACATCAGCATCGCGGCCATGGCTGTTCTGAGCGTCGTGACTGTCGCTCTGGTTCCTCCACCACATCTACCTGACTTGTTTCCTGTGTTGGTGTCTTCTACTGCTTTCGCACACTTCTTGGGAACGTTTATATATTTCAATATTGTCCAGTTCAGCGAGCCACCTAGCAGAACGAGCCAGAAGAAGAACAACTGATGGAGCCAAAGTCAGTGATATGCACTGCACATTTTTACATGCTTTAGGGAAGCCAGTATTACACCGTGGGTTACGTCTGCTCTTATTGTGCATAAAAGGCTTTCACTCGTGCCATCGTGTCCCCAATGCAAATAATCAAAAGGATTTTAATTGGCAACAATTTTGACAATCAATAATTGAAGTCAATTTTCAAGAACAAACGACAGATGTTTGATGGTTCTGAGATTGATCTGTGTTTGCTCTTCCTGCATTATAGTAAATTGAACATCTTCTGTTTTAGGCTGCTGCTCAAAACGAGATTTTTGATTACCTTTTGCTCTCAGAAATTAAAATTGCCATTTTTACTGACCAAATGAATATTGACCAAATGTTTAGCCAAGAAGATAATCTGCAGATTAATTGTTAAGGAAAACAATCATTAGATACAACCCTACACAAATGCTCCTTAAAGGCATATTGTGGCCCGAAAAATCACTATTGTACAAAATGGCAACGCCGAGGACATAAAAAACAACAACAGATAGAGATATTTTTCCAGTATAGAGTAAATAAATTCAGGAAATCAGTCCCCTCTTTTACCATATCTAAATCAATAAAACTTAACTCTTCAAACCACACTATTGCTGACTAATTAAACAATCACGAATAGACGAGCAGTGTGTTGCCTTCACATATGACCCGAGATAGCTCTGTGTCTCTATGCTAAAGCTACAGGGGGCGGCCACAATAATAAGAACACCTGTTGAAAGGTTTAGTTATGGTTAAGACCACGGGGAGAGGTGTTGATTCAATTTTGTTGTAACTTTTAAAGCCATCTAGTGGTGCTAGACTTAATGATATTGTAGGGTGTCCCTGTTATTTTGTCCACCCTCAGTACCTACTCTTTGTGTTGCGTGATTAAAACGCATACCGGATGGGACTGGTCCCAGGTCTAGCGTTAACTGTTGATCATAATTCATGTGAACGGTTTTCTACTGTATATATTTTTTAATCCAGCATTGAAGTTCTTTTGTACAAACCTCGTTTTTGTGAAAATAAATAAAAATCCTCAATGACTTTAAAGTGAACACCAGTTTTATTGCCACATTGTTAAAATGATTTAATTTTGAGCAGCTTCATATAAACTGTCTACATTTACCAAGTAGTCCGCTAAATCACCCCTAACAGTCTGGCAGAGACAGAGCCAATAATTGGACAGAAATTATATCTTTCAAAGCTTTTACTCAACATCATTAAATATTCATTACAAGTCCTAGATACTACAAGAGCCCTGCACAAAAGACCTGTTCATTTAAAACAAAACCAGCGACAGGACAGGCCTTAAAAAGAGATGATGGAAGGTGACATATCTGAACATAATGCTATAAAGTTGAAATACCACAGAAAAAAAAGGTGCAAGCAATTTCTTTCTCCAATCTCTGAGCGAGTTAATGACAGGCATAAAAAAATCCATTACAACTATAAATGTTATCAGGTCAGTGAGGGTTGCCTGTGCATCTGAGGCTCCAGGCCGGTAGCCAATAATGAGACACGGGGACAAATAGGAGCCCAAGATCTGAGTTAACTGTTACTACAATAGAACATGAACACAAGGAGCCAATTAGAGGTGGTGCAAAGGCGTTGGTCTGCCCTTATATAACATGTGTTTATATAAAGCCATGCCAGTTCATTTAGAAAGATGTGCGGAAAATGGAAATTTACCTCCAACCTATGGAATGGGGAAAAAGGGAAAGAAAAATCAATACTATTAGTAGTATAATACAGGAAAACGACTAATACGTCTGGTGTAAATTAAATCAATACATTCAAAACAATAACTTCTGGTCTACCTTTTTCAGATTAAATAGTGCTGCAACGATTAGTTGAATAATCGACTTAAAGAAAATGACATTTCAATGACGGCTGGGCAACTCATCTGCCGAGGAAGATCATTTGATACGATCAAAAGCTGCAGATATTAACAATTTGAATAATCAGTTTAAGTTAATTATTAAATAAAAAGCTTCTCAAATGTGATGGTTTTCTGCCTCTTTGTGAATTTATGTCATTGAAATGTTAATATGTTTGGGAATTGTCTGTTGGTTGGACAGATATGGCAATTTGAAGTCATCATTTGGAAACTTGTAACAGTTATTTTTCACAATTCTGAAATTGAAAAATAATGAAAGATTAATTGCTAATGGGAACAATTTTTTATTAGTATTGAAATATACTATACATAACTTTCTTAAAGACCCATGTACAAACCAGATACTCAAAGATATGCTGCAGTATGTGATGACACTCCCAGCCATAGAACAGTATTATTAAAGCTACACAATACAACAGTTATTGAAGCAAGCTGCCTTGTCCGGCTGCGTTTACACTGCTCTGTTGTAACTGTATGAGACAGATTGGAAACTCATATATAAAAGTGTCTCATTCAGCAATTTCAGCCTGATAAAATATCCAGTTCATCTTTTTCATTGTCAAGTCACGGTGAAAGCAAGTCTCCCATCACCACCTCGTCTCTGCCTGAGGAGGATGCATGTCACCAGTTTCTGTTCGTCTAACGCTGAGACAAGAGTCAGGCACAGGGAGCAGTGACTGTACCTCATAGCTAAAACTCTGTGCTGATGGGAGATGAAGAAAATCTCCCTAAGGGATCCCAGATTACTACTACACATTACGAGAAGTAAGAAGATGAGCAAACAGTTTTAGATCTCAACCTATAGAGGAAACCGTATCGGTAAGAGGTTCTTTGTGACGCATCGGTGGAGGCAAGTAGCACGGGTCTTTCTATCAATCTCCAGAGGGGCCAGTATCAAAACATTAGTTTTGTTCATGAGCGTGCTGGCTTTGTCCTTCACGTGGCCTCTAAGGGTGATAAAGTGAGAGTTACACGATCCACCTTGGGCAGAAATAGGAAATGTTGCTGTGAACACCAGCTGTTGCTTAGGTCGACACGGGCAGTGAGAGGCCTCGGCCTTCCCAGGCACTGCCAAATAAAGAGACTACTGTCTTGTGCAAGACAGTTTGCCCCCCCCCCCCCCCCCCCCCCACCTTTACTTTTCAAAGGTGCTAAACTGCACAGGTGGGAAGGATTGCATAGTTTTTAGCCATAAAGGGGATGAGGGTTGCCTTCTGAAAGAACATTATTTGCACAACGTTGCAGCATTGTGGGTAATGTAGAATCAACATTTGTCAGCTGCCATGCTGAGGCTCCGGTGGGGAGACGGGGTCTAACATGCCAGAGGATTCGCTCCCACCGTTTCAGACACTTCTCTCGCAGATGAATGACTGCTTCCAAGACATCTCGGCCTCACAACTGACAGCACAGATTCCACATTAATTTTCCTGCCTTATCTCCACGGGATCATACGCACAAGAGGTGAAGAGCAATTCCATTAGCTGTCAACAGCCGAAACGCTTCGCAAACAAAAACCTGGGGAATATGGGAGAGGAAAACATGATTGTAACCCCACTGGCACCTGATATTACACACACACACACACACACACACACACACACACACACTAGTCACTGTCAAAACTAAATGTTCATAAAGATGAGTAAACAGGAGGCATATTTTTCCATATCCCAAGATGTATGGAAATTGATTTCTGTCGGTCTTTAAACTATTTTTTTTTAATTAATTTAAAATTTTTCAAAATTAGAGTTGAATTTTTTTTTTTTAACTCAGCCCATAATGGACTTCAGAAACTCATAGGAGCTACCCATCTTCACAATTCCAAAAAGGAGAAACTCTGAAACCTAAAGTCAAGCATTTATAGATAAGACAACGTGTTTATTGAATAGCTGGCATTTCTTTTTTTAAATAAACTATGCGATACTCAAGGCAACACAAGTGGCAGGAAAATGCAGAAAAGCATCTGGAGAGACAAATAGTCTTGATAAATACAGAGTCCCTTAACGTCAAGTCAATGACAAATATTAAAATCTTATCCTTTGATAATGCTAATCAGTGTTTTCATTCAACCCTCGGCTATATTTAGTTATGAAAGAAACAGATTATTAGCTTGCTATGTTAATATTTCAAAGAAACATGAAAGTATATTTTTTTGCACCCTAAGATGAAATGCAATGACATTCACTAAATCAGAAATCATGCCTGGAAAGATTGCATACTCTGCAACCCACGTTGTCGATCGAAGGCCAGCGGCTTCACTTGGACAAAAAAACGTCTAATATACAACTCCCCCCTTTAATTGTAACCGTGTGTTCAATCAGAAAGCATAAAACTCCGGTGGGTAGGTGGCATCTGTCCATGAGGCCTGCTAGGATTGATGTGCCAGAGTCTGGGAGCTGCCTGGGCCGGTGGCCCACAACCTGCGACACAGCCCCATCACTTTTATGACTTCTTAAGGAATCTTCTTTTTAATACAGCCCATTACTGCCGACATACAAATCTTCCCCAACGTGGCCCGATCTGTGGCCTGATCAATTTTTACACTGCTGAGCCGTCCCCTTTCTCCTCATTTTGTCATATCAAAATTCATATTATATTGGATTTTCTTATGGGAAAACTGCAATAAAAATATGTTAGCACCCTGAAGATGTGCACAAGTCAGGACTTGGCTGTTGCTAAAAAGCTTGGGAGAAAATAAAATTTGTTTCTGCAGTAAGCAGAACTGTTTAAATGTTATTTATTTTTATGTTCCTAAGAAAATATATTGTGAAGTGCAGCATTGATTCAGAACATAACCATGTCTCGATACGGGTCGGAGGGGCTGAATTTATGAATCCTTTGCACAACTCCTTTAATTGAATTTTCCAAATCTCTCACCACACACAAATAATCAATACCCACTGCTGAGGGAAACTTGCCTCAGAATTATTAGGGCCTTTCTTTTTCAATTTTGTAGTCATCAGCACATACAGGCGCTGCGGGTATTGGTAATGCCGCAACTATACCCGGAGGATTTATGCTCGCCCCAAGCCTGATTGCTCACCAGGAGTGATTTCTTTAGAATGCTTACTGAAACTTTTGTTAACCTTAAAGGATGGTCGTAAGCGCTTCTTAACACTGCGCTCTCACTCTGAGGGAAGAAGAAGGCTAGTTTAAACTACTGTATCACAGCGTCAGATGGAAATGGGGATGACAAGGCAGGAAAAGGGGGGGGGGGTGACGGGGAAGAAGACATAGAAAGGGAAGCAGGATTGGAGGATTGACCTTCAAGGTTTAAATGTCCTCGAGGATTTACTCAGCTGCCTCGGCAGGGTGGAGGTGCCGGGGGGGGGGGGGGGCTTGGCACCTAAGAGAGGGAAGAGCCTGCGTACGGAGTCTGAACATGCAGAAAGGGCTCTTCCTGGCTGCCATGGAACATTTGTTTTTACCACTACTAAGTTCAGACAATATATAAGCATCCAAAATGTGCAGTGTTTAAGGTAACTTGGTGTAATGAAAGAAGAAAGAACACTTCTCACTGTAATAAAACACACACTCACTACACACAGGGGCTTTACTTTCGCCATTATACTATTATGAATAGCCTGCATATCTGCCATAGTCAGGTGCCACTAATGTCTGCACGTTGCCTCATCAATCCAGATGTCCCAGAGTAAAAAAGGAGATAATTAGGATTTTTTTTTTTTTTTTTATATATAATAGAGATTTTAATTGTGTTTTTAATTTGAAGGAATACAAACAGGTGCTGCAAACCAGTGCAGTCTCTACATCTTTTTAAATACCGTCACCTATGCCAATGCCACATCAGCATGGTTCTGGTCAATTGAAAATCATATTGCAGTCTCTAAAACATGCTTCATTGTAGCTCTGTAAAGACCTCAGGCTAATAGATTGTGCTCCAACACAAAATGCATGCAAGTATATGGATCCCATCGATGTCAAGATAAGAGAACAACCAGCACATAATATTCCTCTGTCCTCATGAAGCCCTCTCCAAAGAGCCTCTTACACATCCCTCCCTTGTATTCAGCACATGGACCCAAAGCCCAAAGGCCGTAGCAGTGAATCTAAACAAACACTTTACACTGGAGCAGGATCATGCTTCAAGATACCATCAACATCATCTGTCTGGATTTCACGCTCCCAGAGGATATAGGCCAGAACTCTTCAGCAGCTTTGAATAACAGTTTGTTTACTTAAAATGTGTGTCTCAATGCACATAGAGGGCCAATTCTCTCCCACATCTATGCGCCCTGACATTGTGAAGTCTGTTGTTGGAAGGAGACTGATGCAAAACTGATAAATTTCACGGATCCACCATGTGACAAAAATGTGACATTCCCGGGGTGTGGATCCACAATGCATTATGTATGTTCCCCTCCCTTACTGGAACTAATTAAAATAATTTCTGACAACCTTATCGGAAAACAAGCTCGCCTCCTGACAATACCCCCTATTCATTTTCCACAAGTCACCATTGTATGATTGGATCACAAGAATTGCTCTGCTGCAGGCATAATATGTGCCTAAAATAATCTAATTAATTCTATCCGTAGGAAATCCACTCATTGACTTGTTTGTGTAACCATAACAAAATGTTGTTTTTCTGCAAAGGTCGCAGAGCACACGATTGTCTGTACAACAAACAAGCATTCATTGATGTTGTTAACGTTAAATAGCAAAAAAGATGCAGGGGGAAGAAAATCAAACAGTGAGGGTTTAGCGGATGGGGATGTCCTTGGGAAGGAAACAGCCTTGTGACTACATTTGTTTCTCTGCTCATCTTGAAATCAACCAAACAACTGGGACCAAAATGTTTTCGTACAGCTCTTTAAAGACATAGAGATAAGGTCACAATCACAACGGTTTACAAAGATCCATTTTTGAAGGATGTCATTGAAAAATAATGTGAATAAAAACACGTCTTGATACAAGTAAACGTAGGGATACAGGCCTTTTGTACTGCACAGAACTTCAGGGGGATATCCACTATAAAGCTCTCAAACGTTCAAACCATTCAAGTTGTCCAACAGATGAAAATTAATTTGACCTTTGCCGATAAGTGTAGAAATTTTGCATTACCTTTAATCTTCAGTAAATCTTGTGATATTGATCAACTCTCAGCTCTGCTTAGCACGTGGCCGTAAAGCCTCTCAATGAACAGTGTGATAAAATTCCAGTAATGTGAAGTAGGCGTGTTTACCTTGATGATGTAGAAGCATAATAGCACATCAATATATTAAACAATAAAAGATTGTTTACTCTAACACTGTGTTAGGTTTATTACCTTGACTGTGATGCTCGGGGTGTTTGTCTTCTTTCAAAGATGACTTTACTCTGGGTGCTGAAAAGACACAAACGCCAACACAAACATTTTAAAAGTGGGAACAAATAGAGAGCCTCACGCAGAATTTCTTCTTTCTATTTGATGCCGTAAATGAATGCAAACAGAACATAAATCATAACTAGTTTCATTCATCTTTACATCCAGTTGAGTGAGTGGAAAGTGCAGTAAATAGCTTATTCAAGCTCAGTTTTACTGACTGACTTTATAATTGTCATATTCAACATTGTACTCACTCAGCTCTCTGTGTCTCTGTAGCTCAGTCTTCAAGTCAGTAGAAGATCCAGTGAAGAAACGTCCTTGTTCACTGCTGCCATCTGCTGACTAATTAAAAAAACAGGACCAATGGGATAAAAGGAAAACCACACAACCCCCGAGCATTACACGTGAGATGGTGGGAAGAGGAAAAGGATAGCTGGAAATGAATGAACAAATTAAAAAAAAAACACAGCTGTGTTCTGAAAGGGAAAGAAGTGTCAGAAGTGAATATTCAGTATGTAATAAAAACCATCATCTCTCAATCTGAAGATATGATGGAGACAGAGACATTTCCGCCTATTGTAAAGATTTAAGACCAAAGAAAAAGTCTTACTCATGAATATTTCCTCCAGCTCTTTCCTGGCCTTGATGAATGCATCCACCAACTGCTCCAGTTTGGATTGCAGGGAGTACAATCTGGTCAAAGCAAAAGAGAGTGTCGTTACAAAGGCACAATGACTCTTTGTATTCTTTTAATGCTTTGTATTATAATTCTGACAGTGTGATCTATTCAATAAATAATTGGCTGTAATATTAAAAACTAAAACATACCTCTGAAAAGACTACACATACATTGGCTGGAGCCTGAATATGCCTAAAGAAGAGATTGAAAACCACAAGATGCAACCCAGGACTTACAATACAATAAAAAACATGTCATGTTCATCCTGAATTTGGGATACTTTGATTTTATAATGGTAATGATCTGAACAATTGTCTATAACTAAAGCACCGTTCATCTAAAATACCCTGTTATAAAGGAATTAATTAATTATGTATCTCCATTTTTGTTGTGCTTTATTGTATTCTTGTATTTCATTGGTGTGGAAGTATACCTGTTATTATTCTGTCTGTTTGGGGTTCCACTTTTCATGTCCAAACACAATTAAACTTATTTCAAAATGTACAATAACTTACAACAGTGCTTTTCCCCAAATGACCCTAATATGACATAACCAAGTGAGTGTTATGAATGTACTGTAAATCGAGCTCATGTAACTTATTAGTGACAGCACTATAAAATTAAAAACTAATGCTTGTCTTGATGGATGGGCCAGACACCAACTGTCTGCCTTGACTAAGGAAATGGTTCTTGTGTTAAGTGACTCTTATACAACTATTTTTAGTGCTATGTAAATCACTGATAATTTGGCCCGTGATGGATCTCCGTCATTCCATGTCTCCTGTCATTAAATTCTGATATGTCACTATGACCATCAGGAAAGTGTGGCAATTGAAATATAGCAACTCGTAAAAAGGAGTTCTCTGTAACCCTTTAACTCTATGCTCTACTTTGTATCTCAGTGTATTGACAGTTATTGGTAAAAAAAAATGTATTGCAGCCTACAATATAACTCATTGATGAAATAATGATCTAACATACGGGAACTACAAAAGCTGTAACTTGAGTACTCACTTTTCCAACTCTGTCTGTGGGACCTCTTCTTCCTTTGTTGAGACTTTGGTTTTGCCCATTGATGAAGCACCACATCCATAACAACACAATCTACAGTATACTGGCAGATACACAAGTAGCTGTAGCTTTGTGGACTGATTGGGACAGTATCATTATTTATTTATGGATACAATTAAAAGTCATTGTCCAAATAGTCCTAAAGAATGTCCTTTTCAGGAAGGACAACAACCCCAGCTCTATAATCTAAACAAGCAAACACATTTTTTCAGTAACTCCCTGCCTCAGTTACATTATACTGTTTCTAGCTGTTAAATTCAAGCACATAGAACCACGTTTAGAGTTTGAGATGAGTAGCATGCTTGAGTGTGTGTGCAGTCAGGTAAAATATGCAGGTGTTCATTTTAAGCAATCTGAACAGACTGAATAGAGTATTTAGACATGAGACATAGCCCTGACAATGACCAATATGTCAGTGCCGTTCTTGCCACAAGTTTGCACTGATATGAACATGGTCTAAATATATTTGTCCTGCTTCTATGCGGAGCTTGTGCCTTTGCAGGTTTGGGACATCCTTTGTTACATGGTCATGTCTTCAGGGACCTGCAATGACATTGACTTGCAGTTTCAGTTGAAGGTGTTTAGTTGCATGCAGATACTGGTATTTTGCAATAGAGAGAAGACACAATTTGATTGGAACATGCACGGCAACTAACCTTTTAATCAAACAAAGAAAGCCTAAAGGTTTCTCTTTAAACTAAATACTATTTTACACAGAAATGAGAAAGTAGTATGCTAGCTACACGTGATCCGTAAATTGATTACATTGCCAGTCGTCACATCAAATTTATTTACATATTATATATATATTACATATCACAAATTTGGCTCATGCAGCTTAAGCACACTTGGTAAGACCGATAATTTACTTACATGATGGCCATTGTTAATGTGCATAGCTCTTCTGTTAGGTGTTAGGTGTCAATGAATTGCGTTATTTCATAAGAACCTAAGCCATTCTTGGTTATTAACACCTGAATCTTCACTGTACTTTCGTAGTATTCCAGTGACACTAAAATGAGCTCATAAAAGGACCTAGTGTCTCATACAATTACGATACCAAAGTAAAGGAATGTTGTTTGTGAACCTGCAGCAGGATATGACGCTCACTGCATTTCCCACTTCAACGACATCAATAACAGCAACATACAGTAATGTTAATTTTATGGGACTATTGCAGCCACAAGAGATTAAAAACAAAAGAATGAGACCAAACTTTTCAGGAGCCGTTAAGTATAACAGCGTTATAAAAGACAGACAAACTAACTTAAAATGTCAAAGTTA
Source organism: Cebidichthys violaceus (assembly GCF_023349555.1). Classification (NCBI taxonomy): domain Eukaryota; kingdom Metazoa; phylum Chordata; class Actinopteri; order Perciformes; family Stichaeidae; genus Cebidichthys; species Cebidichthys violaceus. The sequence goes on along the minus strand of NW_027176296.1, from coordinate 8,457,409 downwards.
ATACTGTGTATTGATTTTTATATACTGTGATCATCACAGTACACAAAGACTCACTTAACGTTACATCACAGTGTGATGTAAGTCTTTGTCAGGGAAGCGTTTATTGATGCCACGCAGAAAGTATTATTAGTTACCATACAATTTGTGCAACAATAGATTAACAGATTTTAAAAAAAAGATATTTACAGAATTTTAAGGTTGTTTTAGCAGAAGTTTGTTCGTCACAAATTTATGAATCTGGCGCATTTGCTACATTCAAACAGTACGAGTAAAACATACATGCTCCTATATATAGTTCCGCATGTCGCAGTAATGCAAAGACGACTGGAACAACGAAACAAACTGTCTGAGTCAAAAATAAATCCTTATATATAATCGAAAGACTGTGTTTATTTATTTAATAAACTGAAATGGTGTAATATGGCATTCTATTTTTTTGGGTAGGAACGGGGCAAATTAGTGTTGTTTCTTCCGTGGCGTTTGTGGTGAACACTAAGGAGTTTTTGTTTACCTAGCAACAGATGGCAAGGTAGCAACGGTGTTTGGTGAATGTCTCTCCTGACGGGAATCTGGTTCAATATAATGCATCTTGCCCTGCTTTCAGGGGATTGTTAGGGTGTGATGAAAAACTATAAATAATAGCAGTTAGCTGCCATATTTGGCTTTCGATTGGTTTCATATGCTAAAGAGTGCTAAATTAGCTAGCTGTTAAATTGCTTACGATAACCAGGTCGATCTCTACTTCCTAAGATGTCTTTTCAAGAGTCACCTCATCCATCTGATGAAGAGGAGGCCTTCTACGTGCAGTGTCGAGCCGCATACCTTGCTGTGTTCAAATCTAGTTTGACAAATATTGCTTCGAAACAGCAGCTATGTCGTGGTAAGCTAATTTTATACTATTAGCTAACTAACGTCAGTAAAAAAATAGCTTGCTTGTTATATTGTTAGCATGCCACGTGTATGTGCCAAGAAAACTCTATATTCAATAGATTTCATTCTCATGTTATTATGGTTAGCATGTTAACATGCTGGAGAGATAAGGATCTGGAAGCAAACATCCACACAGAGTATAATGACTCCTTGGACACTATGAGTTATGAGGATGTTACGGCCATTTCTCTTTTCACGACTGAAAGTATTACCGTTTTACAATATATAAATAAAACTGGATGCGATTTTCCAGAAACTGTTATGAACCCACAGCTGGACACTAATTCAGGACAACTCTACAAGAGGTATCAGCGGATGCTCTAATTTCCAACTCGAAGAGACACTAAGGTTTTTGTAAGAGGACAATGTCAATTTTCTTGGGTGTATTTGCCCTTTAAACTTTTATACTCTATAGTTGTGATGAAGAGCTGAAACAAGCTGATACAGAATACGTGTGATACTGTCCGAAATAATGTGTAATAAGATAAGTTTTTCCCCAATCTCTTAAATTACTTCTGGGTAAACAAAGGGGATGTTGAGAGGTTACATTTTATAACAAGAAAAGCAAGTCATTGTGCTGGATTTTTAAAACAATTTTAAAATAATGTACATGTCATTTAAAAGAGGTGAAAAACTATAAGCAAAAAAAGCCCAGGTCCTTTTGCTAATGTTGTTGTTTGTCATCAGCCATTCTAGTTTTAATGTTCTTTCCCATTTATCCTATTAAGCTCTACAGCAGGCTGGTAGAAATCCAGCCCATGCAACTCTCAATAAATACTGGACCCCGAGAACATCCAAACTGAACTTTGATGACTTCTGTGAGATTCTTAAAAAGGAGAAGAAAACTGAGGAAACTGAGCTGATGAGAGCCTTCAACAAGATGGATTTGAACAGTGATGGCTACATCTCACACAGTGAACTGGAGAAGGCCCTTACCACTGTGAGTAGCCTAAAACAGTGTGTGGATGAAAGATCTGTAACACATTGTCTACTTTATGTTTATGTTTTGGATAAACATGTTAATTTAAGTAATATTAGTATTACAGATAATATTACAGATGTAGACTGCCTAAACATAAACTGATCAAAATCTCTGATCGGCTCATGCTCAGATGAAATAGTCTTATTTTGTCGTGGTGTTTTGCTACTAAAGAAAATATGTTGGATTTTTTAGAGAGGAGAGAAAATGACCACTGAAGAGGTGAATGCTATTTTTTCATTGGCTGACATCAACAAAGACGGCAAACTGGACTATGCAGAAGTAAGTTTAGATAAGTATGACGTGACTTCTGATATGAAAAGTCTATGAAATCTGTATTTTAAATGCATTCATCCCATCTTCGTGTATCGGGTATTTAAATGTCCCATCTGATTGATCAGCTGAAGATAATCAATGTACAACGTAGTCTCAGAACAAAGGCTGTAATCCTAAGCAGCCACAACTTTTGGAACTTCCACCCTTATTGGTACTACTTGCTACAAATAATAGACATGGTTCCGAACCAGTTCAAATGAACCACATTAAAGGGTAAAATATATTTTCTTCCCATTTGTCCCATTTGTTCAAAACGTTTTTCTTTGAAGTTGAACTGAATTCACATAAAATACAGAGGACTCAGCGATGCAAAGTGGCACAGAAAACTCAATAGTGCAAAAGAAAACAACCCTATGACCTCCTATGCTTTTCTCCAATATTGTCTTTATTTAGTGTCATATGTTTACCTCCATCCAAGTTGTAAGCATCTCTGACCCTCTCTCTCGCCTCACAACATCCTCATGTATCATGCTCTCACTGCTGGTTTCCTCTTGCTGTCAGTTCTGCAGATTGTTTGTGTCTACAGTGGAGCGGTGTCAGATGGCTGCTTTGGAGAGACTCGAGGCAAATGCCAAGCTGAAGAGACAGAACTTTGGCAGTCGGTCATACAGTCCTCCAAAGAGCTCAGTGTCATCAGCATCATCAGCAGCAGCAGCAACAGCGACTCTCCCTCAACCTCCAGAAACAGACGCCACACTCAAGAAAGGTACAACATGTAGGGATAGAATAATCTAATTTGAAAGAGACTGCTACAATTCAGGCAGTCTCTTTGAAATGTATGGGATTTGTTTTTTGCAATACATTTTATTTTTAAAGTTAAATACATGATGAGTAATTCCACAAGGACACATATTTACACTTTTTCTCCCTCAAAAGTAGTCTTCTTTACACACAAAAGGTAATCTATATTCTGACTATAGCTTATAGAATCCTGATTTAAATATGAATAACAAACATTAAAAAGAAAAAGGGTCAAGGCCACAGGAAAGAACAAAAACAAAAAAGCAAAGATTATAACCTCCGATGGCTTCTCATAGCTACTCTGTCCCAGAATTCTGCACTGTACTGTTTGCATCACCAGCCATTACTCTACTCAGTGTCCAGCTATGCTGAAAATATATTGAGCAGTCTTTATTTTTGCATGGAAATGCTAATATCTTATTAGTGTATGACTGCAGAACATAATGGCAATTTGTGCGGCCCAATCTACAGGTACAAAGTAGCAGCCATTGGCGACTGCACATCATGTATACTTCAGATTCCAATTTATAGTTGCACACCCATACACACTGCTTGCCCCAATACGCCTCGCCGATTAGTTTTGATGAATAAATAATAGCTCTGTTATTGATCGATTTTTCACTCCCCCTGTGACAAATCACCTCATTAAGACAGTCCATTCATCATAATAGCCACACAATTAGGGCAGCTTGTTTGGTGGGAGGAGACTGTAAAGCGTTGTGATTTGGGTAATCACTTCTGCCATTAAGAGATTGACAAAAGCTTCATCTACGCTGATGAAAAATGCCGCCGTTCAGCTATGGCTTTGGAGTTGGTCGCTCTTGCCAAAAAAATATGTTTTCATTGCTTAAACCAACAAGGACTGGCATCACGTTCAGCTTCAGCCTTCCGCAACCGTGGTTGATGAATCAACAGAGTGTTTCTGTGCAAAAAGACACCACCTTCAGCCGGTTGAAGGTGGACGTAAAAATCCACTTTTTGCACTTTAAAACCATCATTCTGAGGAAAGAGAAGAACAGAGATCCTGGATGAGCGAGCCACGGACAGGCCCACGGTGGGAAGATAGATGGGGTTGATTTAGGTGGTCAGTCCATGTTCATGTTATTGATTTGGAGGATTCCACCACTTCTCACTGGGGAGATGATGAGGGATTAGACGGTTGTCGAGAGGAGGGCCCAGTCGACCACCACTGCAAAAACAAATGAGCTCCCACATAGTTGTCGGGATTATCACATTATTGTGCCTCTCCCTCGTATTGATTTATACCTGCTACATTTTAACAAGGCTCCAACACGAGATGCAACGTGATCGCACATGTGGAATGGGTTATTGTTGGAGCTCAAAAACAGTTTTGACTGCTCATTTGCTCCTAAATTTGTCAGTATATACCAGTGCTACACTGATAAATATGTGTTAACTGTATGGGAGATGGGTCATTTTGGCTAATTGTTTTACAAATAATTGATGAGTTACAGACCAATTATCAGGCATCAGTTGTTGTGTGTCTAACGTGTTTTGGCAAACAGTCAGACCGATTGATGAACTGTCGTGGTGTTTCTCTGATAATTGGTCCGTTTAGTTTAATTCTTGCAGTTTTCCACCACTAGTGCTGAAACAATACTGGCAATAAACTCACACTGAAGCTTTTGTTTGGCCATGTTTCAGTGCATCTTTGTCCACACTCACACAACAGCTACAATTTGATTCTCTAGATTAAAATACCGCCATCAATACAAAATAGATCCATCACAAATACCATGACAGTGGGTCTATTTATTTCTCTGCCACGGTAATTTGCTTGTAAGCCTATCGCATTACTTCGCATCTTGATTTCCCGGGCTTGGAAACAATCAGACCCCTCATTAGTGAATTGATATTTTCTGGCTTCAATTAGAGTTCAAGGGAAAAAGTTGTGCGAGATAATGGATTTGAGAGGGTGCTGTTATGCCATTTGTGATTTAAAAGGCCTCCATAATTAATTAAAAGGTAGTTGAGCTTGCGAACACACTTTCCCAGAACCCAAAATGCAAAGTAGCCATCTTCGCTTGAACTTGGGAACGGACTTCTGTGAAGACGGATTACGGTGTCAATTATGTTGTGCACCTCATCTCTCTCTCAAAAGTGTGTTTACCGTTCGGAGAGAGGAGGGCTGTATTTAGTCTGTCAGTCAGTCAATTGAGCGTTCTGTTCTGTTGCAGCAACTTGATTTATTTATAATAACTTTGGATGGATTTTGAGCATATGTATTTTTGTGTTAGCGTTTAGTGATGTGAGTTTTCATTGTCGTTTGTGTGTGTGTGTGTGTGTGTGTGTGTGTGTGTGTGTGTGTGTGTGTGTCTCAGACAGCAGATCATCCTCCCGTCCCTCTTCTGCTCGCAGCAGACGGTCGTCTCTGTCGAACTCAATCACTGTGACATCCAGCAGCACTAAGACCAGCAAAATACCAGAGCCTTCGGGCTTACAGGTAACCCCGCCCCACCCCCACCCATAGTCATAACGACCCTAGAGCTGCAATTTATCTCATCTTCATTATCAATTCATCTGTCTATTATTTTTCAGATTATGTGATTAATTATTAATCTATAAAATGAAATGTCAAAAATGTAGCGAAATATGTTCTGAGAGCCGAAGGATATTTCTGAGATGTTTGTCAGTCACCCATGAAAGTCCGTGTTTGAAGACTTTCTCTACTAAACAAAGTAATAACATAACCAGAGCTGTCATAACTCAAAGTTTATAAGTGGCCTTTGATGACAGTAAATTGAATTTAATACAGTAATGTATAGTAATAACTCATCCATCACATGATCTGTCGTATATTCTTATTATATTCTTATTATGTTCTATACGCAACATGCTAGCTATGTTATGAATCTGAAATATGAATTGTTTGTTCCATCACTGACAAAACCTGGGAATCTTAGTATGTGGGCTCCCAGTGAGAGACTCCATGATAGCGAAGGACTTTGCAGCCCCACTGCTCTCCCAGTGTCACTGTGACCCATTGCTTTTTATGATGGGCGAATTTAGCCCGGGGTGGATAGATATACACTGTATTGATCCCACGCTCTTTGTTTTCACACTTTTGGGCTTAACCTCGGGCTGGTTTGCTTTACAGCAAGAAAAATAAATAAATAAATAAATAGAAATAACAGCCCTGTGCCCCATCTCTCAGGTCCCGGCACTGTGTTGAGATTGGAAAGGGCCAGACATCATCATGGTAAAAGAATGTGTGTCCAGAGATTACCTCTGAGGGAAGTTCTGCGCGCTATATTGGCTGCTATGTTGCCATAGGCCGATAATTTGGAGGTGGTGGATGGAGGGTAGGCTGTGTTTTTGTAGTGGTGTGAATGTGAAGGTGTGTGTGTGTGTGTGTGTGTGTGTGTGTGTGTGTGTGTGTGTGTGTGTGTGTGTGTGTGCGTGTGTGCATGCATGCACGCATGCACCTTGTGAGATGCAAATTTGTCGTCATGAATACAAACATAACAAGTAAAGGATATTTCATTTCAGGATTTGTTTTTATGAATGGGTTAGAGTTATAAGGTAAAGGTTGTGGTTAAGATGCGTGTGTGTGTGTGTGTGTGTGTGTGTGTGTGTGTGTGTGGCTGGTTTGGAATCCTTCGACCCTCTGTGTCGCAGTTAATCAGACCTGTGGCCGGAGCCGGTGACAGAGCCTTTATTAGTCTGCAGGCTGACCCTCTCTATGGGGGCATTAATTCTGATGTCTTTAAGCAGTTGATGGGTGCCCATGGCAGTTTACCTCATTTAATAATGTCTGGACAAGCCACTGAAGTGTTATGGTTTGATCTTTTATGCCTCTCACAGCCAAAGATAAATACTTTGAGAAAATGGCTTTTCTCTAAATGAGTGACGTGCTCCGTCTTTATGGTACTTTCTTTGTTTAACTTGATGATTTATTTGTCCACTAAAAGGATATATAGCCTATTCTAGACCTGCATGGCCCTCAGTGTGCTCTGACTGTGTATCCACACCAACTGTGTTTTCATTTAATGTGTCTCCAATGACTGGAAGGAAAACTTCCTTGTTTTTGATGTTCTTGTTCAATTTCAAATTATTACCTAATTTTAGTTGTGCTGTCAGACAAAGGAACAACAGTATTGCAAAATGAGAGAAATATAAGGATTCATAAATATTGCCAAAGTAGCCTCTTGATAGTCTTGAATGGCCGCTGGCTCCAAGATTGAAAAGGGTGTATTTATCAAAGTTAAATGGACTCCAATTTGCCATATCAGGTAAGAGAGGGAGATTTACTTCAGCCTGTAGCAGAAAACACAGTGTGACACTTCTGCCCTCCTCTGGAACAGCAGGAGTATAACAAGTGTTTACATGCTGCTGAGCTGACACCAAACTGTGTAATAATGAATATGCCCCCTGAAGGTTAGAGTGGTAATTATCACAATGGCAGTTTCTGTTAATCAAGTGAGCAACCTCACTGTTATGATTGACTACTTAATTCACTTTTTCATGCCAAAATATTCTTCCCCCGTCACAAGATCAATGCCCCTTTTAATAGAAAGTGCACATTTGCTTTGTTTTCCTTCAAATGAATAAATGCATTTTGTTGTCAAGCAGTTCAACAGTTTGTTGGGATTGTGTCAGGATCTAATGAGAGACCACACATAACAAAATATATTTGGCTACACATACAGCGTCAAAGGGCTTGAAATAGCAAACAACTGAATCTAGGTCTGCTTTATTGGACAAACTATATCAGTTTGTTTGGATGTGGTGGGACTGCCGTTAAGCATAAATGTTATCCATTTTCCAGGAGTGGCATCACAGTTCTATGAAGGGCTGTTTCTTCTTGGAGGATGATGGGAGTATCAGCTCTCTGCAGTACCAGCTCCACGTTCCCCAGACGACCAACGTCTACCTCACCATCCAACCACTCAGCCTCAGCCACGGACCCGGTACTGGCTGGTTTTATGTTGCACATAAACAAAGATCATAAAAATCTTTAAAATGTGATTGGCCATAAGGTTGTATTTTTGTTTGCTTCCCAGATTAGGGAGGTCCAAGATTAGGGTCAGCACAGCACCTCAGGAGCTGGTGGGAATTCACTAATTTGCTCAAATATTCTGGATTTGGACCTCCGTTCCTCAAGATTCATTACTTGGAAGATATTTAAAATGTCTTGTTGGACAGCTTCCTGCACCATGGCTTCACCACTGTCTTTAGTATGCGCAGTGTAACTGCACACGTTGTGAAGATGCTTTTTGTGACTTTCCGGCATAAAAAAAAAAGATTGCCCCAGTAAATTTTATTTAGTTCAGTTTCTAAAATTAAAGAATGCAATTGCAGATGGTTGATGAATGTAGGTGGTGGAAAGTCACTCCAATATATACATCTGTAATTGCATGCTCTAATTTGACATATTTGTATGTTGTAGTTTTATATTAAACATAGTTACATTATTTAATAATCTATACTTTTCAGACAAGCCCTCTTCATGGATGACATTGGACACAGCTCTTTTTGCAGTGGAAGCTGGTGAAACCAAAGAGGACTCAACTTTAGTGGGTTTCACTGAGTCAAAAGACAAAGAAGTATGTGTTGTTTATATTGAGAGATATACATGTACTTGAATATTTGCTCATATTCAGTGTTAGAATGTTATTCATCCCTAATGATGCTTAAGTTAGGAGATTGTGTGTTGATAGAAAAATACTTTCTTCATCAAATTTTAACCCTGGATGACTGATGAAAGTGTTTGTGTTTCCACTGGCATTCTGCCAGGCCAAAGGTAGCAGCATTTGTGAAACTTGATTGTGCTGTATTCCAGGATGCACTCAGTGTTTTTAACTTACTTTGCTTTTACTCCTCCTTTGTTCCCACAGAAATATGTTTGGAAAGGAGAATTGCATGCTGGGACTTATTACCTGCTTCCCTTCACTAGTGGATGCAAACTAAAGAAACGGAGCAAAAAGAGCCTGTCTAATAAACCTATAGAGCTCGTCTACAGGACTGACACTGGAGAACTAGACCTCACCAGAGAGCTCAGGTGTGTGTGTGTGTGTGTGTGTGTGTGTGTGTGTGTGCGTGTGTGTGTGTGTGTGTGTGTGTGTGTGGTTGTGTGTGTGTGTGTGTGTGTGTGTGTGTTTATGTGTTTATGTGTTTATGTTTATGTTTGTGTGTGAGTCATCACATCCCCCTGTATGTGTGCTATCAGTTGAATAAAAACACAACACATAGCAAAGTTTGATCAAACGTCACCAGCTTTAAGCTAATGTCCAACAATTGAGATTGTTTTTTAATGTATAAAGTATTAATGTCAGCATAGAAAATGACTAGTCTGTGATTTAAAGCACTGCTTTGCTATCTCCGTTGCCACCACAGCAGTTTAATGGATGGATGAATTGATGCTGTCTGTATGACACATCTCTGTGTTGCTCCCTCTGTGCCACAGGGAGGTGCTGTCTGACATCTTTGAGGTGATAGACCTGGATGGCAATGGTTTGCTCAGTCTGGAGGAGTACAATTTCTTTGAGCTGAGGACCAGTGGAGAGAAATGTGACAAAGATGCCTGGGCTGTCTGCAAAGGTAATCATTCTCATTATAGCACTAATACACAGTGTTACATTTATGTGACATTTATTTTTTTAATTATTGTAAGGTTGAGATTATGTCTCTCATCCTTTTTGTTTGGGCGTGCAGAGAACTTTGATATGAGGAAGAACCAGCTGACACGACAGGGCTTCATGGAGCTCAACCTGATGGAGGCCACAGAGAAAGATGGAGACCCTGCAGACTTGTGGGTCACCCTGGAAGCCATGGGCTTCAACCGAATGCTGGAGCTAGTAGATGTAAGTTTACACATTTGCTCTCACTTAAAACAATCACATACAATCACACAGATCAGTTTTTAAATGACATGACGTGACTTGACAGAGCCATAATTTAGGGCTTTCATTTGACTTTTCATAAGAAAATACATTTCAACCTTCAATAAGCCACTCTGCACAACTAGCTACTGAATTGACTCTCAGTTCCATGTTTTTTTCACTTGCTTTCTTTGACCAAAGCACTGGTTGTAATACACACACATACAGAAAGACACAGGCTTTCAATACCCCTCTCAAATCCTACTAATTGAATTAATGCCTCTATACCTCCCACTCTGTCAGGCTTGTCCATTCCAGATAGATGTACACTGTGAAGGCACTCAGCCATCCATCCAGCCACTCAGTATGGACTCAGGGCCCAAGCTTCAGAACCAGGCCCTCCAGAAGTCCATCACAGCCAGGACAGGGGCCAAAGCACTGAGAGGACAAGACAACGTCTTCATCTACACCTACCGGGGAGAACACAGGATCTCCTCCCTCATAGCCAACAAGGTAGACAACGAAGCTTGTGCGGGAGTGATGATCTGGAGAGTAATGTTTCTGGTTCAGTGTGATTGTCAAATTGCCATGTATCCTGATGGTCACTAGGGGGTGGAAGATAGTCCAACCTTGAATGAGAGACTGTAAGTGAAGACTGTAAGTGAATACGCTACTTCATAAATGTATGAGGTGCTAATTATCAAGTGAAAAAAACTGAAAGGAATGACATAAATAATATAATGATAATTTAGATTACTTTATTAATCCCGTCTGGGGAAAATGTTTTTTTTTTAAATTACCAAATTTGTATCAGTATTACTCAAAGCACAGAGAATCAGAGTGTTTGTATATTGTATAAAGAGTATGTTTTTCATATTAACACTTTCCAGGGCTGTATAAGACCCTCTGTCTGTCCACAGTGTATTGTTGCAGAGGCCATTGATGCTGTTTGTTTGTAATTGATATGCAGCTATCGTATTGATACTCATAGCAACAGGAGCTACTCAGAAAGAATGACCCGGTGATACAAAGGAACTACTGAACAGGGGAATTAGTTACATTTGTACGCAGTTTGCCGTGTTTTCACAAGAGTGTCGATTCATCATTTGTTTGGTTTTATATTTAGTCATTGCCTTACAATTCATCGACAGTGACATTAGCAGCTTAGAGGGTTCATGAGTGTGGAGCAGTACTTGTAAACACATCTAATACCCACATACTCTACAGTTGTGTTGTGTCCAAACATGATAAATGGAGATGTATTTTTTTTCTCACTGTAGCATAAAATCATCTGTTTATTTATAGTTTTATATTGATAAAGCACATTCATCCGTTTTTATTAGTAAAAATAGGCTGTTTTAGACTTTAGAGTCCTCAAGTAATTATATATCTACAGTATATGTCTGTTTGATTAGGTGTTGTAGCCAGTATCTGCATGGTGATTTTGTGTTAAGTGACCAGTCAAGTTAAGTCAATTTTGTTTATATACAGTAGCCCATAATCACTAATTGCCAATTTTGCTCAGCGGGCTTCACAATCTGTAACTGCATTTGGACCCTCGCTCGCTTTCGATAAGCCAATAAAAACCCTTTGTGTTGCAGACCAACCAGAAAGTGACTGTCCATGTAAACAATGAGCAGAGCAGGAACTGTTGCAGCAGCAGAGGCATGAGTGTGTTCGCAGTCGAGGTGCCAGCCAGGACTAAGATGGTACGAAGTGAAAGTCCTGTCTTGGTTTTTATTATTTCAATAAATGAACCTTGTAACCTTATTATAACAAGAACAAATCATGACTTTGAAAATGTCCCATTCTACAACAGTCAAATGTACAATGAAAGTGTATATAAATACTTATATAATATAATAATATTAGAATTGATATGTTGATGTTGTTTTGGATACTAACACAACAATCTTGTGTTCTATGTCTTCTAGGTGTGCCAACACATTCTGCCCATCAATGAGAGGCAGGATTGGACCTACAACTGTGTAGAGACCATACTACCCTTCACGTAAAGCTGTACAGCCATCACTCAACTACGCTAGTGATGTGCACAGATAAATTATTCATAAACCAGTGGTTTCAAATAGGGTACATAATAAATAGAAACTGTTCTATAGCCACCGGCAATATGAAAACTGTCGCCGGACCAAATGTGTATTTTAGGTCCAGAAGGAACACGGCCTAATCCTTTCATCTTTTAGAAGCCCGCCGTTCAAAGCTTACCTGTGAGTTTTATACTGTCAGACACCAGGAGCTGAGACCCTCTGGCTGCTTGTAGCCAGCAGCTTGATCAGGCCCAGCTGCAAGAACGGTGTTTCAGAAGCTCTGTGACTGGATGCATCAGAGGTGTTAACCATCGATGGCACTCTAGTCATAAAGTGCAGCTGATTATGGTTGTCACTGCTTTTGTTGTTCCTATGCTTCAGTTAATGTAGACCTTCAAAATTCTATTTAGAAATTTTAACACTTTTAATGTATAGAGTGCATAGATCAAAGACTAAATTGCCAACACCACATTTTAATTCATAATTAAATAGTTTGAATGATGGCTATTGTCAGTTGTCAATTATTTTCAAACAATTCTAAATACGTCACTATTGTGTCTGATGCTGTACTGTTACTGTATGAAACACCAACATACATTTTGTTGTAGCCATTGAAATTGTTTTTTATTAAAAGATTGCTATTTACCATACTTCTGTAAATGTTTGGCTTATGCGTCAGCACACTCTTCAACCATAATTAAATGAAAGATGATTGTCACCTTTTTAGCTGCTTTTTCACGTCACTGTATACAGTCATGTCATATAGGCCAAAATAAACTCGCCAATATTAAATTGCTTTGTGTTTCTATATGTTTTAATTAACAACTGATCACATTTGTCATGTAGATGTAAATATTATTATTAAAATATTCCTATCACTGATATCCTTTACTGATATATCTTTGGTTGCAACCCTTGATTATGCCCAACACCAACATTTTGTTTCAACAGGAAATACATAAAGATACAGGCCGATGCTCTACAAATGCCAATATCTCTGTGTCCATGTAATCAGCAACATTTTTGGCTAACAGAAACAATGGTGGATTGAACATCTAGTCGGTATCATTTTCTACAATGATGGCTGAGAATCAGTGTTTCTTAGACATTTAGGTGACATACTGTATATTATAGATGTTTCAATGATATTACATGTGTGTGATATTTGAGGAAAAGCCCAAAGCTGGACCTAACATGAGGTTACTGCACATTGAAATAATATTGTCTACATGCTGTTGAAACAATGTTATATGTAATCTGGACATCTAAAGAATACATTGTTTGACCTGTTGATAACCAAAGCAATGCTTCCTGAATGTTCTTTTTACATTTAAATAAAGGATTGTACCTTAGTTCTTGTACTTGCAGTCTGTTTCTGCCTGCATGTTACTGTGCAGCCATTTGTCACCACTCTCCATATTCTTAAAACAGTATGAGGCTGTGGGGATTTGGGTTGGCAGTGAAATGCATTCCTTTGCATTGCGCTCAGGTCTAAACTTTATTTGCCCTTGGCCTTTCCAGTTGACCTCCTATTTATAACTCTGGGGCCAATATTTGCCCTTTGACTTTCTCTGCTGAAACCGTAGAGCTAGCTTTGTAAATGTCATGTGGCATGTGAGATGTATTTAATGTCCCGAGCCCCTGTCTGCTCTTCCTTTCCCAACACAGAGGTTTAGTAACACTTGACTGCTCAGGGCAGTCTGGGTTCAGGGATTGTGAGCCAATTTGGCAATTAAAATCATTATATAGTGTGGTTTTTTTATAGATATTTCACTTTCTATTTCATGCTGTTTGTTGTAAAACTTTTATTTCACTGAATTTCTGTTACATAATTTTGTAAAATTAATATAATGCCAGTAAATCAACAGTGGCAAACAGCAACAGGTCACCTGAGAATAAGATGTAGATTTAGCTATTGCTATAGATTGTTTGAACTGAGAGTAAATTGATTCTGCTCTTGGTATTTACTTTGCATTTGTTCTGCTTGAAATGCTAAAGTCTGAAGAATGCATATTATTTGTATATACAGCTAGATATCTTGGCTGATAAACAACCTTCACACACATACTTTCATCATGGTAGGTCTAAAGTTAAACTTTGTTCTGCTTATGATTGTCAAACACACACTGATGCAACAGGCAAACAACAGTGGCCTGAAGTGGACTATTTCACAATATTCTCCATGCATTATTCACCCTTTTACTCAAATATAGCATGGTATAGCAGAATCTTTCTCTCTAAGTATTTGTAAGGGTAGCTTTGTGATATTTTAATTGTATTGACTTATTAGAGAATTCATTGTTTTATTAACTTTCTTTTCAGATGTTCTAGCTTCTGTAAAAATGTGGACAACAAGCCATGGCCCTTCTGTTCACCTTAAGGGTACAAAGGTCCACTGAAGCATCAGGAAACTGCTGTTTTGTTTTCATCTGCATTTCTATGTGGAGATTAAGACTGCAATGTCACATACCATGGAAGGTTCCACGAAGTCCAATTTGAGTATTGGATTCATGATTTTAAAGGCATCAGTCACACTACACAGCAGTTTATAATACTCTGATACAATATTTTACAGCTGTGGAAAGTTACTACTGTGGCAATTGTTTTATCTTCTGCATGACCACTGCATGGTAAAGGGTAGAATATGTTTTGCATGTTACATAAGTATTTACCATGAACTTGCATGAATTTGATTGGCCATCGCAGTGTGTTGCGGGATGAAGTTGTACTGATGTCCTGCAAAAATCCTTTGCACAGGTGACGTTTGCCATGCCGGCTGAAATTTTACCTTGACCAAGAGTTTGTAATGTTGTGTGTCTGTGTGTATGAATGCATGTGCTCTCAGCTATTGTGAACTTGCACTTTTTTGTGTTGTTATCTTTGCAGTAGCCCTATGTATTGGAACCCCTGCAGCGTTGACTGACTGGCCTTATTCAAATGAATGAGAGGGCTTCTCTACTGTCTTTTATCAATTATAGACAAAAACTGCCCAAAAAATGGTTGAAAAACATCTGATGGTGGTAGGGTGTCATAGTACCTTAATATTTCTAAAATCCTGGCTGAGGCCTTGAGCACCAATAGACCATTAGGTTACCACACTGCCAAATTATTATTTATTTGTGTATGCCTCCATAGCCTCTGCTTGCCCTTTAAACGGAGAAGGCGGGCCTATGAGGGGGGAGTTGTCCGGTGTGTACGTGTGGCTATTCTGCCGCTGCAGTCGCCCATTCATCGCACCAGATTGCGGATCACACGGGGTGACTACAGGTGCTCACTGGGGGGTTCAAAACATGGTGAAAGTAACGACAGTGAAGACCAAGCCGTACACGGACCAGAAGCCGGGGACGAGCGGCCTGAGGAAGAGGGTGACGGTGTTTCAACAGAACCAGCACTATGCGGAGAACTTCATCCAGAGCACTATCTCTGTCATCGAGCCTGCCGAGCGCCAGGCTGCCACTGTGGTGGTGGGAGGAGATGGGAGGTTTTTCATGAAAGACGCGATTCAGTTGATCGTTCAGATTGCTGCTGCCAACGGGGTCAGTAGGAGAAGGACATATCGTCCACCTTTGCTGTTCTCCGCTGTGTGTAACGTAGCTAGCTCAGTTAGCTAAGCAAACACCAACAGTCCCACAGACTCCTGGATAGCATGTCAGCTAGCAAGATAACGTCGAGCTAACTGACAGGATTGATAACGGTAGTCTTCAGTGCAGTACAATACCGTTACTTACTGCAACTTAACGCTACTCTGTAATATTTTGTGGGCTAGTTTAGCATATTAGCATAACCACCAAGATGAGTCGATTATCTTATTGCTAACGGTTACGATATGTTATTTGTAACGTTATGCAAATATCATTTAACGCTAAGTCACAAATAACATGCCTTGCATTGTGAGCTCAAGATACCAGCTCAAGGTGTGGTTAGCGTTAGCCAAATTAAATACATTTTTTCTAAGGGTTCAAACGTATTCAGTCAACTTTTACAGATTTAAGGGGTGCACTGGTAAATATAAAGCTGGCCTTCCGTTAACTAGCGATAACTCTTGCAAGCTTCACTATTAAAACACGATTGAGGGTTGGTAAGAAAGCATTATAGCCTAACGTTGTGTTGTTTCGTAATGAGCAGTACAGAGATGCCACTGGCTGCCTTCACTCTGATGGCACGGAAGCGTTTCGTGCCAAGAGGGGGCGTGGCATGCAACGTGCAGCCAGTCACGTTGCCCTGCAAATGCCTGTAGCATACATGGGAAAACGGTGCATGCAGTACGTTCGCCTTTTTTATTTGACATTTTAAGCATTTTACCATCGTATGCTTTTATACCAAGTATAGCACATATATCTGCAGGCATAAGGGAGCCTCGTCATATTTGCACAGGACGTTATGGTTGCTGTCTAGACAGACTCTGTGACCTTCTCTCTCTCATGAGATGGCCACTCTGTCCTCTTGTGCAGCTGGTGCAAAGCAATGATGTAGTAAATGCAGGGTTTGTCAGGGATGCCAGTAGGTTGAAGTTGCACAATTTGTTTTTTTCATTTTCTCCTCAAGTGGTTGATGTTAGGAAAGGAAGCAGTGGAGGAACTGGCATTGCCAAAGGTGCACAGACGGGGGCACTTCTGTTCATATGTTGACACAAAGCAAACCGTTGTATGTTTTAAAAGGGAAGTCCTGGACGGAGATAGTGACACCATTTTTAAAATTGTTATCTACAATAAATACTTATTCTACTATTATGTAAGCTCTTGACAATTGTGCCTTAACCTTTAGTAGTTTTGCTGATTTGTAAAGCAATTTAACACTTCAAAAATATAGGTCAATCAATTTTATTTGTCACATGTAGTCGTATAAGCTACAATTCCACTAAAAAGTAATCCTGCTAGTTCCTTCTGTGCATTAAAAAGAGTTTGAAATAGAAAATATAGAAAAAATAAATATATGTGCAGTTTTTAGGCAGTGACCTCATTTAGGATCATTTTGGCCTGAGGGTAGAAGTTCTTCCAGAGCCACTCAGTGTATCCGGTACCTTCTTCTTAAGCTCAACAGGGAGAAGAGGCTGTTATCCGGGTGGTTCTGATCCTTAATGATTCCCCTCGCCTTATTTGTGCAGCGCCTTGTGTTAATATCCTTTAGTTAGAGCTAAGTATTACATATTTATTTGCGAGTGCATATGTTTACCTTTGCTACTGTGTGATTTTTGGGTTGGCACCTATTAAACTCTAAAGACAGTTGAGCACACCAGTTCTTTTGTCTACCCTCGCATACCTGACTGAAATCAAAGAATGGAATGAGAGAGGTGCAGTTCACTGATGCTAAATCATTTTGTGTGTGTATTCATTCAAGTGTCCCTCTACATTATGTTCCCTCCTGCAGATTGGTCATCTGGTGATTGGTCAGAATGGCATCATGTCCACCCCAGCAGTCTCCTGTGTGATCCGCAAGATAAAGGCAGTGGGTGGCATTATCCTCACAGCCAGCCACAACCCCGGAGGCCCCAATGGAGACTTTGGCATTAAGTACAACATCGCCAGTGGAGGTGAGTGAAGACTGCATTGTGGGCATTCTAGTAAACGTCAGTTGTCACATGAGTTTACAGACCCAAAGCCTAATGTGTGGCACTGCAATCAATGAGGAGAAATATGCATGTTATTTAGTATCGCTTTTTTTTTTTTTTGACACATCATCATCTGTATTTTCCACAGAGTAGCTTTCAGCTCATCATTTTTAACAGCCTTTTGACTTTGTTCCCAGGACCTGCTCCAGAGGGCATCACAAACAAAATATTTGAGGTCAGCAAAACCCTGCAGGAGTATCACATCTGCCCAGAGCTGAAAGTGGATCTGTCCAAGATTGGCAAGCAGACCTTTGAAGTGGACACTTTCAAGCCCTTCACAGGTATAGTGGCATAGAGAGCACAGTTCTGAGGTCACCTGAAAGTTGTTTATTACCAGCGACCTGCAATGTTTTGGCAAAAAGTTGCTTTGGCTTGTTGACAGACAGCTTCTTCACTGCTCTTAAACGTGACCTGGTCGTGTGAAATAATGAACGAATGCAGTTGGTGACTTGTGAAATCCATCAAAAATCCCCAAAACTAGTTTTAAACTAGTTTGACCGGTTTGTGATGACAGTTAGGTAGCCACTAAACATCTTTATCTTAACATCTTTATTGTGCTCTGTTTCCTCCTTGTTGGTCTCAGTGGAGATTGTGGACTCTGTGGAGGCCTATGCTGAGATGCTAAGGGACATCTTTAACTTTGCTGCACTGAAGGAGCTTCTCTCTGGAGCTAATCACATCAACGTCCGCCTGGATGCTATGCACGGAGGTAGCAAACAGCACAGCTTCAGACTTTTGTGACAGACAAAATAGATTGCAACAGCTAGAATTGGTTCTTAATATTAGACAAACCTGAGTACCTAAATTGAAATAAATTAGTCTTTGGAGTTACGTCTCATATAGTGAAAATCAGTAAACAGCTTATCACAGATTGTAAGTTTGGTCTTTAGTACTACTCCCTATACACTTTAAGCACAGTGTATTGGTCCCTTTTTAAAGACTCTCTCTCCTTCCAGTGGTTGGTCCTTATGTGACGAAGATAGTCTGTGAAGAGCTGGGTTCTCCTACCAGCTCAGCAGTCAACTGTGTTCCCAAGGAGGACTTTGGGGGCCACCACCCGGACCCCAACTTGACCTACGCTGCTGACCTAGTCAACACCATGAAAGGAGGAGAATATGATTTTGGCGCGGCCTTTGATGGTGATGGTGTAAGTCGAGGAAGATTATTTTGCAGCAGTTTAATCAGACAGTATATTGGGGAGAGGTGAGAGCGGAGTTGAGAAATTGTTGAACTGGATTAGAATCTATGATGTCAACTCAAATAAAATACATTTAATTAACTCTGTTTTTAATTAGGGCTGGGGTGAGACTGAATGAACTAAATATGGATGTTTTTATTGAGCTGTTTTTTTATCTAGCTTCCCCCCCCTTGCACTTTTCTCATGTTTCATAAAAGGAACAGACCACATTTTAATATATAACAGGATTACTAATAGAAGAAAATATGATGAAATCCTTAAGCCATGCAACATAGTCAATCTGTCATCATTCTGCTACCTTCAGAACTCATAAAGAAATATTTGTGGAAAATGAATTTAGTTTTTGAGTTACCGTTTTGAGGAAAGTTTCACACTTGTAAAACACCATCCATAGATTCAATTACTTTAGTAAGAAAATCTCAGAAGGCTCGTCAGTCAATTGTCCTGTTGCTAATTGACACCAATTTACTACAGCTCAGGAAACTACTTCATAAATGTCACAGATCTTGTCTGCTATTTGTTTCTATTGACCCCCGTTTGTGTCCCTATTTCAGGACCGTAACATGGTGCTGGGTAAACACGGCTTTTTCGTGAACCCCTCAGACTCTGTGGCCGTCATCGCTGCCAACATTACCAGCATCCCATACTTCCAGAAGACTGGTGTCAAAGGACTGGCCCGCAGTATGCCCACCAGTGGAGCCCTGGACAAGTAATCACCACGCGACATAACAGCTAATCTAAAGTTTTCTTTATTTGGTGAAAGTGCAGAACTCGCATGAGTTACAGATCAAGTTATACGATTTATTGTGTGTGCTAATCTGTTCCAGTGTGGCTAAAGCTCTGCAGATGCAGCTGTACGAGACTCCCACTGGCTGGAAGTTCTTTGGTAATCTGATGGATGCTGGGAAACTTTCATTGTGTGGAGAGGAGAGCTTCGGCACAGGTGATTGAATGTCATCATATTTATGTAGCCAGAACTCCAGTAAATGAAAGCAGCATCCCTTACTCACTCAATCTCTCATCCCTTCTTCTTTTTTCTCTCCCTCTGCTAACCGACCAGGCTCAGATCATATCCGTGAGAAGGACGGCTTGTGGGCAGTGCTTGCATGGTTGTCAATTTTAGCTACCAGGAAGCAGAGTGTGGAAGAGATCATGAAGGATCACTGGCAGAAGTTTGGCAGGAACTTCTTCACCAGGTCAGGAATGATCCCTGGAGAGAGGTTTAGGAAATGTGAGCTTCAGTCCCAAAAAGAGTATTTCATGTTGCTTTTTTTGGTTGAAACAGTTATAACAACACATCCTGGGGTAGTGCAGGGATATTAGTTGCTCAAATTATACTCTGGCACTTCCTTGTGGTGAATACGAGAACTGCAGAGACTGTCAATTTATTGAGGTATTTTAAGACAATTTCTTTGTTTCAGGTATTTTTGTGATTATTGAAACCAAATCATACCCCACACACACACCACACCACCATCACACAATTTAACAAAAAACGAAAATCTGAAAAAGTAAGAACAACTTTCAGAGACCCTCACTCCTATCCCTTCAAATCCAAGTCATAGTGATTATTGTTTCACCTTAATTCTCTGATGCCAGTTAGACACCAGATTATATTTTCAATTTAGTCTAACTTCACATCCAGGTACGACTATGAGGAGGTCGACTCGGACGCTGCTAACAAGATGATCAAGGATCTGGAGACGGCAATGTTTGACCCATCCTTCGTAGGAAAGAAGTTCTCGTCGGGTGATAAGACTTATGAGGTGGCCGTCTCTGACAACTTTGCCTACACAGACCCTGTGGATGGAAGTGTGTCCAAAAACCAGGTGAGAGCCTGCCAGGCAGAGCACATTAAAAATGTGTTGTGTTCGCCCAGTTTTCCATCAATCCGCAGATGTAGTCCACTACATCAATGGAAGCCCGTAAGCAGTATGCAGCAGTGTTATTGCACCTCATAATTCTACCTCTATATGTTTTCCAGTTACAGTGCATGTTCATTCATCATATCTCTTCCCTGTCTTTCTCTGTTTCTCTCTCAGGGCCTCAGGATGATCTTCTCTGACGGTTCTAGGATAATTTTCCGTCTCAGCGGTACGGGCAGCGCTGGAGCAACCATCAGGCTCTACATAGACAGCTATGAGAAGGACCCCCAGAAGATTTACCAAGACCCACAGGTCAGGACAATAAGGAATAATCCCAGCCAGCTAGATCCAGTGAGAGAGAGATGAGACAATGAAGTCATCAGATAGGAAAATAAACATTCATGAAATCAGCACCAGTTTTTCTTTTCTCTCGAATATCTTTGTATATGAGAAGTCACAGAAAAAGAGAAGAGAGAATGAGGATATTAATATAGTTTGACACCTCGGCTCGGTTATAGCGGTCATAGGTCAACTCGCATTGGCCCCAGAAGCCTTCAGGCTGGCCAGAATGATCTGTAACCTGCTGGACAGCCAGCTTGCACTGGGTGGAGCTCTCCAAAAACAAGTTCCAGAGCGTGTATTCAACATTATTATGGAGATGTTTGGCCAAGTCTTGAGTTATGGCAGCTTATCAGGGCCAGAACGCAAGGGAAAAATAAACCGTGTGAGTTCCAACTAGACACCTCATTGAAGTCGTTGTGACTGGTGAGGACAGGGACGTGAAGAGAGCAAGACAAGACCAAAGAAAAGTGAGTGAAAGTTCAACGCCAGCCCTTTATCCTCTTCAGTGCTTACACACGATGAACGAACAGATAAGCAGAAACATACTGCCTCAGATTCTTAACTTGACAGACAAATGGCCAGTGGGTTAATGGTTCAGTTGGCTGACTTTGTGTAGGCGTGATTTACAAACCAACAGCGTTCACTTGCGATATGAGCAGGCTTTGAAGGAAAGAGGAAGCACTTCACAGCATTTCACATTTCTTCCAACAGCAGTAGTTTTGTGAATCCAGAATATTCACTTTGATGTTTGAAGTATGGCCATTACATTGTATACAGTAATGAGGTGGAAATCGGGGCTGCACGGTGGTGTGGTGGCTAGCACTGTCGCCTCACAGCAAGATGGACCCGGGTTTGATCCCAGGCTGCATAGCCCTTCTGTGTGGAGTTTGCATGTTCTCCCCGTGGTAGTGTGGGTAGATTAAATAAACAATTCAGGTATTAATCAGTGAGTTTAGATGTTTTGATGGGTGGATTTTGTTATCTTTTGACAGAGCTTGAATAGCTATTTCTCCCGCTATCTAGTCGTTGTGTTAAGCTAAGCTAACAATATTATTGTACAGACATTTGAGAGTGGTATCACCAGGGTTTCAAGTTATAATCTCAGCTTTGTGGACGTCTCTCCAGCCAGTGGGAAAAACATATATACTTGATCTCATATATTAGTTCTGTCACATCATAATTTATTTTTAAAACATAAGTTTTTGACATTTGCTCAATGGCAACTTTTTAATGCTAACTATATGTTCTGTGTGATTTTCTTGTCTCTTTGTGCAGGTGATGCTGGCTCCCCTGGTCGACATCGCCCTGAAGGTCTCTCAGCTCCAAGAGAAGACTGGACGCACTGGCCCCACTGTGATCACATGATTCCTCTGCCATCCTGCTTCCACTCACCCTCAGTAACGGGATACCTCCGCTCTCTCGTGGGGGGGGGGAGCTGCCCTTCAATGCTGTCTTGGCTTCAGTTTCTGGCCCTCTTAGAAACGGAGCTGGATGAAAAAGTGAAACACAACATGCAGGATGAACACATGAAAATACCTGAGGAGCTCTTGATTTATCTTTCAATAAAAGTTATCCACTGCCATCATCTAGTGTTGCACTAGAGTCAGTGTTAATCTGCTGTTTTCTTAAAATAAAGTAAAAAAATTGGCCTGAGGGGTCGGATAATATATCTGAAAGGCAGTGAGACATTGTCACACATTATTTTATTAATGTGATTTAAGAAAACTAAATATAAAGTTTCAAAGTAGGCTAAAAAACTTCATTTGAGTGTGTCTTGTGTAATTTCTGCTACCATGTAATTGTCCAGATCTGTTCCTGAACCATATCATTAAATCGCGAAACTGACCATAAATCAGCAATTTGGGGCAACCTCACCCCACATTTCCCTTCCAGACCTGGTGCCTTCCCCTCCCTCTGTTCTCCTGAACCATCAAAACAGCCTCTCAACCTGAGCCATGATCCACAGCTAAAGCCTTGAGAATTAACACATTTACCATTAATAAAATTACCTCACATAAAAGAAGTACTGTGGTTATGTTTTAAATCTTTTTTTTCTTTTTTCTTTTTTTTCAAGTTGCACTATTTTCATATGCGGATGTCTGTCATAGATGCACAAAAGTATTTATAGATACTGAATCTTTCCTTGAAGAAACCAGCTGGTGCTTGACAAAGTGTTCGGGCCAGTTGTAATTGCCTTAGCAGACCTGGTCTTAGAAAAGTGAGCATTCACAAGAGGGACTGAAACAAGAGTGCGTGGGGTGGTATTAATACTTCTTTTTAGCCAGGAAATTATTCTAGATAAACGCAAAGATCCTGTCCTGCAGCAGGTGAGCCAAGTTGTAGGACAAGCCTCCAGGAGAATAAAGTGCTTCGAAAAAGTTGATGCCTCTCCAAAGACATTCCTGAGGCAAGCAGAGAAGCATTAAGTGATGAATTCTCTCCCTCCCTCACCAGTCTTCTTGTGTAATGAGATAGTCACAGTAATCCTGATTAACGATTAGAGTTATAAAGTGTCAGGAGGTCGGGGGATCCCACAGGCTTTATCTAAGGACAAACAGTCAAGAGATGAAATATATTATTACTTCTTTTGAGAAATGAGAGAATGATTTTGAGACTCTACAGGTACTGAATTGGTGTCAACTTTTTCCTCGCATAACTCCCATATCAGGACATAAATTGGCTACAATTTAGTTAATAGTGAGGTTGGAAAATCAGGTGCACCCACACACAGAAAAGGGAACGCTTGGTGTTTCTCTCTGAACACGAAGAGCAAAATTGGCCTCAATCATAGATGGCACATTTTCCGCCAATTTCTGTTTCGCATGTCTGCCATTCATACTGACCAACACAGTCAGCTCTAGTACATAGTAAAGTTTCTGAGCTGGAACTAATTGACCGTTCAAGTTGTATTTTCTCACAGATATTTGAAAAGTTGGATGTAAGACAAAGTTACGTTACTGCTATTTACCCTATTTTCTCATAATTTCACTGACGCAAGCTTTCAGACGCATATTTCAAACACCATTGTCGACCATGAAGAGCTAAATCCGAATAAATGTCTCCAATCTTTTATCTGTGTTTACGTTAAGATTGAGGATAGGGCTTTTAAGGCTTATTGCCAGCCTTCAAAGGCACAATCTGTGGCATTTGGGAAGTATGACTGCCCTAAACAGTTCCTCTCTAGTCCCTTCGGAGTCACATTAACAGGGTGGAAACTTTTTCATGCTGCATTGTTCAGACCCTGTCAGGCTGACACAGAGCAATACATAATGTGTTCCTCTTGTTCGGCTCGTAATGGCTTACAGGCTGTATTTGGATTGGCTGTCATTACATCTGGTATTCACAATAAGGCTTACATTAAGCTGGCCTGGTCCGCAGCTATTAGATGTCCAAATGGCTTTCTCTGGAGCTGGCATGGAGCCTCGTGTTTTTAGAGCGCCGTGTTCACTGCTCTCCTGCAAGAGGGCAACGCGGTGGACAAAGACATCATTCTTAAAGTAGAGTCAAAGAAGGACTCAGGAAAAGGCTGTGGCTCTGCTTCATGTGGTTCTTTCTGTGAGTCTTTTCCTTTGCTTATGCACAATTCTCTGATAACAGTATTATATATAGGAAAAGTGAACCTTCTGACTAAATTAAGTATGCCTCTTCCAAACTCAATCGCTGGAGAACTTAAATGGCCATCATTTATACCAAATGCAATTAATCCCTAGAAGATTCAGAGGTCTCTCCCATTTTCTTACAAAAACATGATTTCTCCCACCAAAACAGTGTCTCAACTTCTCTAAAGTGACAACATCAGATATCAGAGATTTCCACAATTGAACAGAAGGAAATTAATCTACTTTGTCATTATAGCCCTTAAGGCCAACAAAGAAATTTAACTGTTTCTTTTTTGAAAAAATCTGGTATACTTCCTAGTATATAGTGTTGCCATGACTTGAAATTTGGTACTGCACCCTCTACTGATAAATCTGTGTTATCCATCAATATTGCAGCCTAAGGACATTTAATAGATGGGTTTCCTTAAAAGAAATTCTTAAATTAAAGCTAGTTTTTCACAGAGGCCCTTCAAGCAGAGCCCACGCAGAGCCCACCTCATCATGTCAATATTCTGCTTTAGTAGTGCATATTACCAAACAAATGGGAAACTGGGAATCAATGAAACAGCTTCCCTACGCTTTTCCCAGTTGGTAAACCAACCAACCTCAATCTGAGATCCATAGCTAGGATTCAACAAAAAACCCTGAGCATTTACCTTAATTTGTCCCAATGTTGTCATCTGAGCAATTCGCCTTATGTTTTCCTTATCAATCATTGATAATTAATCAACAGTAGAAGTATTTAGCTAGTAAGTTAATGTTACATTAACCAGCCCAACACTCAAAAACACATTCCTGGATGTACCGGTGGCTAAGGTAACGTTAGCTAAATACGACAACTTTAGGTTTACCGGAAGGCATTTTTCTACTCATTATCATGCAAGTACATCGACTTCATTAAATATGCTGAACTGCTTCTTTTAGAGAGAATAACATAGAAAAATCGTTTTAAAAACTACACTAATAAACACCAAGGGGTCATTTGAATAGTCCCAGTTAAAAGTCTATGTATGAATTGCTAAAGCAGAATGAGTCTGTACTCTAGGATATAGTACATGCCTGCACATAAGTTAATCATGTCCACCTTGAAACAAATGCACATTACTGCTTTTTTGTGTTTTCCTTCCAAAATGTTCCCTCCTACTGTGCATGTCACACAACAATTTAAATTTTTAATTACTAAACCAGCCACTCAATCTAAATCACTTATATGGTCCATTCTCCTGTGTGTTTGATGGAGAGACCATTTGGATGTAGGAATTGAGATGAGAAAGAAAAACTGAATATTGAAGCTTTGTATTGTACAGAAATACTCAACATGCTATAGGCTTATCTATAGCTGTTTACGGTGCAATGTGTTTTTGTCCTCTTTTAACCTGATTTAATGTTAAGTTTACATCAACAAGCTGTTCTTTTATCACCCTATTTACATATTCCATATGTGCTGCACCCCCCCCCCCCCCTGCATTTGTTGTATATTAGCACTGGGTGCAGTATGCTCAAAAAGACAGATTAACAGTACAACAGGCATTTGTAAGGTATGCCTGTAAATATGCAATATGTAGCACAGACTTCCATTTTGACGGAGATGGTGGATGGACAGGCGGAAGCAAAAGATGCAGTTAGGCCAATATTGTCTGTGAGCCATTTAATGATGTCTTAACTGGGACGGAAAATGTCTTGAGTTATCCGCTGATTGAAGAATGCAAAATGCTAGCACATTTTCAGACGATGGCAAGGAAAGTCAGATTGAAACCCAAATTATTAAAGTCATCTGAGGATGTGAAGGAAAAGAGACAGAGAGAAAGTTTTGGAGAAACATAAAAAAAATAATACTGAGTAAATGTGGCAGAAAGGCCATCATCACCCTCATCCTTTCATTCTTTTTTATTGACTCAGACATTTTTGCCAACTTTGAAACAAAGGGCCTCCCTGTCCATGTGCTCTTGCCGCTGGAGAAAGCCTCAGGGATCTGCTCTTCAAAGAGACCTTCAGAACCCTAATCCACTCCACCATGAAAGTTAGATGACTTTCACCATGCATGGTTGCAATTTTAATAATCATATCCTACTTTAGGCAAAACGAAGTCGATAGACATCAAGGAGGAAAAATAGGCCAACGTCAGAAATAATCTTGCTACTTGATCGGCCCAGTGGTGAGGTCTTCCCCCTTCAAAACCCCTTCCACTTCTCTGACGGTCTTTATTACAAAGTAAACCACCAAACACAGCTTAGGTTAAATTCATTTGGCTGCTTAAACAGGAAATGTAAAAGGGTGCCTTAGTAAAAAACACAGCTGACATGTGATGTGTACATCACATCACACGTTTCTGCAAACTGCGCTGCAATCAGTCATACCCAAGTTCATATGGTTTGACAGTTATTTATAGTTACTTTGTTTGAATTTGCTCTCCGCGTGGTATCACTGGAGCACAAAAGCTCTTTGTTGTGTTGATTGAAATGTTATGTGAAATCATACACATCTGCACATGCAATTTCACACACATTTGGTGCGACTGGTCCAAAAGAAGCTTAGATACCCTGACAAAAAGCACTCAAACTACTTAAAGTCCTTGGAGTTGCCGACTGCAGTTTTAAGACATTAGAGCTAAGAGTGCACATATTTCAATGGTACATTTCACTCACAATTCAATTAAATCAAGAAGAAATTTATTCTTTAAAATTCCACTTTTTTTTTTTATTTCACTTTTTTCAACTTTCGGCATGAAGGAATTGTTATGTCCAACCCATTTAAGTAAGACTGAAACCTCAATCATCATTAGCAAATGAACTGCAGTCTCGATTTACATGGTGAATTGCTTTAAATGACCGCAGTCCTGGTTTTGATCAGACCTTTGGTAGCTATCAAACTGCTGCTTTGCATCCCTCAACTCTCATAATCACCATTTTCTTAATTTCCTCAACCACTCAAGTAACAGTGGGCCAGCGACACTGCAAAGATGTGTTAACGTACAGTTTAGAGTAAAACAGAAATTCTTGAACCGACACAGAAGCCTGCTGACAGTTTTTTAACAGGAAGTTTAAGGTTTTAATCCCCCTTCCCAACACACTAGGACACACCCTTATCCTAACTAATGGTTTGCAGGAACCTTGTTCAGTGTTATCTCTAAGCCCCGGTTAGCAGCATCTCTCCAGGGATGACTGAGTATGCAGGGAGAGGAGGGGAAGGAAGGTTTTGATTAGGACTCCTTAGTAGCAGGCATGGACCATGTCCTGGACCCCTGGACCTGACAAGGAGCAGGGATAACAGAGGTGAAGCCCTGACGCCCGTGAGCAGCCCGCTACACCCGCCCTCAGATCAATCAATTGAAAATAATACAGTCTAAAGCATTTTTCAGTTCTGCTATCCCTGCTCTCTGTAACAGTTAAATCAAAACATACTTCAGAGAGGATGATATTTCCCTCTAATGAGCAGGGGTAGGCCACTATATGGGAGAACCGGAGATGCTAAATTGCAACCATTCTTTTCCTGCCCCGGTATTAGTCTGTCAAAGTGCTCCGTGTGTGGACACACATGCAGAGACAAAGTATGTGTCAAAATCCAGAAGTGAGTGGAGTAAAATGAAACAAGGTGTGGAGTTATAGAGGAGAAGGTGAGGTGGGTTAATAATACTGTAAGGCTCTGGAATTAATAATTGTATAAAGGTGTGTGTGTGTGTGTGTGTGTGTGTGTGTGTGTGTGTGTAGTGTAGTGTGTAGTGTGTGTGCAGACGGTATTGTTCACGACAAAGAAACCTTATTCTTCTTTCTTTACATTCCCTCTTTCTTTTCCTTCATTCATCTGTCTCTGTCTTTGTACATGTGATGCATGGATAGAAATCAAATATAGTTCACTGAGTTAAACATTTGGATATGGTTTTAATATGGTGGGTAGTTTGTCTAGTTATTATAAAATAAAGTTGGTCTACTTGCTGAAGTCACCTCCTGTGATCATTTGATCAGGTCCAAATGGATAATTTTCAGATAATCTAGCTATCAATTCTGCTCCATTAACAGTTGTTTATTAATTCACATAACTTTGTTGTGTGTTTGAGTCAAATGAGAGTAATGACATGATTACAATTATTGCAGAAGCTAAGCCTGTGTTGGAATTTTCTTGGGAATATCATGACCATAACAAAGTGAATGCATAAGGCCATGCTGAATTCACTATTCATGTTCCCTGATTTTTTCATTGGAGAATATTTTGGTCCTTGTAAATACTGGATCTCATAAATCATGTGAACCAGAGACGGCCCAAACAAAGTGGCTGCTTAGTGCCACTCAGCCTGCAGCGGACTGAGAAGCTTTCTTTGGGTTACTTAATTCATTTTAGGTGTTTCAAGATACACTCTCTGATTTTGTTAAAGTGTCAAGAGCATATCCTCAAATCCCATCCTCGCTGCACATCTTATATTAAAGTTTAAAAATAAAAGTAATTTTTTCATACTTTTTTGTACATATCATGTCATTCTCCTAAATGTGCATGTCACTTTATCAGGTTGTATTACTTTTTGAATTTGAGTCACTTAATTACCTTAATTTGCAATTAATAATTGATTAAATAGTTGCAACTGCTAGGTTGACTTTTACATTTAACAAGAAAGAAAGAGATTGAAATTCATTCTTGACCTTAGACACTGTAGTTGACGAAACAATCAACATAACGTTCATTTAGTAGAGCTTTCAACGGTATGACACAACATTCTTCTGCAAATGGAGTTTTCCCAGTTGGAATTGTAGATTTCTATATTTCCATTTTCCCAAGATTGAAAGTTCATTCTTGACTTTGCAAACAGTACAGCAGTTGACAAATCCCTCCATTTAGTAGCTGTTCTGTAGCATTGGAAAACATTTTTTTTCTTGTGGCCCCAAAAAAGGCTCTTGAGGTGTGGGTCCTGAACACTTTCATGTCAGCTAAACGCATTTCTCCAATTGAAACGTCTCTGCCTGCCCTGTGACAGTTCCTGTAGCGAACGCAGGGTGGCGACACGTGGCTAATCAGAGCCATGTGGCTCCTGTGGGCACAAGTCACTCCGGTGAAGTTTGCAGGAAGGATTGCGCTCAGTTGAAGAGAGAGACAGAGAAGGCGAAAGTGTGCTGGGCTCCAGCGAGGAGGACAGAAACAGAAACCAGGGGAGACGGAGACAACTTTCATCCAGACACATTTTTTCTAGGGTTTTGGTGCGCTTTGAAAGAGCAGCTGAAAACAGAGCACAACTTCTTAAGACACTTTGACTCGTGCATTTTGTATTGTTTTTTTTTGGAAGGGGCTCGAAATTAAGTCTTGAGTGTAGTGGATGTGAAAAGCGGACGAAGCTTTTTTTTTTTTAAACACAGAGCCGGAGGAATGTATCCAACTCGGGCAGCGTCGAGCCAGCGCCTCTGGAGATGTCCAGCCTGCGCTCTGTGGATCGCCCTGCTCCTCCAAAGCGTCCTGGACCTGAGCGCGTCTGGTGAGTCTCAAGACACTTTCTCCCCCCCCTTCACCCCTTCGCTCGATAATCATTCCCGTCTTTCCTCTGCTTCCCTGCTGGCCTCACTTAATCTGCGGTGCATCCCAACACGCGTGAATTAAACGATGTAATATATCAACCGTGGAAAACTTTTCTGGGGACTGTTTACATGTGCCCGTTTTGGGCATTACGCTGACTTTATTGCACTTTAAATGCAGTTTAACTCATCCGTCATTGTGTTCACATGGGCTCGTATATTTTAAGGGCACCCCTATTTGTCTTTCGCTGCTAAAGTAATCTCATAAATGTCCTCAAACTGTTTTATAAAGCAGAGCTGTTTGCCTTCATTCAGTCTCCCCTCTCATGTAAATGCTCGTTGGTTTTTAGATTATCGTCCTATTGTCACTGTGAGGGCTCTGCACGGGGAAAGACTTGACTCTGTTGGCAGACAATAGGAGGTCTTAACTAGTCAGCTGGATAGCTATTGTGCCCCAATCCACCCCGTCAATGGTGTAGGTCGATTTAAGGGTAAGAGATGCAGATTTAGGTTTAATTGAGGATACATGGGCAATTTTTTTCTGGCCTGAGCAAACAATACATAAATGTTTCTTGCCTCTTACGAAACACTAAAATACATCATTGTATGTGTCTGTCCACTGTGATTGAAAGTCAAGAGTTTTTTTTTGCCCATTCAATAATCTAAAGAATAATGTTTCCACTGCCTTTTACTGTACAGAGTGTGTGGTATTAAGATCTCGGAGAAAGGATGGCCTGATGGTATATGTAACTGGCTTTTGGTTGATTAATAGAAGCATGATTGAATTCTGTTTGACTTGTTTATAAAGCCGATCGTGGAAAACGTTTTAATATTTTCTGTTCTCTGGCATTTGAGTGTATTGCGAGTATAAAACAATCCTCCCCTCCCTGATGGGTAGTGATGAATTATCTCCGGATGGTTTTTTGGGGGTTTGTTTGGATTATCTCTGTCCTCCTTAAATGTCTTTGGCTTTTATTTACAATGGAGGTGTATGCAATATGCTGCATTGGGACTAAAGCTTTCTGCTATAGCGCTTCTCTTGCCACCCCTTCCTCTCTATATCTTTCTTCCTCACTTTCTTGCTCTGAGGCAGGGAGGAATGTTAATCCACATTACTTAACTGGATGAGTTAACTATAACCTCTTCAAATGGAGTTTCATGATCGAATATGGAGTGGAGGAGAGCCAAGCCCTTACTTTATATGTGGAAATAGACAAGTGGAAATGACTCCCACATTTTTGACGGCAAAAATCTACCCTGAAAATTACATTTTATTTGCTAATACTGTTGGTCATGAAGCAAAACTGATTCACTTTTGCTCCCCCTCCCACTGCTTGAAACGTGAAAAGCTGTTTCTCTTTTTCTGTTTACATCCGAATAATCGTAGCTCCACAAATGGTGTAGCCTTAATGGGTGTGGACAATAAAACAATGCCTGTTAACTGCTTTGTTCTACCCTTGCATCCACAAACGTGAATTGCTATTTACCACCAATGAACAATGAAAAGGCTCCAGGATATGTTAGTAAATGACTGGGAGACTTGTCTCTCCTCTGGCTTGCTGCAGTGGGAATGGGCAGAGAGGAACAAAACAACAGTGTGGTTCAACTGTACTCCATGTGAAGAGAAGAGTGCAGTGCCATGTGATCAATGCATATATAATTGGCTGTATTGTAGAAGCAACTTAGAAAACGCTACAAGGATGAAACTGAAGGGCCCGGCTGTCCGTCTTTATTTGCTGCTGTGTGGTGTACTGGTCAGTCTACCAGCTTCCAGTCAGAGGTCAGAGGTCACTGGTCTGTCTCTGTGGTTCAAATGTCAGCATTTCCAGGAACAATCGGGACTTCCCCTGGCCACAGCAAGGGAATTTGTGTACATGGCATATGTGACAACGGATGTATAAACCAACAATATATATATATGCATGCATGTTATGTTTTTTGAGAAACCGTATGTATTCTCAGCTGCTTAGAATATCTGAAACTGAGATCCATTGGCTCACAAAATGCAATCCAAATCACACACATGCACGCCCCTTAATTAAAAAAAAGAAAAGTGCAACACTCTTTCTTAATTTACATGTTCACAAAATTCTGATTAATGTCAGTGATCAGGTCAAGGCAGGACATTGGATAATGGGTTTGTACGAAAACCTGAGTTTATGTGAACTTTAATTGGCCCTAAGATTCTTCCCAGTCCTTACCAAAAACAGCTTAAGCATCACTATCAACCCTCAAGGTGCTTTTCTAAACAAGGCAGAATGTAGAACAGATCACGAGATTTCATTCTTGTCGGCACTTCTTCACTTGTAAGTCACACCCGTCCTCCTCTGAAAGTCTTTTCCATGCATTTGCTCACAATAAATAAAACTTCAAAAACCCACATGAATGTTGACATGGCCTGTTTTTGTTTTTTTTATTTCCAGCAAGAATCTGTTTGTGCCAACTGGATTCATTCTTAATCACGTAACCTGAATTTGAACCAAGGTTTTTGCAGCATGGAAATCAGGTTTCTTCTGAAAGCCGGGAACAATCAGATTACCACAGTATAAGTAAAAGCACCTTTTGTTTAAACATCAATCTTTTGAAAATAGTCACTGTCATTACATCTTTCTGCCCCTGCCCTTTAGCTCCAAAGTAATAATCTGTGCCATGTTCATAAAAATAAATTGACGGCAATGTTTTCCAGCTATATAAACTGTGTAAATGTTTCTGAACATGGGACATTCACCTCTAAACATAAAAGGTCCTGTGCAGGGCAGCGACTATGTGAAATCTGTTTAGAGTTGCATTTAGCCTTTTAATAACACTCAGGGAGGCTATAAATCATGTTGGCTGGAACTGCCTCAGCGCCGTTTTCAACAGGACACACTGTTGACACTAAAGGCACTTCACCTCTGGAAAAAGTCCTTGGTTCTGCAGACTGAGTGTGTAGGAGCCTGTCCTACTCTCCCTGCTACTGGGGTGTCTATCTGTACTGCCATATTTCTTCTGGTATTTTCTTAGACTCATATTAATGGTTTACAAACATCCTTGAAAAAATAATGCAAATCAGCCACTCCCTGTCGTGATTTAGAGTTTGCTCAGTGCTTTTCATCATTGCAATATTGCTGTAATTTCTCCTTTTATGTGTGACCATATTGAGTTTATAAGTACTTTATCCAGATGCTCTGGGAAATGTTGGGCTCCATCGTGGTCTGAGTGGTACATCTCTTTCAGATAGATGATTCGTCTGTGTCTAAAACTCAACTCCCACTCTGCACAGTGCACACTGCATTAACTCAGGCATCAAGTGGTGTGCATCCCTAAAAGCTTTTGGCAGACACAGAAGAATGTGGCAGGAACTGTATGTGTGAAACAGATGTATGGTCTTTTTCTGGGAAGAGGGGGTTGATTTTTTTTTTTTTTGGACAGTTCAACTCCATTTTGAGCGTGTGAAATGGGCAGAAAGTCGTGGACATTAGCTCAATCAGGACACAGCCATAAATCATACGCTCAGACTCTGCTTTATGTCACTGATTTAAAACATTGGTGTGTACACTGCGTCGTGCACTGGCAATTACCTACTTCCCACTCGTTATTAAGCACATGTGTTTGCCAAGGCTCCGTGTGCCTCAGTGTTGCCATAGTGCAAACTGTGTGGAGAATATTGTGTGCTAATTGTTTAACTGATGTACAGCCAGCGGGCAATTTGCTTTAAGTGATATAAAAAGCATCAGGATATCAAATAACTTGTTCAGTGCTTTTATTGTGACTAGATTCTTTCATCACTTTCCTATTGTGGTTGTTGTTTCCCAAGCAGGACTACCTCATTGATTAGTACAGAGTTCACAAGATATGAAGTTTCCATATGATGTGCGATGCCAGTGAATGGCACAGTTTTTCTCCATAGAGTTGCTGGTTGGAATGTCCTGATGATAATATGACGTCAATGCTTGGTTGACAGAGGAATTTTGGAAGGAGAGCCTGAGTTAGGTTTTCCTTTTTCTTTTTTTTGTCTATCTGATCTCTGCAAAGTCAGGCAAAGGCCTTTCTGTGAATGGTAAGAAGAGTCAATTCCTTGCATTTGCCTAACATTGGCAGAAAAATGCTCTTATTTCCACAAATCCGACTCAGTGGAGCATGCTTGTTTTTTAGCGGTCAGAGTCCCTCTGAGAGGCAGCGTTTAATCAAAGGCGAAACACAGTTCACTTAGATCTTCTTTGGAGGCGTTTGATAAAGTTCCTGCCACTACAAACTGTAGCCAAGCGTGAAAACCTTGTTCCTGCAATTTACTGTCTGCACAGGAGGTCGGTGTGTTGGGGAGAGAAAAAACAAAACTCTGCAGGGTTCAAGGAAATGCAGCGCTGGATTAACAGAAGGAACAGAAAACATTGGTTCAGGTTTTAGTGTTGCAGTTGAGAAGCTATAGTGTGTAGAGGACAGTGTGGCACTTCAATGGTTTTAACAGAGGTAGAGTCTGGTAGAGTGGTGGGGAGGGGGGGGATAAGCTGCAGAAAGGTAGCATTAAGGTTTGTCAAAAGTGTATGGAACATTAATTGACTAAAATATATATTTGCCCCTGTTCTGTATGCTAGACTACAAATGATATAGCTTTCTATAGCTTCTATTCAATACTTTCTATGTTGATGTCTTTCGACTGCTGTCTGGAAGACAAATTACACCCGCCACATAAAAAAATGTACTCTGCTGTACTTTACACACGCAATACAATGAGTCCTTTACTGCACTTGTAAGGCAAGCTGTAAGTGCGAGAGTGTGCTGATGACAAAGTGACACTTTAATGAGTCTAATGGAATAAGCCACACATACTGCATATCAATTTCCCTTGGCAAGGTTTAATGCTGAGGTCTGTGGGGAATAGAACTGGCTTAAAGAGCTCTAAATTTCATTCAGACCACTCTTCATTGCAGTTTTATCAAATTACTACTTTGCTTGTGTCCTCCTAGCAAGCTTAGCCTGGGATTAATATGTGGAGATCATGCTGCATTTAATTTAATTGGGGGTAGGATGAAACATGGCTTTTTAAATTCCCCTATATGTGTCAGAGTAAATCTTTTTAAACCCTGTTTGCATTGCATTAAGGACTTCAGAAACCCCCAGTGTAAGCAGACGGGCAGATCTCCATCCAGCCACAATTAGGTCTTTGTATAACACCATGCTCCTTCCACTAAATAAAAAAAAAAACTTTCTAGGCCTCTCCGCCAACAATATTAGTACTTATTTCCCCCCAAAAAAGTAGCTTATCATTGTATAATATTTCACTTTATCAGCTTTATCCACAAAATATGTGTTGTTGTCACATTTCTGTGCATAGGAAATCAGCTTTTTGCTGGATGGTTATTTTTTTCAAAACATCCCCAAAGTAGGTACTTGGGCTGAGTAGTCCGGTGAAGTACATTGTCACTCGCACTGAACAAAAAACATTAACTGTTGCCTGCACCTATTCTACTGTATGATCCTTATTATGTTGCCCACACACGTCAATGAAAGATCAGAAACACTTATTAAGTACACGCTGTTTGTGGATTCAAATGATTGTGGTTCTTTAGAAAAGTTGTTAATAAAATCCTTCCGTAAAGTACATTTTCAGTACACACAGACCTACTTTCTCCCTGCAAGAGGATGAGCGAATAGTCAACCCCTCCGTCACCCCACCACCATCAGCATGACTTGAAAACTCCTTGGCACTCCTCTTATCTAACTGGCATGAGACAAATGTTGGCATTCTCTCCTCGCTCGCTCTCTGACTGTTTTGGCTTGGCCTTGGTATTCTGTCTTTCACACACACAGACGCTCACACGCACACACACACACACATTTTGTCCCTTTGCCTCTCTGTCTGTGCAATTCATTTTGGCCGTCGTGTGGCTCCTCCACTTGGCCCTTCTTGCCTGGCTCACTGACATGCTGCTCTTGGCTACACTGTGTGTGTTTACTCAACAATAACTGAGAGCGGGGTGGCTCCACACCAGCCCCTGCTCTCTTTACAGACGATCACAACCACTCATACAGACCTTTATAATGATTTGTCAGTATTTTGCAACTTTGATTTGAGCAGAAGACGTCTTTTGTGATGTCAGCTGGTGCAAAAACACTCAGTTCACTCAGTTATGTGCTGATTATGAGACGGATGTTTAGTCATAACTTGGCTTTCTCAATATCAGTCCTGATGTGTCTTTATGGCTCCACGTCTACTCTTTCACCCACGTGGTACTGTGGCTATGCTGCGAAACCATTGGACCATCAGCTCCACTGAGACATTTGTATAAACTTATCACTCTGCAGTTATTAATACAACATCATCACATGTATTTTATTCACAGTTATGTGCTTCTAAAATGATTCTTGGCAGCTGCACCATCCAAATCCTTCTTTTTCTTTGTTTCTGCATTTGTTTATTTTTTCATGCCTCTAACGTACACACAGAAATAATGTAAATAGCACATTTCTCCCATAGTGCTGTGTAACGTGGAAAATGCTTAGAATACAAACCAGTCTGCTCGTGGAATTGTTAAACCAGAGATGTTTGGACTGCAGGAAATTGAATTTTACGGGGCATCTCATGATTTGTGTTCAGTTTGAATTAACTGAATCCCTTATAGTATGTAGTGTTGGATTTGCTTTTCAGGGCTCAGGACGGATTTGTGGTTCGCCCTCTTATTTAGTCATTCGGAAGTTTTTATGTTTGTGGAACATACAGAGAGAAGTGTGTTTGGCCGTTTTTGGTCTTTCATTGCTTTGTAATTACAATTGGTAGCAATAGAAACTATAATCCTGTTTAGCCTGACATCGAGGAATTCTGTCTTTTGAAGATTAATTCATGTAAATGGCTTTTAGTTCAAAGCTGTCGGTTTCACAAGTCTACTTTGGCCATCAAATAGATTTGGGGATCTACTGAAGTAACAACAAGATTTTGAAAGTATAAGCCTTTTTTTCCCTTTCAGACGAGATGCTTCATGAGCACTTTTTGAACCTACACACTGACCTATCGTTTGATCTGATCTTATCTGATAAGATTATCACCACATCAAAATATCTTTTCTAAGGTATGTAGATGACGTCTTATCAAAAGGGCTGTTTGATACTTCAGTGATCCAGCTGGTGAATGTCTGTCTTCAGCACTCAAGCCGTCCATCTGTGCAGGTTTACAGTTTACAATAGTTGAGTGTAAGGGGGGAAGAGTTGCAACAGACATTGAGTTCATTGTCGCCTTCGCAGAAAAACGATGAAGCTCTCCAACTTTTCTCTTTGTCTTTTTCCCATCAGAGGAATTTGTTTTGCTGTCGGTACTGACTGTATGTTGTGCAACATGTTTTTTCTGCTTCATTGAAAATGACTGGCAGGCTTGTTTTAGGTGTGTTTCAACTATGAGGTGTTGTTATAATATTATGTGGGATTAATGGTCAGAAACAGCCAACGGTCCTTCTGCAATCGTCTGTCTCCCGTGACGTCACTTTTAAGTTTTTCTTCCCATTTAATTTCTGCATATATTTTCTTTACAATAGCCTCCTAGCAAAAAAACAACCTTTGGTTGTTATACCTGCATTAGGTGGTTTTCGAATAAAAAACAAAGTAACCATTATTTTTTAAAAATCAGGATATGATTTAATTTACAATTTTTTTATTAAATTACTACATTATGCTCACAAAGCCAATGAAGTGGTTACAACATAAACAAAAACAACTAAGTAGTGTACATGTACAGGAATTCTAAGAAAAGAAAAGCAGGAGAAAGTTTGTGCGGACAGAAGTCTGAAAATGGAAGAAGAATAATGCATTTTTGGATTTAGTTGGCTTGGTGTTGACATGGTCTTAAACAATACCTTGAAATGTATCTGCATTAGTGTGGACATTGCCTTAGCGTGTTTGTTTAACCAAAGGCTTTGTCACATTGTTCTCTAAGCAAGCTCCCCATTAACTAGCAGCTAGTCTTTACCTCGCCACCTCATTCACACTCAAAAGACTTACGAGGGTCTGCCTCAGTCCTGTTGTCCAGGGGCTCTCAAACTTTCACATAAGGCAGATAAGTACTGCCTTTAATCCTTCTGACAGAACTCGTCAGCGTTGAAGCAACTCTGCTATAATTCGCCAGCCTGACTGCTGAAAACAATGTCTGTTTGAATGTCCAGCATGGCTGTAAATCGTGACTATAATGTTCAGGGACAAAAACGTCAAGAGGAACCAGAAACCATAAATAAACAACAGTGACTTAGCACAAATAGAAAAAGCACAGAAGACCATATGAAATTTGACTTTAATGGAAATTCCCTTTCTATCCATTCTAATCCTGTGTTGACCACACTAACCGAGGAATCTGGAGTTAAAGGTCTCACTGGCTGTAATTCTGAAGTACCGTGAGTTAAATGCCCATCTAGCAAACCACTGCTGGCTAAAGATCTGCCTAATTCAGCACCAACCGGGAAATCAATGTTCCTGAGTCGCATTAGACGTGGTCACAGATTGTGTCTTTAATCAGCCTTTGTGATGGGCCACAGAGAAAAAGCTTCAATGATGAGGTCAGTCTCTTGGTGAAAGTT
This sequence comes from Cebidichthys violaceus, assembly GCF_023349555.1. Classification (NCBI taxonomy): domain Eukaryota; kingdom Metazoa; phylum Chordata; class Actinopteri; order Perciformes; family Stichaeidae; genus Cebidichthys; species Cebidichthys violaceus. The sequence continues at coordinate 8,418,892 of NW_027176296.1, read as the reverse complement.
GGTACTTCCCCCATTTGCATTTCTCAAAAATCTAATTTAAGATAAATTTAAAAAAAATCATTTTGTTTTTTGTTTCATAAGCTAACACTGTGTGCTGAGTCTTGCCACCCAACTTTTTGACAAACTCCCAAAGCTTTCTTCACAGTCTTGGGGAAAATCTGTTACTACACCCATACAGTCACGGGTAGCCTCTTAAATCCATTTTGGCTTGATGGCCTCACCATACGGCAGCTTCTTTCAGAGGCAAAGTTATTGACTTCTGTGCAGTTTAACTCTCCAGATTGTGGGTCTGTTTTAAACGGAAACAAGTGAGTGAAAAGAATGGCAGGGCGGAAGAACACAGTCCGACGTTGAGCCCTACTGACGGTCAAATGCGTTAACCAGAAGGTCGTAGAATCACTAAGGGAGTCCTGTGTTTGATGTCGGAGCAACTGTTGGTTTTTGTGGTGAAATGTGCAGGAATGGTAATAAAAAGGTATGGAATAGTCACAGGCCCGGAATCTGTCTTTGTGTGACTGTATCAAAGTTTGTGCTCTCTTCTTCGTCACCATCTCCCTCTCATTCACTCAGAGACTTTAGCTCAGGCAGAAAGGAATCTTGTCAAGTGGGATGCTCCCGCCCAGGAATTCATACATTTATCCTGTGGGATGCAAAATGCCGCTCCTGCCCTCTCTCCCTCTCTGAGGCGATTTTTTTTTTTTTTTTTTAAATGATGGGGAGTGTTGAGGGGAAAATTGAGTTTCCCCGTTAAAGCAGCTCCCCTGTTTTTCATATTTCCACTTTGAATGGTTACTTAATTTCCCGATGGATGTTTATCAAAGCTGACACAGACTTGGAAGCAAGTCAAGTTTAAGTTTACTTACTAGTGTGGTGGTGTCCTGTATGCCAACAGTCCTCTCACACTTCACTCTTGTTTTCTTGTCTCTCACTACATATCTGTCTCTGTCCCTCCCCGCTCCCCTCCTTCTCCCAGAGAGCGTTGATTTCAGCAGGGCAGGAAATGAAACTGCATTGCCCTGCGACTCCCAGCAGGAGAGGGGGGACCATGGGGAGGGAAAGAGGAAGAGGTTCATCGAGTGAAAGAAGTCCAATACTCTTTTTTTTTTTTTTTTTTTTTTTTTTTTTTTTAAAGGGACAAAAAGATTGATAGTGCGAGGATGTGAGTGAGGACTGGGATGGGTCCGGCTCAGCTAAGAGAAAGCTGAGAGCGCTAAGAGCGATATTGAGATGAGAAAATATTTTCATAGAGGCTTAAATTAACTCTCAGCAACTCTTATCAATCAAAAAGCTGAAACATTTGGCTCAATTTTAAAAAACAACAACCCCAAAACACATGACAGAAAACTGGACAGAAACAAACAGCCACCGAGAGACGAGACCGGCGACCCCTCTGTCTCTGACAACTCCTGACCTTCATCCCCCTATCAGAAGTCAATGATCTTCTCCTCAGAGGGGCCTGTATAAGAGGCTTAGGCCCGCGTGATCCCACTGCCTGTTTGCTTAACCTCTGCGTGGCTGCTTCAGCCATGCTAAGCTTTGCCCACAAGAGCTCATTACATCGCAGTCTCTCTCACCATTTCCTCCAGCCGCTGTAACAACTGGAACATGAGTTTAAGGGTCTCTGATTATGTACACAGTTAAACCCTTCATACTAAAATATCCGTACTTTACAATATAAGTTAAACTCATGTCATGTCAGCACATAATGGCAACATTTTTCTAATTATATTTGGAAATGTTGAGTGATGCTCGTAGGGCATATTATTTTGTAACATCAGCATTTTGCTGTCCCACAGTAATCTTTAGTGGAACATAAAACCTGTCATGTCATTACGGCCATGATTTGAGTAAAGGGGAGATGGCACAGCCTCAGCATCTTTCCACATATAGCCACAGTTTCACTGCACTTAAATAGAATATTTATTGAGCTTTTCATCGAGACGAACAACTGTTTATACTGTTGCATGCATTGTGTAATGATGTTTTACAACAAGGCTGGGGCCTGTCCCTGTAGATGTATGCAGCCTGAAAAGGCCCTGCTGCAGTGAAATTGAAAGAAGAAGGGGAAAAAAACTCCCCGCTATGGGCATTGTGGCTTATTATTCTTGACATGCTCTGTTGAAGCGCTGATTTGAAGTGGGCCGGTGCTGATAATTCGGAGCGAGACAGATCGCTGTGATTCATGACCGTTTGAGTGGGAGTTCAAACAATGGTGGAGTCGGTCCGAAGTTTCCCCTGCTGGGACTGTTCAACAGTTTGGACTACTGTCAGCTTACGGAAGGGACTTGTGGTAGAGTTTGGCAGTGCGAGAGTTTATATGAGCTTTCCTTGTTTTACGCATACTCGTATTCCAGCCCTCACTGTCTTTATTTACTGGCTCCTCTTTCTTCTCATCCTAGGAAATGTTGTCCTAAGAAGAGGTTTATTTTTTATGAAAAGGCTTTGTATTCCAGTTACTCTAGTTATGTCCTGGAGCATGTTCTGTTCTGGCTCCCTGTTATTGTTACTTCTTAAATTGTCTGTGTCCACGACCAGACAGCAGTGACCGATTGTCCCCCACTGCCCTAGCTTTGTAACCCAGGCTTTGTTAGTCCATTTACTCTTTAATTTAAAACTGATTTAACTTAAGCCAGCTGACTAGCTTAACCTCTACTCATGACGGCCCTGAGCACGAGTGGACATTGTCTTTTGTCTGATATTTGTTGGTGTGTATATGTGGAAAGAGATGTGCTTCACCCTAAAATGAACAAATTCCAAGCAAAGATGTGCTTTTATAAACACTAAATATAGCAACTACAAACAATTCACACTTCACTTTCTGTCATGCAGTGTTCGGTTGACGGTCAAGTCTTTGTGATTCACGGCTTGACGGCCTTGTGATCAGACTAGGTGACCGAAAGAGCAACAATGTAACATCTCGTCGGCATTTATTTATTTCTGTATGTCCTTGGCTAGTTTTGTTTGTTGTGGTTAGCATTTTTTAATTAAAATGTGGAAACTCTGCAACGCTTGTTAGACATTAAGTGGAACACATGGAAATAGAAAATGATACCAGGTTTAATTTTGGTAATATTGGTCAGGTTTTGTGGTTCATAATGTTTGATTTAGCACTGCGGGGAAATAAAGGTCATTCTGTAAAAAAATCAAATGTACATATATCCTGTTTGGAAAACAAAACCAGTCCCTTATCACCTCTAGAAATAGTTTTTTGTTTAAAACCAGAACAGTTTGATGTGCATCACTATTAGATAAGTAATGTCAACTTAAACACAGAATGAGAGAAAAACTGCTAACGCTACCATTGTCATATTTTTAGAAACTGCCTCCATGTTAGCTGTAGACGACCTGTGAGATTATAAGGACATATTTCTTGCCCACTGCCCTCCATGTTTAATTTGCACAAATAACCCATTGCTAATGTGTGTGCTGCATGCTTGTTAAATGTGTTTAGGAAGTCACACAAGCACTCTGCTGCTTGCTGAATGAGTTACATCACTCAGTGGTTTACACAAGGTGCCTCCAGATGTGTGTAGTGAAGCCTCTTTACTTTTATTGTGAAAGCCATGCACTTTTTTTTTATCACATCCCCGACTCGGCAGTCATAAAACAGTCAAAAAACAGTAGTTCAGACGGTCCCTCACTGCCGGTTACGTAGCAGATAGCAGCCTTCATGTTTGCCCCTAGTCTTTGCTTACACAGTAATGCAGCCAGCGATTGGTGGTATGCTTTTGCAAATGTGCACGCCCCATGTCCCAGTGTTGGTGGTCTTGGAAAGCCACCAAGATCACCCGGCTGCTCTGTAATGTGAAAGCAATTAGCAGCCAGCGGTTTTACACAGTGCCGATATGTGTGGAATAACAAAAGGGAATGTAGGTCAGCGGTGAGTCAAAGGTACGCAGTGTGACAATGGCTTTTCTTTGGATAGTCTGTCATTATTTCAAACATCGGAGGGATTGTACATGTTTGAAGGCACTTAAGATACTTATTTGAAGCTAATTTAGTTCAGCAACACTACTTTGTGTCTTATTGGCCCATAACAACAAAAGCAATACAATCCATAAGGAAATGAAATAGATCATGTATCAAAATAATAAAGGATGTAACCTAATAATTTTCGGATTGTTGGTAGGGTTCATATTCAAATTCCTGCCGTAAAATGGGTTTGTTGTGATTCACCCAGATTTATTTAGCTCCCTCCAGACCACTTTGATGTCTTCACCGTCCGTTTACTTCATCTGACATTCATTTTAATGAGACAGACATTCCCCCTGATAGAAATCTGCCTCCGACTTATGCTAGAGTACTGTAACTCAGGGCCACACAATTCACATTGGGTTAGATTGAGTTTCCTTTCTGTGTGTGAGATTTTTTGGTTTGTGTGTGTGTGTTTACAGTGTGTGCGCAGGGTGCGTGCCCTCTGTCACATCTGGCAGCTTGTGGTTTTTTCATGAACTGCTAAATGAGGGGAAAAATACTCCCAGCTGCCCTCAGGAGAACTCACCTGGTGTAGAGCTGTCTAAGTTCCTTGCCTTTTTGTTACACTCCCCAAACGCGCCCTCTTCCACATTGTTATCCACAAAACACACACACACACACACACACACACACACACACACACACACACACACACACACACACACACACACACACACACACACACACACAGAGACACACTCTTTAAGCAACCTACTGTTTTTACATTTTTCTCCATCTCTCTTACGACCCCTATCAGAATATGCTTGCCTTTTTTTCTTTAACCAGGCTCAACCAAGCACAAGCATGAAAACATGCACGTGACCTGGCCTGAAACATTGACCATACTTCTAAGTAAGACATTCTGTACTTGCGCCCTAACATAACCTCAGCAGTCAGATTGAGAGAAGACGAGAAGGACAGTTTGGCAGAGCTGCGTACGTAGCGGGAGCGACCACAACCTCTTCACATGGTAAAGTCATTTTCACCTCGGCCGCTGTGGGAAGAGGAGGCCAGGAGCAACATCCTCCCACCCCGCGCCTCAAACCCCCAGTCGGCATATTTCGGCTATCTGAAGGGAGCGGAGCTGGGAGGTATCAGCCGTGAGAGCTGAAAAGCAGCTTTTGTCTCAGGCAACCTTCGAGACCTCTGCGTGCAGTTTCTATCAGCAAATCATAAACTATAAAGCACAACTAGAAACACAGGAGCGGAAAAAAAGGGAAGAAAAGGGAGGCAAAAATCAACAAGATAAAAGTTTCAACGCAAAGTAAACAAAACAGAATCATTGCCAGCTATAGATCAAACACTAACAGTCCTATAAATCTGTGCACTTTTTACATTGTAGATTGACGACAACCTTGACTAATAAGACATGTTGTCAGGGATTTGGCATGTACATTATATTAAAGAGGGACAGGCGGAATAAAAGAGAGGGTTTCAAGTTGTTTTAACTCCTATCTCGTGTTAAATTTAACATTTCAGTTTCACTTCCAAACTGTGCAAATCAATCATATCTGCACGCTTTATATACTGAGGCAAGATGCAGAAGTTGCTCTGCCAGCACCCCCCCTCCACAAGAGGCACGATACATTATCTGTTTTCTGTCTTATGCCCGGACTATACCATTTAGCGCTGACGTACAGAAATGGGAGCCTCCATCAGCAGCTATCTGCACCCTTCAGTCTCTCTGCCTGCTTGCTAAAAACAGCTCTCAGCCACAGTCTCCCCTCTCTCTTCTCGTCTATTCCCTCTGTTCAATCGCCACAATTTTCCCTGCTTACATGTCATATGATTACATTCCTTTTCTGTTCAACTTATTCGTCATTTGCTTCCTCATCCTCTACCGACTCTTTTCTTGCCCAGACAGGAAGAAAACTACCGCAGCCGGAGAGTAATTTCAGGCACCATGTCTATCAAAGCATGGCTCAGAACTGAGATTTAGTAGGCTTACACTCTTAACCCGTCATTTCAGGATTTCCAGGTTTCACACCAGTTGGGCATTGGATAAACAAGGAGACAGAGTTGCAGCTGACATACTACAGCTACTGTTACGTGGAGAGTTAGACAAGATTTAAACAACACATATACGATGCATCTCATCATCAGACCCAAATAAGACATCAATCATTTATTGACACTTACTTTACTGTTTGCAAAAAGTAATTTCCCATCATTCTGGCAATATTCTATAATGTTTGTGTGAAACAACAAGAATCCTAAGTCACGAGGCTGAGTTTACCAGTGTTTCTATTTCAACTGTACTATGGCAGGATAGAGCAGTTCCTTGTAGGTTTGTGGCTCAACAGACCATCAAAATGATAGGTTGTTTGACTTGTGCCCAAAGCTTCACCCTCATACTTTGTCCTGATGTCATTGTAATCTTTACACAAAGGCCACAAATCTGCTGTGGTCTTTTGCTCTATCTATATGATGTGTTTTGCCATTGCGCCGCCTGTTAGGAGTTACAATTTAATCATATACAAGTAGCATAGATTATAAGTTGTGAGGGTGGTGTACTGTAGTTCATAAGGAAAGCCCCTGTTTAACCACAGGGCCCAAGTTCAAGAGCCTGAATTGGTGAACACCCACGCCCCTCAAGTGTCCCAAAACAAGACAGTGAAAACCTACTGGCCCTTGGAAAGCTCTTCATTAACTGACTCTGCACTCAGAGTGGGGAAAATGAGAAGTAAAATGTCCCTTCTGGGATCTATAAAGTAGCCCATGCAAATCGGTACACTTCCTCAACATCTGACTTGGCCTAGTCCCATCAGTGCCACTGGACCACCAGGCTTTCAGCTAGACCCGTCCTCTGACTAGCCTTCATGAAAAAGAGCTGCTTAGGAACAGTGGCTTTTGAGCAGAAATTCCGAGACTAGTTCTTGTTAACTCCGCACATACGTGTGAAATGCAAGACTACTTAAAGCCTTGTGTTCATCTTGTAGTTTTTTTTTTAATCTCTTTTGCACCTTGACATAGGCCATAATATATTTCTTTATATATTCTCTAAATATATTTTTGAAAAAGCGTAGCGTTGACCTAAGTTTCACCTGTGTTGGTAAATACTGGGGAATTCAATTAACTTGTTACCTCAGTTTTGCTTACAATAAGAAAGCTTTTGCAGGAAGGTGAACTCTGGCTATTTTGGGAGACATCAGGAGTCAAAAGGCCAAGTAACGCAGGCAACTATTGCGTAATTTAAAAGAAAACTAAAAAAATTACCAAACACCAGTTGTTTCTGAAATGTCGGCCAGCATTATGCTGTTTGTGTGTGTGTGTGTGTGTGTGTGTGTGTGTGTGTGTGTGTGTGTGTGTGTGTGTGTGTGTGTGTGTGTGTGTGTGTGTGTGTGTGTGTGTGTGTGACGTTAATGAGCTCTCAGGTGACCATATTGGCTCACTGATTCAGTGTTTGCAACCGAAAAGGCATTGACTTGACTCGTTTTCATGAGTATGGTGTTGTAAAGGAAAGAAGTGAGGGATTCACAGGACATTAAAAGTTGCTGGACCGCCAGTCAGGCAATGATGCGTCTTTGTGTCTCTCATTCCAACGCTGGTGAGTAAAAGACCTTTGGGAGAGCTACTGTATAACACACTGTTGACGGCCAGTGAACCATCCAGCTCGCGACGTGTGTGTGTGTGTGTGTGTGTGTGTGTGTGTGTGTGTGTGTGTGTGTGTGTGTGTGTGTGTGTGTGTGTGTGTGTGTGTTTATATGTGTGTGTCTAACAGAGGCTCATGTACACCACATCCACTTGCTGAAACAGGAACAGAAGCACAGGGATACGACTTGCAGACCAGCTTGACAGATATAGGGCTAATGGTGGAGTATCCAGCTCTATCTTTAGTTACTGTCCATGAATGGAAAGAAAAGAGGAGAGGCCAGCAGAGGGTAAAAAGGGGGGAAGCAGCCAGACAAGAAAGGGAATAAGGAGAAGAGAGAGAGATAGTTATTGGTAATCATTTAAACATTGTATTGTAACATCTGATCTGACTTAAGAGGAAGTAGATGAGGGAATAAGGGTCGATGAGAGGTAGTTAGTTGAAGAGGTGAGGAGAATGAGTGAGAGGAAAATAATGAGTGAGTGAAGGAGGGAGAAGGAGCAAAGAAGAGGGTGAAAGGGAGCGGGGAGGGTAAGTTGGGAGGCGAAGGGCAAATCTTTTATGAGGCATAGAAAACGGGGTGAAAAGAGTAGAGAGGTGGAGTTGATGCCTGCGGTGGGTCTGAATAGGGGGACCCCATGTCCTCTTTAATGTCAAATGAATAACTCCTGACCTAACACAGCCCTATAATTGGTATAACCACCAGCACACACAATCGTCACTGTAAAGTTATAACAAGTCTGAGATTAAGTGTTGGTGAATTTGTGGATCGTGTGTAAATGCAGGTGTACATTTATGTTTATTTCAGAAAGTGAGTTGAGTTGAGTTTTGTGCCTATATGGACTAAAATAGCATTGATTAATAAATGTCTGGCTTGCTGCCTAACCGATTAGTTTGCTGATTTTGTCAACTTACTGACTCATGGTTTAAAAAGTATATTAAAAGAGTTTTTAACATATTTTGTACGTGTTTGTTAGGATTGCATAAGAATATAGTTTGACAGTCGTGGAAGTGACATGATGGTGGTACAGTATAGTATGCTGGTAATTTTTGACATCTAGCTAAACTAATAGCAACACAGAGCACTTACATTGCTGGCTTATTAAGTTTTCATATGTAATGTTTGAGCACGTAAATACCCACTTGCAAATCCAGCAGACAAAGAGCAACTTGAACACCCCATTTCTTCAAAAGCGATTTATTTTGCTCAGCTCTTGGTCACTGTGCATTGCACAGGCTGAGTTCACTAGCCTGTCTGAGTGTCTGCCCATTGTGAGAGGAGGGAGACAAGCAGACCAATGAACCAAAATGATGACCTGAAAGCTTCTTAAAGCTGCAAAAAAAAGCCTTAGAGTTGGATGTTGCTTCTCAGTGAGATTAGTGGTAATAGCAATTATTTAACATTACAAGACGTTAGTTGAATCAGCGTTAATATTGATAATAATGCTTAAAGGAGCTTTTATGAACAGTTTTGCTCACTGGCTGATTTGTGGCGGGCTAGTGAGGCCCCAGCTCAGGCTATAGGGGCTCTCCCATGTTTGGGAATAGAAGAGAGGCCCTGGGCTCGTGAGCTTGTAGGATACTCCGTGCATGAATGACGGGGCAGGGGGGTGGCAGGGTTGGAGGAGAGGAGATGGCTGAAAGAGGCAGCTCAAGCAGAAAGCGAGGGAGAGGGGTTAAGTGGAGGCAGGTGTTCCATGACAAACCTTACAACCCCCCACCTCTCCTTTACTCTAGTTCCCCCCTCCGACACTGGTCCACTGAGAGTACAACTAACCAGCCTAAGAACAGACACTTGTTAGTCATTTCCCTCATTCTCTGTTACCTTTTTTCTGTCAGCCTTTATCCAACCACCTTATCCCTCTGATCTAATCTATCCCACCAAATTGCGCCCTTTCCCTTTAATCCCAGGTTTCTTTTCACCGTCTCTACTGTGTGCTTCCCCCTTTGCTGCAGGACCACCTGGCTTTGTGGTTTGAAATCATATAAAAAACTCCCGTTGCTTTAAACAGATGGACAGCTTTCCCACTGCTCCACTCTGCCTGACCCAGCTGGCAAATTAATTTAGATCGGATTGACGTAAAAAATGTCTTCTCTCATCATGTTCCAGAGGTTGTTAAACTCCAACTCGGGACTAGAGCAGAATAGTACACAAATCCAGTTTTGATTGCTGAAAAACAGGCAGCGCCTGATTGATGCAATTTTGTAATTTTGTAAAACAAAATTGAATCAGTCGGTGATTGTACATTTTTGCCATTTTAAATGTAATGTAGTCGGCGTCTTTGCCAGTGGCTTTTATTTCACTTGTCACATTTTCATAGGTTAATATACTGAGTCTTTTCAATAAATCTTGATGACGATGCCCTTTTCTGTTTTTCTTAGGTAGTCTCACTCCATTTATCACACACAATATCACAGACCTCACTGATTGTATTTTGAAGAAATTATGTAAAATGATATGTGCCATTGCTTCTTTTCAAAAGTTAAACCGGTTGATTTAAATGGGTTCTAAAACATTTTAGTTATTCTCCTTATCTCTGACACAAAGCATAGATCATTTTGTTAATTTTCTTGATTGTTCCATTGAAAAGTATGTTGTAAGTAAGTATAAAATATTATTTATGCAGACTCAGTATATATAATTTTATAGCCTTTTAATATTATTGTATTGTGACACAATTTCACCAAACTCCTTCTAAGCATGAGATTTTAATTACTTATGTAGATTGATGGCATGAACTTTTTTTGAGTTCACTAAGTTATAGACATACGTGACATCACTTATTCATGACTTGCCCACTGTACGAACTGTAGTATTGTTACTGTAAAGTGTTTCTGTGCAGATGAGTCAAAAGGATTCTTAATAGCAGACACTATAGCTCTCATTTGACCCCTCCTTTGAATATGACTCACAGAGCCTCTATTGTGTGAAGGATGTGTGTGCACGTTTAGAACAACTGGAATGCTTGGAAGTTGTTATGACTGACAGGTGTGTATCTTCTGGTCTGCCAGAACATGAAGTGTGTGTCTGTATGTGTGGACGGAGACAACAATGTTTTAGTCTTTGAAAAGCTGTTGGTTGTAGTCCCACAGTGACTGGTTACTGTTGTGTCCTTGAGAAAGTTCAGACGGCTCTCAGCCTCAGTGAAACATCTGGAAGTGCGGCTGTTTCTTTGGTCTGAACGTCTGAATCACCACTTATCAAACACACTCTCACACTTAGATCATCAAGCACCAACAGCAACCCATACCCACCACAGCCCACTTCTGGTACGCTTCCACTGACAACTCCTTTTTGCTAAGATGAATGAATTTGAGAGTCTTTCTGTCTGTTCTGGTTCATCTCTACAGTACGTTTCTTTTTCTCTCACTGTCTCTTATAAGACAATGCACATGTATTACAATACTATATGGTTTCTTTTTCCACATGTTTTTCCACACACACACACACACACACACACACACACACACACACACACACACACACACACACACACACACACACACACACACACTACATTGAGTAAATCACTCATACAGTCAATGAGCAACTAGGGTTAGCAGAGGCTCTGGTCCCCTCCAGAAGAGAGCAGCACTGATAGACACACATGGATAAGAGGCAGACCCAGAATAGAAACAACCCTAACAATTTACTGCACTGGTCCTGATTAAAGACATAAAAAGAATGCAAAGTTTTCCTATAGTCAGCAAGCACCATCTACTGCTAGCATGTATTGTTGTTTTTGTATTAACGTTGTTGTGTTTATGTTTTAAAGCCAATTCCAATAAGTGGTTAAATGTCATTAGTAACAGCTGATGTGATATTGATTACTGTTCCTGTTCCTTATCTTTACCAGAAAGACAGAAAGAAGTCTCAATTATCTTTATCTCTGTAATGACCCTCAACAAGGAATCTGATGTGGTATAATACTAATCTTATTTAACACTTTGCTTTCTATTAAAGAGGTCAGCTTTTGAGATGCAGTCTTTTTTTTTTTTTTTTTTTTAACTGTTCTTTCTTTTTTTCTGTCACGCACAAGGCAAAATGTCTACCTACTTAACTCAAATCAGACAGCGATAACAAGGTCGCCACTTCATGGCGGCCCCGCTACCTTATCGGGTGTGCCTGTGTGATAAAGAGTCAGACCTTATCGATATGTTATCACCCACAGGAAGAGAGGCAGCATGCCAGACAGCAGTAGTTACAGAAGGGTGGGAGCGGTAGGGAGACTTTGTTAGTATGCAATGCAAAATAGTTAACGATAATTCTGTTATTGTCCCTTTTGGTTGTACTTTGTTTTGGTTGTACTTTGTTTGCCTCTGGTGTCCTAAGGGTTATTGCTGCACTAATTTGAGGTATTTTCCCCTCATATGACTTTCCTCTCTTTTAAAAACTTTGTTAAAAAAAAAAGAAAAGGTTTTGTGTTATATTTGTCTGAGCAACTTGTTGTGTTCCTAATTTGAGTTTGTTTTTTAGCTGTTGATTAAAGCTCACAAACCTAATTAAGCGCCGGGCTGTCTACTAATGTCCAGGCCCAGACAAGGAACTAAATCCACCCAAATTCCCTTAGGTTCAAGACCTCAATGTTTGACTAGATGCCAGAATGTCTTGGACAGATAACGAAAGCTGGACAATATATCAAAGTAGTGTATATATATATGTCATAAAGTTTCATAAAATGAGTCAAGATGTCATGTGTGAGATTTTGGTTGCTGAAGTGTTATGATTGCAGCCCTTATTGTTTCCCTGTATTTACACTACAAACTAAATCACAGTATATTTTCTGAAGTAATCTGCAAGCTGTGTGGAGTGAACAGTGAATGTTTCACATCCACACCATACTAATGTTTTACTAAATTATAGATAAAGAAAAGACATAGTAAACATACTTTCAAGTTATATTGATTTATAGCGACATTGAAGAATTAAGTAAAACATGTTGATATTTTGTCAGTTGATAGTATGTGTGTGTGTGTGTGTGTGTGTGTGTGTGTGTGTGTGTGTGTGTGTGTGTGTGTGTGTGTGTGTGTGTGTGTGTGTGTGTGAGTGAGTGAGTGAGTGAGTGTGAGAGACCTTGCATGTAATTTCTGCATTACTAAAGTCACAGATTGCACACTTGCGTACATGTAAAAAAGCAAGTGTGTTTCATCTCTGTACATTTTCGTAAATTTGACACCGTGGTCTTGTGGGGTCAGTCGGTAAACCATTAGAATAATGTTACCCGAAGCAGGGGAATAGCGAGAATGAGAAAGAGAGGGGGAAGTTGATATGGAGTATAAGGGGGAGACCCGAGAGCGAGAGCTTGCACCTGAGGTGATTGTGATACAGAGTTGGAGGGAGAGAAAGGGAGCAGGAGGGCAGGAGGTTATTGGATTGCTCCGGTCAGCTCCAGAAATGACTTTTCCATGACTCCAGGTATGTGATCACGACTGAGCCCGGGGATATCCTCTGTTTATACTCAGGCAAAGACCCGCAGATTAGGCGGCCTGGTATTCACCTGATTAAAATGACCTTCTTGTGTAAACTAAGCTGGCGGGTTGAGAGCGGTGCGCACATACACAGGACCTTTTGGGACCTGGACGATGTATGAACAATTCTGTCTGTGTAATTAACACACACACACACACACACACACACACACACACACACACACACACACACACACACACACACACACACACACACACTCTGAGAGCAATGTGTGTTCATATGACGGCAAGGCCAAATAACCATGGAGATTAAGAAGTAAAGCCTTATAGAAGAATCAGTGCTACTAATAAAACTATTATCCACTCTGGTATCAAACACAAAGGGCTGGTGCATCAGTTTGTCTGTACAGATGTCTGTGTTTTTCTAAAGTGTGTGTGTGTGTGTGTGTGTGTGTGTGTGTGTGTGTGTGTAGACATTTGTTAAGGCCAGGTGAAAGGATTAAGCAGAGAAAGGTCAAGGCCCAAAGCCAGTACACTCATTTGTTTGGGGTGCCCCATCAATCATCTGTCTCCTTGTCATCTCTGCTTGCTCTCATGTTCCCTTTTGTCTTCACTATTCATTAACACTCCCACCTAGCTACAGTATCTTTCTCTCTCTCTCTCTCTCTCTCTCTCTCTCTCTCTCTCTCTCTCTCTCTCTGTCTGTCTGTCTGTCTGTCTGTCTGTCTGTCTGTCTGTCTGTCTGTCTGTCTGTCTGTCTCTGTCTCTCTGTGTGTGTGTTGTCCTCCTTATGTCTGTTTTATGTGATGGGGTCAAGTAGCGTGAATGCACGATTCCAGCATCGATTCGAATATGAAACTCAAACACACCCTCTCAGTGCAACATGTGCCTCTCAGGTTTGTGTGTATTTGCATGCTGAAGCTAGCTCCATCCTATGGTTGGTATATCATTGCTGACAGCTGTCATATATTGTTATAATGCAGCCTCTTCCTTGAGAGCAGCTGGTTCTTATACTTGTGCTCTCTTTATCCCCTTTGCTGCTGTAAATCCTTGCTAGTCTAAAGCTTGCCAGCCGTTAGCATCTGCTTGTACCATGATACATTTACTGCACAGTGTATAAATATACAGGCCAAATTGACCTAATGATCTTTGATTTTCATTAATCGGCAGGATAAACTGCGTTCAAGGACACTGGACTCAACAGGGGATTCCAGCAACCTGTCTTTGCAATAGTGGAGCAGTGTACAACAGTCTGCAATTGCACTATAAGTCAAGGAAGGGTAACTAATGGGTGCAGTAGCTCCATCGCGCAAAAATCCTCTGGAAAATATCACCATATTATGCATGTTAAAAACCAGATGCCCCTGATAAACTGTTTTCTTGTTCACAAATCTGCCTCTGACTTACAGAGACCTTAAACGTCACACAGTTTGGCTAAATCAGTCAAACCTTTTTCCAGAGAAAAAAGAAAACATTTGACAATTAGACTAGCAGCCAAAATGCAGAGAGGCCTGGTTGTTGGATGGAAATCTGCAGCAATGAAATCTTTTACTTCACATTGATATCTTCTGGCACTCATTGGAATAAATGCCTTTGAAGGTGGTCAGTGGTTATTTCTCAGAGGAATTCTTTGGAATTTAATTTGTTGAGTATTCAAGTCTTTGTATTAACATAACCATAAAATATATTGATACATCTCTGAAAATAGGTTCAACCTTCCCTGAACTGATTTAGTTACACTGTTTGAGAGAAACACAAGTTTGAAATGCTTCATTTAGCTGATGGTTTTCAAATGCCAACAGTGAGTTGAAAACTTGCAATAGAAGGAACGTGTAGCTTAAACTTTAATTCCAAGTTCAACACAAACACTAAAATTGGAGTAATAGGATTAGCACATGGCTGCAATAGTATGCGGGCCTTCCCTGGTGGGGCACACCAGTATAGAGTACAGCCCCCCTCCATTTCTGACTGTGTATCAGTTATCTCACCCTCGTAAAATCCTCACAACAGGTAGTCGGCAGTGCAAAACTGACTCCAGATCAAAGTCACCGCAAGGGCACCCCCAACCTCGAGTGTGAGTTGAGCCAGGCTGCAGCTCTGTAGACATGACCCTTTGAAACTGTTGTCCACATTTGGCAGTTTAGATCTACCAACCACTTAGACCAACGACCCATCCGTTTAAATGTTATTTTTTTTAAATCAATCTATCCTTTAATTCTTGTATTTAAACACTTTTTTTCACACTAAAAGCAAGGAGAAAAAAAACTTGTTGCCAGTGTATGGAACAGTTGGTTTTCTTGGTTGGACACAGGACGCTGCAGAGGACACTGGGAGGAGTGGGAATGCCAAGACAAAGACTACCAGTAGAGAAGGAATGCTGGTGTCCTGCTGAGCTAATCCTAGCTGGAAGAAAGGAGAAAATGTGGAAAGCGAGGGAGAGAGGGAGGAGACGATTAGATGGCAAAAGAAGGTCCCAGGGTTTGGGCAGAAATGGAAAGGGTTGCTTGAGAAAAAATCCTCTTCCCATTCACTAGTTTCAATCTAACTTTCACCTGCTTTCTCTCTATGGCTTTAGGGTGTTCTCTTTTTTCGCTGGTGGTCCAACTGGTCTCTGTTCAGTTATCGAGGCATTTGGAGTTAATGAGACAGCTCTACTATTTGAGAGGTGATGTCCTTTAGATCAGCTTTTCTCAGTCTGTATGGCCCAGCGCTCACTTGTCTTTTTAGTCCTGAGGGGAGTGAGTCATGCCATTTTCACCCTCAAAGGCCATTTATATTGAAACAAACGCCCACCTCAGACGGTTTTGTTTTATGACTGGATGGAGGATTTTAGATTAGATCGGACCTTTTCAATAGATTAAATCAATAAGGATTCCCTGCACAAATGTAGTAGATTGTGCTGAGAATCTTAAATGATGTCCATGTCTCAGAGGCATCTGTAACTTGTATATTTTCTGCATATGGGCAGGTATAGATTTTAGGAATCTGTGTGTAGACTGTTATGCTGCTGTGACTGTCAGCGTGCATGAGCAGTTATGTTTTCAATCCAAGCATGAGAAGAGACAGAGCGAGTCTGACCCTCTGGATTTAAAACAGATCTTCAAAGCATCCTTGTGAATACTGCAGAGGGCTGCGGCATCAGATTGACCCCCAGATAGGAACCAGACCACTTGGAGCTAAGGCAACATGGACTTACCCAGACTTAAAAATGACTAGAAACCACATTTTTAAGTAACTGAACCTGTGGAAAAGGTGATTTGTAAATAGGAAGCATGTCTCTTGCTCTGTGTGTTTACTGTTTATCAATTGTAGATGTATTGTCTGTTCAAGGTTGCACAAAAATATATATGAATTGATCAGCACCATCTCATAGATACAATCAAAGACAGCAATGATAGATCTACCCACTCCACTTCTAGGAGAAGCCAGCATGTTGCCTCACTGGCTGAATCTGAACAATTTCCTGTCCAACTTCCTGCGCCAGGCCTCCTGGTTTCGTCCTGTCTGGTCCAAGCTTGAAGCAATTACAAGCGGCTCGGGGGAAATCACCTCCCTTCGCTATACGCTCTGGCTCATTTTTCACAACACCGCCAACTCTTTTAAAGTGTTGACAGAGACATTAAACACGAAGGCCTCTGTCACTGACGAGAGGTTCTGGGACGAAGGCGAGTTTGAAATTAGCTGAAAAGACGATTCTATTAAAGAGGAGAAGATGGATAAATACAATTAAGGGGGAAGTGACATTGAACATGTAGCTGTTTGTCATTAATATAATTAAAGGCATGTTTGAACTGCTTTTAAAGGGAAACGCTGTAAAATAAATGGTAGTTTTGTGACAGGAAATCTTATTTTTGGCCAGTGTTTGTCATCATCGAAACCTGTTTTAACAATAATGACATAAACCACAGTATTTGTTATTATAAGCTGTCAGCATGCTTTTTGGCAAAACCTTTACTGTATGTTTTGTAGAACTATATACAGTCTATTCCTATGGATGAATAATCCACTCAACTATCCACTGATTTATCGTCTCACTTTTGACTGCAAGTTGAGAAGTTTAAAAGGATAAACTGAGAGGGGAAAGTAGAGAAATGTGATTCATGGATATTCAAATGTTTGTTGTGGTGACTGGTCCAGGCGGATTTCCACAGTGGATGGAAACTGAAGACAGGATTTTTATGCTCCTGCCACTTTTCACTCCTCAAAAGCCATCTCACTCAAAACAGAGGTCAGCGTTTCCTTGTCCCTGCTGTCTCTGCTTTTCTTCCTTCTCTTTTCTGGCTGTCTTTTTTAATCTCTGCTTTTCTTACCACTTCTTTCTCAGCTTTTTGGCTCAGGAAATTTGTCTTACTCATATCCAGAAGGCCAGATGATTTAAAGCCCTCTCCCCGCTTTAGGCCAAAAGATTGTTTAATGTCTTGCTCTCGATTACCCGTAGGCAGGAAAAGGAGAGTGAATTTATCATTATTTCCAGGATTGGAAAAGAGAGTGCAGTTAGCTTTTGGCAATACCACGCTATTTGGTTTAGCCTATTGTTTGAGTGTGAAGAGCCCAAGCTACAGCAGTCGATGTTGTGTTTTCAGAAAACTATGAATTTCTTGAAGAAGTACGGAGGAAATGTAATATCAGGAGAGAAGGTGAAGAAAAGATGAGGAAGAGGAGGGGGGGTTGTTAGAGGTTGGGAAAGGCTGGTGAGACACGGCTTTCATTAGAGGTCCCAGTGTGAACGGTCCTCCTCCAGTAGAGAGGGTATTGTTCTGTTCTCTGCCCCCAGCTCAGAGCTCCTGCTATGGGCAAGACTTGTCATGGAGACAGCCTCCTGTAGAGGAGGCAGGACAAGGGTTATCAAAGGACAAAGGAACCTTTTGCTGTGCTGACAAGCGGACGGGCCTCGGTGTGTGTGTGTGTGTGTGTGTGTGTGTGTGTGTGTGTGTGTGTGTGTGTGTGTGTGTGTGGCTATAGGAATCCTTCTCTTGCGTGTTTTTACGTGTTGATTCACAGCAGTTGGGTCAACGTGAATAGAAGAGTGTTGATGGATAGAAGGCTGATCAGCTCCCAGGATACATCCTATATGTATGTGTGTGTGTGTGTGTGTGTGTGTGTGTGTGTGTGTGTCATGATCAGAGCTGTGATGTGATAAGGGTGACAGTAGGAAATGTTAGAGCAGACCTTTGTTTATTCCACTCGCAGCCTGAATAAGCTGACTGATCCACCAAACAGCTACAATAAGTTAAATTGCTACATCTGCAGTTCTAACAGTTTACGTTTATTGTAGGATTTAGCTTTGTACACAGTTGCCTAACTTGTTTCCGTTTACAGAAAACACAGAAGAGCAATTGTAGGCTGTCAATTTCAATGTGTAGTAGCAAGAGATGATTATACTGAATAGAATAGTCCTTTTTGCAGGACCAGCAAACCCAATTTGGGACTCATTGGGATGGCCTTTCAAATGACCTTTAGGAGTACTGTCTTACTAGTACAGCTGACCCCTAACTGCCCAGCGTTTTGCTCATCTAGTAGATGCATTTGGTGATAAATGTACAGTAAATCCTAAAATAAACCTTATTTTCAAGCTAAAAATATTTTTTTTTTAGAAAATTCATGAATCTTTGCATGTTTCCCTCTTTGCATGTTTACTAAAAGGTGAGGCTAGGTATGAAACCTCAATCCCATATTGGTTCTGACCAAAATGGTTCTGAACAAAAGGTCAGATTTGTATCTTCTTTTTTTATTTATTTTTTACTAATTTGAGTCTATTGTATTCGGGTAAAGTTATTGTACTGCTGCAGTGTTTGGATAATGTGTAACATTTGACAACTTTTGGTTTTGTAGAAAAACACTTAGTAAAGAAAATCAAATCAAGCGATAATAACTCTTTTAGTGTGAAGAGATACAAATAATGACTCTCAGCATTGTGTATGAGTAAACCATTTTCAGTTTGATTGTTTTTAAGTTACAGCATTGCATCATGTTATGATTGTCATTATTACTAGCTTATATATTTCAGTTGATTTGAAATGGGGTCAGATTTTTGTCAAATCTGAGGAGAAATTTAGGTCCCCATAGAAACCTTATCAACTGCAGAACCATTGAGGTAGTGTACATTATCCTTATCATCGCCTCTCATCTCTCTGACATCCAGCGGGTGTTTCGAGGAGCTTGGCTTGTCATATAAAGGCTTCAGTCTTGAGGTTTGTTATTAACGCCAACAGGGAACATTCCATTCACAGGTTTCTCTTTCTATCACACACACACACACACACACACACACACACACACACACACACACACACACACACACACACACACACACACATCCACATCCACCTATCCTCTCATCTTTCACAGCATTACATCTCCCATATCTTGTCTAAATTTAATTTCTACTTCACTTCTGTTTTGCTTTAAAAACAAAAAAACAAAGACACATGTTCATATTTCAAACTGCAAGAAATGGAACTCAGCAGGACATGAAAGCCATCATCCAAATACTATACTCGTATGTAAATCTGTCTTTCCCTTCTCCTCATTGTCCATGTCCCACTGCTGTATGGATCCCACTGCTCTGTGGCCTGACCCAGCCGAGCTCCGCTACATTCCAGGAAGTGAACTGCCCTTTAGTAATCTCATTTGTTTTTAATATTCTTTTAATTGATTTGTGGGTTATATAAACACTGAGAGCATTTTTTCCTGCCTGTGTGCAGCTCATTTTAGAGTGCACTCTTTGTCAGCTGCTGTGTGGTGTGGCGTGTGCTTCCAAAAACAGAATGGAGGAATTGTTTGTATGTGTTGGTGCATTTATGTAAAGTTTATGGGATGTTTGGGAAAGGACATTTAAAAATGGCAAAGATTACGTAACCAGACAATCTAGATTATCGGCAGCTACTTGTCTTCGTATCGCATCACCGCCCCTTTATTTAACTCTCTGCTACAAATGTAGCATGTTGTAAGAGTCAGAATGTATTTAAAAATAGTGTATTTATCACACAGACTAAAGCATTCCAGTGTCATTTTGGAAACATTTATAAACATAAAAGGTTTTTCCAACATAAGATAAGATCTTAGCTCATAAAACTTCATGTTTTTCCCTTTTAGTGTTTGTGATATTTATGGGATTTTTTATGATAATTATGGGGTGAAACCCACCATTTGACTGGGACACTATATGTGCTATAATCCACAAAGCCTTCATTTGCTCTGTTGCTGTTTGTTAGACCCTCTGTGCTTCCGGCAGTGGCAGCCTTCAGTACTGGATGCTGGGGCACCTTGATGGATTTGGTATGTTATTGGGGGAGACACGGGGTGTTACACCCCTGCCCCTCCCGCCTCTGAGTGTGTGTGTGTGTGTGTGTGTGTGTGTGTGTGTGTGTGTGTGTGTGATGTCACATTTTAGAATTCTTTGATACTAGTGTGATACCGTAGCCGAGAAAAATACACCAGACACAATCCTAGAGAAGGAAAACAACTCTGAGGTCACCATGAACCAACGTCAAACACTTACGGAGTCTGAAGATCCTCGAACATCTGAGTCTACAACGGAGGCAAAAGAACAGAACAAACTCCGGTTGTTCGTCACCCTGGTCACAACGAGACTGATGATGAAGTGTGACTCTAGCCAGAACCGCAGCCAAGAAGAGTGGCTCTCCCACATAAAGAGACTGGTAAACCAGATGATGGAGGGACTCGCTATCACCGAAGGCATCTGCCCGGACTACCGGAGCACCATAAATGCACCATGCATTTAATCTCTTGCCTAATGTTTTGTATATACATTGATTTACTTTCTTCCAGTCACCAACAGGTTTTTCTTGTCCCTCCAGTTTTTTTCTTTCCGATTCAGAACACGATCAACTTAATTATGCCACATTGGGAAATCCATTTGGTCCGGCGATCCAGACATTCTTTCACAATGCTTTTGTTTCACACATTATTGGATCATATTTTATAAATAATTGATTATGAATGTATGAGTAAATTAAGAACCTTTTTAAGCAAATAACTGGAACTTGCTTGATGTAGATTACGTCATGTCCTTTTAGAAATAGAAGTATATAAATGCTTGTATATAAAGCACTGAAGGACCGTAAAACCCACTGAAAATCTTTAAGGTGCTCAATACAAAATTCAGTGCATATCCATTGCCGGCAGCTCACAGCTAACTGTGCTAACAGCACGAACAGTGCAAACAACAGCAACAGTTCTGACAGAGCTAATAGTTTATGTGCATCAGGTTACTCCAATATTAATGCTTTGAATAACATAAAGACAACCAGTTACCCAGACGTCTAAGGCATCTGGCACTGGACTTACTGCTGTTCTGATTGTCAGTTCAAAGTCTTGTGAAGCTGTCTGTAGTGTTTTAAAATGTGTTCATTCTATCACTTCTCTTAAAAAAAAAAAGCATGCCACTGCCGGGGTGCATGAAACATGCCATGCCTTATTACCAGCATGATGGATTACCCTCTGGAGTACCCACAATGCAATATGCTTTGGCGCTAAATCCGATGCCCTATTGGTTGCATTGACAGTGATTCTGATTAATCGTGGTGCTGAGATGTCGACATGGCCGCTGTTTGGCTCCTTAAAGAGCCTTTTTTCAGCTGTGGAATGAAAAAGAAATCAAAGCCAGCCACGAGTGTATTTGGAGGTTGCGGGTTTGGTTAAGAGTGCTGTATGTTTGCAGATGTTTAGTTCCAGGGTGAACGCCTGTCATGATGTGTGCTGAACTTAAAGAAGAGATTAAATCTTTCCTGTAGTGCATTTTCTGGATGTTGTTTTCCCAAACCCTGAGAAATAAATGTTGTGTCCCAAGGAGGTACATGATATTTTTCTATATACACACAAATAACATGTTGAATCAGTGGCATGTACATTTTTAATAAGCTTTTTTTCAACAACAAAAATAATACATAAACCTCCAGTGACAGTATGATGGCTCTAATGTCATGGTTTTCCTCGACACAAGGGTTGTTTTTCTGAGAGTGAATGAAACTAAAAGGACCACCCATAGTCTTTTAATAAACATACACTCCGTGTGTTTCAGCCACTGATATGGGACCATGCAAAGGATTTTCTCCTTTGGCACAAATGTACACACACACTTCCACTGTGGCATTGATTTAGAGAAGCCTACACGCTCTGATCAGGGAGGCAGTGTCCCATGTGTACAGACTGACATATGCATTATATCTGTTCACACACACACTATATGTAAGTCCCAAATACTCAAACGTTCACTTCTAAGTAAACATTTAGTTCTTCATTTTTGGTCTAATCAGCTGGTGGCTGATTGTTAGTGACTGCCTGGCTCACCTACTGTTGGTGGACTAAGTGCCAAATGCACACCGTTGTAGCATGACCTGCAGACATGTGGTTTGCAGTGTTTTGTTTTTTTTATCAGCAAATCGTTCAACATTTGTTGTTTTTCATTTTTATCTTTCTTTTTTTACAGTAAAAAAATGTACTTGATCCCTCACTGTCAGTATTAAGAAATGTGCCAGAGTAACCACAACTAGATTCCAATGGAAAAAAAGAAGTAGTGAAAGGCAACTTATTCTTCTGGCCATACAGCATTTATAAAAAAACAACTGAAATGGTTAAAATCACATACTGTACACTCCTATTAATCATTGATATCCCTCCTTGCTCACTGGCATTTTGTTCTGCTTTATTTTCTCTGTCTCCTCGTTTCCACAACAAAGGTTATAGAGCTTTGTGTTTTCAGCAGTGAAAGAGTAGCTGTCATATCACGCTGAGGGGCAAAAAAACACAATACAGCAACATGTGGACTGCACGTGAATGTCAAGTCATAATACCTTATTATGTTTCTTCTTGCCATCAAACCTCTCTCTTTCTGTTTCCCTCTCACCCACTTGCCCTCTTCTTCATCTTTGTTCCAGGGCCTTTTTAGTGTGTTTTTCAAAACAGGCATTATTGACATCGAAGCCCTAATCAAATGCAGGCATCTCTGGCTAACTGAAACCATGAGGGGAGGAGGGAGGGAAAAAAGATCAGGGGCTTGGCTTCAACATTAAAAGGCAGAATACAATTTTCAACACAAGCAGGTCAAGTGTATTCCAAATCTGTCACTGTTTTCAATTGTAGAGGCGTCATAGTTGTCTTTTAGAAGGAAGTTATTCTCTCCATTATGCAGAACAAATGTCGAGACCCGCTGGGAGGGAAATTACTATCTACAGAGAAAGGGCAGCAAAAGATTTTTTTTACACTTCAGAATATTTAGTTAATTTGCAGGTATTTCATACATGGCTAAATGTTTCATATGATCAAAAACAAATCATTACATTTGACTGCATGTTGTGACTTCAATCCCTGGCCTACATTCTTGTCTTTTCTAAATGCTTTTACCCCTTTTGGGAACTTGTTCAATGCATTGGAATTAGTACGTTTTTAGCAGAAATCAACATGTTGCACCGCCTCATATATCCTCACATATTCTTTACATGTTGGGTGTCATGGAGAATGGAGAGAGACCCGCCAAAACAAGTGTGCTTTTCATATACATATTCATATTACATTGTTCCTCCTACTGTTCTGGCAGCACAGTGCAATTTATGCTACATTACATCTTTGCCTTAGATGAACAAAAATGTAATAGTGGGTGTTTTGTCTAAGTCTTGACACTGTGAAGACGCTCAGTCCTGACATTTCTCAAAGGGTGGTAGACGCACCGAACTGTAGATTCAATCAAGGACTCTCTGTTTGGTTTTGCATCGTCTCACAGTTTATTGACATTGCTGTGCATGTCTTACACAGCACAGTGTACTGCTGCACACACACACACACACACACACACACACACACACACACACACACACACACACACACACACACACACACACACACACACACACACACACACTGCTGTTTTTTTTGGACTCAGGAGTCTGAGACCTGCAGTGTGTCACTGTGGCCGTGGTGGGAGAGAGAGAGAGACCAGGTGCATTGTGTCCCTGTATGTCTGTGTGGGAGAACGAGAGAGATAGGCCTGACCTTGTGTATGTATGTGTGTGCGATGTCCCATATTCCCAGTCCTGTCTCGGTCAGAGAGCATACTCCCATACAGACGGGCCATTCTTTAACTCAATTATTGGCCAGAGTTGTTGAGAAAAAGACCAGCATTAATTTACCGTCACACTATTCTGTTTTATGTCTCTCTCTCTCGCTCTTTTTCTCTCACACACACACCTACACACACCTACACTTACACACACACACACACACACACACACACACCTACACTTACACACACACACACACACACACACACACACACACACACACACACATTAACCTAGAGGAAGAAGCATACGCTCTGTGCAGGGAGAAGGGTACTGTAGGACATTAGTCATTGAACAGGAGGGTTTTTTCCCCCCGTGTTTCATCAGATTGAGTACAATGGAGAATAAACAATGGGAGGGAGGAATGTGATACAGGTCATAAAATATATTTGAAATCAGCATAGCATGAACACATTGGGGAGCTCAACTTAAACACAGTCCCAACCTTTGCAGAAGAAAGCAACCTCACTCACGTAAACCACAAATGACCACATTTACAAGCCACTTGAAAAATTAGACGTTGCGCTCTTTACTAGCAGTTGTTTTTAAGCAATCTGTTTTTTTTTCACTTCTAAGATTATAGTTGCAAAGGCATATAATGGAAGTGAATGTATGCTTTGGAAATCGCATGTACGCAAATTCCACATCAATACATTCCCAAACGACACAACCCTCATCCAAAAAATGCATTTTTACTTTTCAGGCCTTGGTGAAGGGAGTAATGAGTGTGAGTTTGTTGTAGCTCTACTGTGAGCTAAATGACAGGGTGGCAGCGTAGCATGACAGCAGGCCGTTTGATAGATGGGATGTTAATGAGAGGAGAGCAGGACTGTCGCTGGGGAATGAACCTCTAATACCATGCTCACATCAGACCAGAGCTTCAAGAGGCCGCTCCTGCTTATGGGAACTACAGTACAACACAATTTACGCAGCACAGCATAATCTATCTGTATAAATATACTTTTACCATGGACATAATTTACAAAATGTTGACGGCTTTTTCCGATTGGCCGAGTCAAAGGTTTTTTTTGTGTATTGTGATCCATTATTAAACATATACAGTAATAATAATCACAAATAAAGAGAATCAGAAGTATTTTAAGCTGTGAGACATTGTATGCTAAGGCGGCTACAGTCATATATTAGCAAAATGTCCTTTAGTATTTCTTATACATTCAACATGCATCCATTGACTACTGAACACAGGATTTAATATAACTATCTAAATCGTTTTTAAAAAGTGACACGCCTCATTACAGACTGTAAATCTGTAATGAAAATTAATTATTCACTCAAAAACTAATTATTGGGCATACTGGACTTTTTGGCTCATTCCAGCCGCTAGAAAATTCTTGACTTTATTTTTTTTGTTAGGTGATGTGGTTGAGTTTATGCCAATATCCTGAAGTTGTGTGTAATTGCATGTTTGTTTGCTTTTGTGAAAAAAGTTAACACTGAGGTATCCTGGTGGCCTCTGAACCTGACCATAATATATGGTAATATTAACATATTTTGTCTTCTCTCTACTTAAAGCTATAAAATAAAGTAAAAAAAAAACATATTTGGAAAAAAAAGAGTTAACCCCAAGGTACATAACTTGCACATACATTCACTAAGAGATAGAAGAGTCCCAGCCGAAACATACATTTTATCATAAAGAAAAGCAGGAATACATTCTAAATAAATGTGGCCACATTTGGTAATATTTATTGGTAAGCGCCTTAACCGACTTCCTCTCTGTCTTTATAAGCTCTCTTTTTAAAAGCATATAGACAGGGGATTTTATCAAATGTCGTTTCTGAAACTACAGAGAACCACATTTGGCCACAGGCCTACCTGCTTCGGGTCCTTTTCCTCACATGACAAGTACAGAAATATATTTTCATGGTTGTGGACTGAAAGCAAGAGACTAAGTGTCTCCTCTTGCTCTCAGGCTGAACACAATTAACAGGCCTCATATTAAAGGATAAAAACTGTTCGTGCTTGGTGAGAGCATGGCTGGGACTCAACAGTGCTAACCACATTTCAAAAGAACTGCTTATTCTCTCTCTTATATATGGATTGGACTAATTTTACCAGACTTTTATAAAAAGATATGAAATGGTAAAGGCTACCTCTAACATTGGTATGAGAAAATTAACTTTGTTGTGTAACTTGATAATATGTTGTGAGTTTCTGAAGAACTGCAGCCTTATGGGTCATAGTGTGTCCGTCATCTCACCACTAAAAATCGGATGTTTACAGAAATTGTCTGGATATTTCTGAGTCGTCAGCTCCAGTTCCATAGATATTCTGCTCCACTTGACACATACCAATTCTCTCTTACCTTATGTACCTGTACACTCATACACTCTGTCTCATCCCGTGTCTCTTATGTAACCACAGAGGCCCCTTGGTGGCCCAGTGGACCAGTTCACCCCTCCTTTCACTTTTCCAGTTCCACAATAAATGGCATAAAAAAAGAACTTTGGCGACGGTTTCTGGAACCAATTCCTCTCGTTGTATTGTATAAAATTGTAAAATGTAGATCTGTGATCAGTTTTGTGTTTTTCGTGTGCAATGGAAAACAACACAGCTCCAAAATACAGTCTCAAAGGTCTTAATAGGTTCCACATCTGTTTTTATGGGAGCTGCTCTGCTCGGTACAGAACAACACAGATGTTGAACGTATAGAGAAGCCAGTGGGAGTATGGGATGGTCGTCTGTATGTTTTCATGGTGTTTGTGGTGGCGGCGCTGACAGGGGTGTCATCTGTCCTCCCGCCCCTCGGAGGCCTCCTGGCTGGCGGTCACAAACGTGTTCGTTGTACAACAGAAGCCCCATAAAAGCACACAACCGCTGTCTGTCAGCGAAAAGCTCTATTAACAGCCAATCCACATTGTTAGTGTGCCACAGAAATTAAAGGATTGAAAAGAGTACAGACATAATTGTGTGTTTGATCGATCATTTCTGGGGAAAAAAATCATGGAAAGATAGAGTGGAATAGTGCAAAAAGGGAAAACATGTGTGTGATGTGGTTTGTTTTTGAGATAGGTCACAATAAAGCTATATCAATATTAGAGCCCTTTAATGAAGCACAGCACATTGATGTCTTACGTTTTAAAACATCAACCATTACATAGATCAAGAGTGGCGTTTTACCTGCCTGCATTCACCACCTGTGATAGATTTAAGGAACAGGACAGACTTGCATTGACAGACAGCTAAAGTAGGGGCAAGGCAAATGGAGGATATTTGTCTTCTCATTTTGTGGCCTGGACCATGTATTTGCATGTCATTACTGGCCGTACACTCCACAAAGTGTTCTTTCATGCTTGCTGTCCGTCTCTGTGCTGCACTGTTGCTTCTCTACACCACTACCTTCCTTTAAACTGTGACTCCTAAAACCGCCGGACCCAAAGGCAATTCGATTTTTAACATGGTAAGAGATTATGACAATTTCCTGACTTAAATCACTGCAGGCAAGTTATTAAATAAAATTTTTATAAAATATAGGTTATTTTGAATTGGCAGGAGAAGCAACCACTGCACAGGATTGATTGGTATGATGTTGCTGGATTCAGTTGTACATCTCCTGGTTTTTTAGTCTAACTGCTTTGCCAGCCTTCCATCCCTGCATCCATTTATCTATCCTCTTTCTCCCACACATTTTGTGTGCTTTGTTGACTCCCGTCTCCATCCTTCCTTCCCTCTGTTGACACTGAAGGTGACAGCTGTCATTAATGAGTCTAAATCTGGCAGCAGGCTAGGCCTTCTCAGCAATGTTGGCGGGGAGCGTAAAAGAGTATCTAGTTAGCATGTCAAATTCAAAGTGCTGAAAACGGAATGGCTTAGAAGAGCTCTATATGAAACTCAACCCACTTCATACTAATACAACACACCCACATCGAGTGGTTGTTTCTGGGTTGGTGAAAAGAGTGTGTGTGTGTGTGTGTGTGTGTGTGTGTGTGTGTGTGTGTGTGTGTGTGTGTGTGTGTGTGTGTGTAGGCTTGCATGCTGACTTGCATCATGTGTGACCCACATTCCTCACTGGTTGGCTCATTCACAAACATTGCCTTTAACCAGAGTTAGAGTTAGCACACATGCAACGCTTCAGCACTTTATGATGCATACGGCTCAAACTGGCATCTGAAGAACTATGCGAGTATATTAAGATACCAGTGGGTTATAATGTATTTGGCATCTGCTTCCAAGGTTTTGTCTGCTAAAGGCCCACCCATGGGATACCAAGCACCCTCAGGGATATTATAAAGTCTCATAATGTGAGACTATGAAGTCAGAAGCTGTGGTCGTCATGCATTACATTAACTCTGTTCAGTGCTTGAATGGTGCAAAAGAAGGTATGTCTGCACTTTATCAGTGGTAATGAGGAAAGTGAGCCCCGGCGAAAGAAATATGGGAATAAGTAGCCTAGTTGTTTAGTGTGACGTCAGCAGATTAATGTGGCCTCTGGGTGCTGACTGATAAGAGAAAAAAGAAAGGAGAATAATGCGCCTTGAATTTCATTATTGTGCACATCCTAACAATTAAAAGTATACTTAAAATCCTAATCCGTGGTATTGAAAGTGGGAGAGCTTGCAAAGTGAGGTTTAATCAATAATGTCAAAATTGACTCATTTTAAATTGTGTAGGTTAGATTTGACAAAAAAACAACAACTTAATATTTAATAAATTACTAAAATAAACACCTGGACAATCAAAGAGTTAAATATTTTTTCCTGCTAGATAAATGGAATATTTCTGAGCTTAATAAATAAATAAATTTGGGTATTTGACTTAAATGGATCCGGATATCAGAACCTGATACCAGTCGCTGCCATTAAGTCGTTAAAGTCTTTGAGAATTTTTTTTTTTTAATTTGAATGCTTTTCTTCTGCCAAATTCATTAAGACAAGAAATGGGATGCTTGGATATGGAGTTACACAACATCACCACACACAGTGACACTTTCACAAGACCTCACATGAAACGGGAAGAGGAACAGTGTGGTGCAAAATTGAATGAAATATGGTAGTACACTTAAAAGGAATAAACAGTGCATTCATTTTGTCTTTGTCTTGTCCATGTCTATGTGGGTTTTTTTTAATCATCAATATCTCATAACCTGCTTGGCCCTACCAGGTCATGGGCCAGTAGTGCTCAGGGACTAATGAACTTTCAGTCACCCACCCCACGGTCGGTACAGCAGTCAATTAAAGTTCTCAACAAGCCAACTTGAGCTGATGCCGGCCAATTAGCGAGCCTCATACATACACAGCTGCACACATGGAACATTCCACAGGCAGATGGCAAGAGGAGGACTGTGTGCCGGACGCGCCGTGTCTCGGTCAAGGCCAGCTGGGATGGGTGAGAGTCACTGGGTGGGTGTGTTGGGGCTCAGTGTTAGGCAGCCACGGTGTCTCAACCTGCCGTTAGCTACACTGTGCTAAGCTTTGAGTTTATGTCTGCAAAACTAGGTAGCTGTTTTAGACCCCACTGTGAGAAATAGACCTGGCTAAAATGGGCACACACTGTGTGTCCTGTGTAAGGTTGCTGGGGTGAAGCTGCAGAGCAACGTTTTCTCATTGTCGGTAGGGGCCTCCAGTATTTTCACAGTAACCGTTAGTATAATCCCAAACCAAACTTGTGGTTTGTCGGAGAGGCTCATCTAACTAAAGTGATGCTTGTAATGCTTCCACCTGTAAGTCTTATGTATTTTCCTTGTGTTGGCTCTCTTTGTGTTTGACATTTTTAATCACAGTAATACAGATTCTAAGCTGCTGGTTGATTGGTTTGTTGAACTTCTGGTTAGATGTCATCTTTGTTGAACCTTTTGTCAGTTACATGTTATAATAATACGCATACATTTAGGTCAGTAAGACGTTCCGAATGTCAGTAATTTGATACATTTTGTCTGTCCAGTCCTACTGTGGCTCCAGTTGGGTGTAAGGAGTAGAATCATCTTAAGAAGATGTGATTTATATACAACTTGTTTTTTTCCAACTCTGCTGATATTTAATCTTTGCAGACTTAAACCAAATGTGTGAATTACAGGCTCACAATGTCTCTTTTTACAGTGAGACTGCCCTGAGCTCACAGAGACTTAACTTGCCATCATCTAAGGATTTGATTTATTGCTTTGCTGGAAAGTGAATTGCGACTGTTAAAAATGTATTTATTAAAGGTGCAGCTCAACCCTTTTTCCAAGTCCATATCTTTGAAACCCAAGCTCCTATCGGTGGACATGGTGAATCGTAAATGTTTATTAAAGATTTGGGATTGTGTGAAGTGTGATGTAATGCAATGTAAAACTGTAGACGTCAGTAGTAAGTTGAGCCAGCAGAGAAAGTCCCATTGAAAAGAAGCCCAGGTTGATTATTGAGCCATATTCAAAGAAAGATGTCTGGAAAAAATAGACTGTGATTGTGGAATGAATAGAATCACAGGAGAGAGAAATGAAGTGGAGCGTACTAAATCCACATACACACACACATATGCACATAATAGTACATCCAGGCCTGCGCTGTTATCCAAGAACTATCCATGACAGGCAGGCAGGTTTGAGTCAGGCACTCCACACCTCCCTTGGCATCTTTTTACCTGCTTATCTTGATGTGATGTCAAATCACCATTCATCAACATGAACTTAAGACAGTGCTAGGCTGAACGCAACCCACACATCATCTGCGGGGTGGAGGGGAATGGGGTGGATTATGGGTAATCAGAGCGGCCCTCAAGACAGAGACATGAGGATGAGCGGGAAAGGAATGCAAGAGGGAGGGATGAAAGGAAAAAGAGAGGGAGAAAGGGCTGTCAGGGATAATGGAGGAGCAGCATTTATCAGTCTCTGGATCTGCACATGGGAAAGGAGGGGCAGAGAGAGAGGGGGGAAAGGACGGAGAGATGGATTTAGGGGAGAGAGGGAGGTCACTTAATATGATGGGTGAGTGAGCAAAGCAACAGTCAGGAATCATCTCAGTGAGGTTTTTCTCAGTTTTAACAAGCCCAAAAAAAACGAGTTCACAATTTAGATATGCAGCGTCTTCTGGTCTGTAAAATGTACACACACACACACACACACACACACACACACACACACACACACACACACACACACACACAACAACAACTAAATTCTTGAGTGTGTTTTTTTTCCAATAGCTTGTTTTTTTCTAATTTACAGTCCAAGAACCGACATATTTTATATTCACATTTTTACATTTTACTGGAGACATCTTCAATCCACCTGGAAGCATTCGATCAAAATGAGTATAAAGGAAGCACTAATATGGCTTCTGGCAGTACAAAACAAAAGGAATGAGTGCAGTGAGAGATCGAGAGAGTGAGAGCAGACGGACAAGATGATGATAGATCCAGTGGTTTGGGAGAAGAGAGACAGACACGCTGAGGGATAGCGTAGTGGTGTGGATGAGTGAATGAGCAAGCAGAGAAGGGAGTTAGGGAGTGTTGTCATGGTGTGTTTTCCCAGACCTCTCGCCCGGTGTCCCCTCGGTTTGACCCTGTTTTATGGCTCTTTTACGGCCTTTGCATACTGTAGCCGTCCAGATCCTCTTCTCCAGGGCTCTGCTCCCCTCGTCAACCCTAGCTCCAAAGCCTCAAGCAGGGTCAGCTGTGGTCGCGCCCCCCCCCCCGCTTCTGATTTCCCTCTAATTCACAACAGATGAAATATGAGCTCCCTCCTTTTCCTCCATTGTTTTAAGCAAACGTCTGTCTGACAAACACTTTCTCACACAACCATTCATCAAGGCTGCGGCCAGTAAACAACAGTGAAAGGCAAGCAGGTGTTTCTTATGTTGTTTGCATTTGTATAAAATGTTCAGTAAGGCCTTTATGTATTTAAAAACATGTTATAGTTTACCTCTTTTGTGCAGTTGGATTTACATGCTCATCTATTATTCAAGATGTATCAAGGTACTCTAGTTCAGTACAAATGTGAACTCCTTGGGGGAATATTGTAGTTTTTAATCCACTGCAATTATTTGAGAGAGGTAGTTACTCTGCAGATATAAAACATGTGGTTGGCACATAAGTCAAAATTAGCTCCAATGCATCAGTAACACAAAGCTCATTGTATAATGTATTTTATTATAGCATTATACTTAGAAAGTTGTGCATAATGAATACTTTTGTTTTTGATAGTTTACTTAATATCTATACTTTTACTCGCCTCAAATTTGAAAGGCAGGACTGTTACAGTCCATGTGCACTACAGTTACTTTAATCTAACAGTACTGGGATTTTGTTTTATTCTTATCACTTTTCTACATTTACAATAAAAATCTCCACATTTTGAGTGCATTTTGGGACAGTGCATCAGTATTTATATGAAATAATTCTCTCTCCTCTACTATAAACCAGGTTGAGTATAGTTCACCATAATCTATGAGATTTTTCCCATAGTGAAAACTCCTCAGCTCGCACTCAGACTGAGCCTCTCAAGAGTTTTCTTTCAAATGTCTTTTGGTGCATGTATTGATAAATCTAGGTGCTCAAAGCCCAATTTGATCCAGCACAGACCAATGGACAGGCCAACCCTTTGTGTGTGTGTGTGTGTGTGTGTGTGTGTGTGTGTGTGTGTGTGTGTGTGTGTGTGTGTGTGTGTGTGTGTCAGACTTAGAAAAGGCTCCACTCATATTTATCCCTGCCATTTTTCAGACTGTACGGAGAATTCCCACCGCTCTACTCTAACTTACAGCCCACTCATTTTGGCCTCATGGAGTCTGCTATGGTCACTGATCCAGGAACAGTTGCACTCCCAGGGGAGGATTACTAAAGCACCGTTGCCTAAAACTTACTCATTTCATCTCATACAAAGTTTAAAACATGCTCCAGATATAGGAGGGGGCTCTCTCTATGAAATCTTTGTGCACTGTACAGTAAAAAAAAAAGAAGGGAAAAGCTGCACCAAATAACCTCCACTGCTGATACTGTGTATAATTTTCCCTCACACGTCTATAAGTTATCCCCAGCGACCTTCGTTGTGCAGAAACGAGCAAAGCCAGGCTGCTCTGCTCTAAGGTTTAACAAGGTGAAAAGTAGTGTGGAGGAAAAACTTTGTTCTCTCTAAAATTAGTCTCTGGAAAATGAGGAGAATGCACGTAGTAAATTACGCTAACAAGGAGACGCCATCCTCTTATCCTGCCTTAAATCACAGCAGGCTGTGTGAGTAGATCCTCAGTCCTGCTCTGTGAGCTTCATGCAGAATTTCACCTCCGCAAACAGGAACTCTGGGAGCAAACCAACAAAATATATACACCTCAGTAGGGAGATAACTCACAGTGAGAGGGGGAGACACACAAGGACCCTCTCAGCCACTGTGTGTGTGTGTGTGTGTGTGTGTGTGTGTGTGTGTGTGTGTGTGTGTGTGTGTGTGTGTGTGTGTGCGAGAAGGCTACATGTGGTTTAAAGCAATTCTGATACATTGGACATACTGTCGTAGTGGGAGTATGGCTCTCTCCACCGTACGCTACATGCTTTGAAATTTTGCTCATTTTTACACGTGCACGCATTTAAGCTTCTGCTGCAAGACGGAGTGATTGTGTAATGTCATAAAGTTTTACTTTCATCAATGCAAATCAAACGTGCAGGGGTGTCACAGGTTAATGCACAAAAAGTTAGGGTGATGGCAATAATGTAGTTGGAACATAAATAAATGAGTAAACAGAGGAGGCAGAGTTGTACAAGCTTTCAAAAGGATGGTGATGTTGAAGACTTAGGTTAACTTATTTCATTAGATTTGTGTAATTGGACTTCTTAGGAGTCTAAAATCAGCTCACACTCCCTGCCCTGCCGAGTTAATGTTGTTATTTTCTTTATTTATCGTTCTCTTTGCTGCTCCCTCTGAAGCAGTCAGCCTCTAATCCCCTCCGCCTCATGCTCACTCTCTACATCTTTCCTTATCTCTTAACTCCTTTCTGCCTCGATCTCCTCTACCCAATGAACTGCTGCTGACCTCTGTGCTCATGTCAGTGATTAATGTCCCCCTCCTGTACAACTCCTCATCCCATTCAGAAAAAAGAAAAAGTCTTAATGGAGATGGGGATTGTAGTTTGAGTTTGCTCCATCTCTGGTTAGAGCAATGAGAAGTTAAGAGGAAATTTTACTGTTGGTATGCTGCAGTTGTTTTAAATCCTTCAAACAATGGTGCTAACTCATTTGTTTGGTACCATTAATTAAAAGTTAAACTGTGAATCCAAAAATGTGTGGGTGCCGTTTGATCAGATTTAATTGATGGAGGAGACGTAAACAGACAATTCCTTTTTTCAGATTTTGATTCAAGTGTCACCTCTGATTGGTGCACGGAAATCTGTGGCATTACTTTTCTTTCAAATTAGGCTTTGCTCACTGTTAACTATTGAGAGGAGAAAAACACAAATACACAAATCTCTAACGTGAAGTAACTAAAAACTGTTCTAACCTTGTCCGAATGTAATGTTTTCATGTTTGACTCCCTCTTTAATAGTGAGAAGCCTATTGAAAAAACATTACACACGTGCAAGTACACACTTTACAGGTCCCAGTCCTTCTTATTCTCAGTCCATGGTTGAAGTTAAAGAATACCAGAACACCTGTTGGCTAGATTTCAGACATAGAGACACACAGCAGACCACATAGCCAATGTGTAGACATACACACACACATAAACACCGACAAGCAGATGGAGTATCAGTGTGTCTACAGTGATCCTGTTACCTCTAAACCGGAGATGGTAAAATACAGATTCACTGTAGAGTCTCTCTCCAAAGACCAGAAATTATCTGCTGGGATGAATACTTTTCATTCTATTCATTTCAACAATGGCCAGCATGTTAAAAATAAGAATTAAAGTACATTTCAGTTGAATTTATAGGGCAATATTTAAACTATAGTGATTTATGTTGCCGGCTGTCGCCTGTGCTACTCTCCCACACTGCTCGAGCCAAAGTGTTGGGAGGAAAAAAAAACTATTTTGTATTACTGTTTCCTTTTGGCCCTGCAAAGATCCTCAGCTCTCAGTAGATGGACGAGATTCCTCGGGTCCCCACAGCAGACACTGAGAGCTGCAAGTCTTTGACAATTTGTCCCCCTGACCCCAGCTAACCAGCAGTGGCAGACTTCACAGGGCTGGAGGGCTCCGGTCTGTCCCTTTGGCCATGTGCCCCTCCCCCTCAGACTCCAGGTCACTGCTAGTGAACGGGGAGCTTGCTAATGTTGTGACTTGATGAATTTGTGAATAGAAGCACTGACTATGGCCTCCAGTCCTGAGGCTAATGGACTGGCTGTTGTGTGGGAATTGACATGTCCTGAGGGAGAAGACAGAGATAAAGACGAAATAGATTGGGGCAGAATTGGAGGAAATGTGGGGGGCAGAGGGGTCGAGGCGCAGTCCACATAGTGTTTTCATATTTATGCAGGTTTTAGATCACCCTGGGAAGACTCTGGGAAGCCATGATGGCCATTTGTCTTCTTTTTTTTTTGTTTTTAAACTCGACAATGTGATTTATCAATTAATCTGACACAAAATCTAGAATGATCCAAGAATATGGACATCACAGAATCAGACACACTGTTAGATTGAATGCAGTTCATAATAGTTTGCGCTTTATATCTACAGTTTGTTTAAACTGACTTGAGTCACTCTCCTTATCGTGCCATAAACTGTATACCTACTTGTGTGTCAGAACAAAAAAAGGTAAAGTTTCTGAACTGCATCTCAATGTAATAGTCGTGTCTCCAGCCATGATATCCCTGGGTGTACTAGACTCCAAAAAACACTTAATCAGCTTAAGGTCGCAAGTGATTTAAATTGAGTATTTCTGCAGCTGCACAACTTTAAGTTTTACAGTGGAGAGTGAGTTTAAAGGTTGTTTTTTTACAGTGTAATGGAGGGAGAGCAGGACTGTGAAGGTGAACAAGACTCATTTGCTCTCAGAGGGGGATAGATGGCTTGTCAAATCATGCATGCACACACACTGTATCGACGAACGGTAGGCACACAGTGACAAATGAACAATATTGCAAGCATGTGGACTCTCACGCACATATATAGACACGCTCATACACATCGCCTGCACTCCCTCCATCTTTCTGTGTCTGTCACCACCAGAGGATTATACAGCGGGATACCTTACACCGCTGTTGCAAAAAAATGTAGCCTGGAAAAGCTCTACTCTAAGCGAAAATACAACCATTCATCTCCCTCCATCTCTCCGTTCCCTCGTCGCTCCTTCACTCTTTTCTTTTTCACCTTCTTTTTGTGTCTCAACAGTTTTTCCCGTCTCAGATTTTCTGTGGAGAGCCACAGATGGAGCACCGCAATGGGGAAAAAAAACCTATTCTTTTGTTTTGTGTGTACCTATTCAGTTACACGGGCGTGTGGGAATTCTGAAGTTTAGATTAATGTTGTTTCACTGTGCTAATTATGACAATGTCAGGCTGTGGTTTAGTGATAATAGAGGTAGGAACACAAAAGAAGCACATTAGGGCTTATTATCGAGATAAAAAGAACCCAGGAAATTAAGTCACATGGATCGTGTTTTGCATAAACTAAAGAAAATTGATAACAGTTGAGGGTGAGAGCTAAATAGTAACTTTACTTAATCCCTTGCTCAAATTGTAATTTGTACTCTTACAAAGGTACATATCAGGTTTGAGGAATATATATTATTATAGATATAATTGTCTTGTAGAAACAGAGAAGTAAAAATACGGAATAAAATATGGAAAAAAACACTAATAAGTGGTTTCTTAAAGTCAAAAGTACTTTGTTACTACAAAAAGTAATCAGAATACTCTAACGTGTTACCACAGACGCCAGAGCTGAGTGTGTTCTGTTCAAGCTGAGAGGGAACTTTTCCTTTCAACATCTGCAACAT
This sequence comes from Cebidichthys violaceus, assembly GCF_023349555.1. NCBI lineage: Eukaryota > Metazoa > Chordata > Actinopteri > Perciformes > Stichaeidae > Cebidichthys > Cebidichthys violaceus. The sequence continues at coordinate 8,381,963 of NW_027176296.1, read as the reverse complement.
CTAAAATCTCAAACACCATGCTGGATAACTGAGTTCCTCGCCCAAGGCGTCTGAAGAGCCTCCAGTTTCCTTATGTTTGCTTATGAGTTCTGTGACATGGTCCTCACCTACCGCACATTGAACTCTGTAAAACCTGGACAGGAAGATTTGTATATTGCCCACGTAATCTGTCAAATCTGTCTCAGGACAGTAAATCAAAGGTGTGTGTGTGTGTGTGTGTGTGTGTGTGTGTGTGTGTGTGTGTGTGTGTGTGTGTGTGTGTGTGTGTGTGTGTGTGTGTGTGTGTGTGTGTGTTAGTGAAAAATCATATCCGAGCCTCAGGTGCCATCTGAGAGGTGTATCAGACAAGTCTCTGCATATATCTCCCTCTGGCTTCCACGCAAACATAAGTCCCTTTCCCTCTGGATAAAAAACCCCACTAACATCCACTAACATCTGGCTTTTGTCTTCACTGGGAAAGGTTACAGTCGGCATTCATTCCCGGGAACAACCCTGCTTCTGGCCGACCCGTCTGTGACATCAAAAGTGAAATATCAGAAAAAATAACACGAAAAGGCCAGTGTATCGCACGACCTTGTCGCAGAGGGAAAGCAGTCTTATCGCCAATATTAGGCGGGTTTTCCCATGTTTAAAAAACGTGAATATACATGATAATTTTGGTCTAAATAAACAGAAACAGTGTTCTTTTGCATCTTCTACGGGATTTCAGTTCTAGATGAGCGTGCAGACAGATACAGAACAGTGGCAAAGTGCGCTGGCTATTGAAAGTGTGAAAGAAATGCTGATTGATCACCTTCCTACACGTGTGTGTGTGTGCTTTCTGGAAAGTAAATAAGAATCTTCATGGTAAATAGTATGTTTTCTCTAATGTTGAAATGATCAATCAAGTAATCACTCATCAACAAAAAAAATTAATATGGCTGCTCTGATGCAACTTTTTTTCTCCCAATATTAATTCCAATACCTCAATATGAGGCCAGGGATAACTGTGGCTCCAAAAACTGAGAACACTGGTATGGGGGCCAAAAGTCATTTATCAAGTAAAAATTCACAGGTGCAACCTCCAGCCTCTGAGATGTGACAATAAGCTAGTCAGAGTTGCCACTTTGGGAAATTACTATGTTCTTGTGACTAATTGATTAATTAAATAAAAAAATTATAATTTATTCAATATATCCCAAGTTTCCTCTTCCAGATCTCTAAAGAGACTCTCTTCTTCATCTCCCCTCTTCCAGGTTCCTTTTCTCTCTTTATCTTTTTCTCTCTCTGTCATCTCCTCTGAGACACACACATGCACATGCACATGCACACACACACACGCACACACACACGCACACACACACGCACACACACACACACACACACACACACACACACACACACACACACACACACACACACACACACACACACACACAGGAATCCCAGGTATGCCAGGCCCATGCAGGCCAGAGAAGAAGAGCTCTGTGTATGTGATTGAAGCTGTCCTGCTGCTCTGGGCTGTGATATGATGAGCAGATAACAGTACTCTGAGATGAAAGCTTTGAAATGTCATTATCTCTTCTGCTTGTTCTTAGCCTACATGTCTTTGTTCCTGCTTTCCATTCCAGCAGTGTGATGCAAATTGTTGTGTCATGACTGTAATAATGTTTTTCTTTTCTTTTTTTTAAGAGTAGTATCTTCCCATTATTTTCAGTAACAATCATAGTCAATCATTTTGTTTGTTGCACTTAACTGCACTTTTCCCTGCTTGTTATATATTATTACAGGCTAAGTATAAATGTAAGTCCACATGCAATTTTTGTTTTACTTATGTCATCCTTTTATACATTTCTGTCAATGATATTTCATATGCAACAAACTAAAGAGTAACCTCATCCACCTTTTAAGTAGCTTGTTGTTTGGTACAAACATAGTCTAACAACTCAAAGATAATTTGTCTTTTCACGAGGTCTTTAAATGTAACGATTGACCTCCGTGACCCAGACTGAAGCAGGCTGACACGAGAGGCGAGCTCTGCAACGGTCGTTGGCCCTGGCCCTTTTTTTTGGGAATCGTTTAGATCTCTGACACATCCAACCAACTGCATTCAGAACTGAACAGTGTACTTCTAAAGGCATATTACAACTGTCCAGTAACGATGTTAAGAATGTCCTTTTCCATCTTTTCTATTCTCGTGTCATTCAGCAGCATTCTGTTGTGTTACTTTCTCTTAATCCTTCCCTTAACTGCTGCCTCCTCCTTTCACCACTTTTATCCCCCCCCCCCCCCCCCCCCCCCCCCCCCCCCTCTCCTAGAACCTCACTGGTTGGCTAGCGAGAGATCCGGCAACGATTAAGCTATAGTGAATTGAACCTCATTGCTGCCTTCAAATGCTCTGAGGGCTTGTTTTTCTGCCGGCTTGCAACCAGATGCTTGCAACAGAGACGAAATGCCTCATTGCCCCATCTGTTTGCTAAAACCTTGTCGAGCCAAATGATAGTGTAAGTGGCCCATGCATGGACCCGAGAAAGGCTTTAATAGATCCGTGCATTATGTGACCATGATTGCTGTTTTCTTTTAGCTTGTTGAAGGTGCTGGAAACTGGTAATATAATTGTGTTGACGTGGTATTTTGGCATCCATCAGGGCTTGTTAGTGGGGTTGTATCCTTTGTACTGTTAGAGTGACTCAATAGATGGCTGTTAATTTGATTTTTCACCATGTGTTTGTTCTTTGTGAGCTTTGGCTTACAGAGAAGTGAAATCCACATAATGAAGCCAGTAGTTGTCTGGCAATGTTCAATATGAGGACATCGCACAGTATTTTTTTGTAGTCGTCCCAGTGTATCAACATAACGCAACGTTTGTTTGTTTGTTCATGTTTTTTCGTGCTTGTGTGTGTGCGTGGGGGTTGGGGAGAGAGGAGGATATCAGCAAGAACCTCTGTCAGAACGTGTCAAAATACATGGAGATGGAGAACTAACACTGGAACCATGCTGTCTTTGTTTATTGAGATGAAAGCATACGTTCAAGCCTCGTCTTATCTGTTTCCCTCAAATCCCTCCAGACTTAAATACCTCCCAGGTATTCATGCAGTGTTGTCGGACGGGTCAAGCCGAAGATGCAATAGCTGCGATTAAAGCATTTCTTTATCGATGACCCTGCAGATAAGACATTATATGTTGCCTGCTGAAATTATGCATCTGTAGTTAGGTCCTTGTGAATGGGGGAGCTGACAAAGAGAAACACTTAGACGACACCTCCTAAGTCTTAAATCCTATCTTATCTCTGTTTAGGAGGGCATTTAGGCTGCTTTTTAGGTAAAAATCCTGAACTATCTTTGGATAGGAATTTAGCCATCCTATCTGCACATACAGTCAACATTGTTTGATACGATAACTTGAGATTATAGAAAATTTGTCAAATGTCAAACTGAGATTACTGAATTAGCTATCCCGTTGGTTGTATTGGGCTATTGTAAATTCATACGCAGGACTGCTTTATTGCATTTTTGGTATTTTAAAGACATTTTTTTAAGAATAGTATTTGTCAAAATTGACAGTATAGCAATATCTTCATATTAAAAGACAAAAAAATACCATGATAGAGGAATGTAACCATACCATACCTGCAGAAATTCCTAAATTTCTTCTTCTGCAACACTCGCATTCAAGAGAGAAATTCAATAAGAAGAAGGAGAGCGACTGCATAGCATGAGGTTGAATTTGTCTGAATGTAGTCTCAGTCTTTTTCATTGAGAAAAACTCAGAGTCTCAAGAGTCTCTCAATATGTCTGTGCTCTCATGGCTTTATCTTAGAAAAGTAGCTCCCCTGTCACAATGAGCAACAGTTCCCTGTGGAAAACTCTCTTCCTCTCTGTCCTTCCTTTTTTTAAATTTTTTTTACCTTTTCTTCTCTCCCGCCGTTATATTTACCTCACGTATGCCTAGTTTCTCTGGATGTGTCATTTTTTGTAGCTATCGTCACTCCTGCCAAATGATTCACATGAACCAAGTCTTGCTATGAACTCCCCCCTGCCTCCACCAGAGCATCATTCATCCATGCTCCACTAAGACGAAGAGGGGAACTGGGAGGAAACAATGAGATGGAGGGCACCGTGTGGTGTGGTGAGGCGAGCCAAAGCAAATAACATGTAACATGTGTGTTTGGATTTTGCCTTTGACCCGTGTTGCACGATAACCTCAGCCTCCCACCTGTTCTGTAATTCTGTCATTAGTCCTGTTTGACAACACTGCATGTGTATATTCTAGTTTTTCTTTTTTGAAGTTGGGATTCATAGCTACTTTCAAGTCCAGAAGTGAATTCTTCTTCTTCTAGTATAATATTTCTTTGAAGATTGTTTTCTTCCTTGACATATGTCAAAGGAATGACATGCCATGCAATGCAAGTTGTGCATGTGTTAAGGTAACGGAAGATGAAGCATTCTGGACTCCTCCTCCAGCAAAAATATGTGTTTCAAAGCAACGTCTATTCTCATTTTCCAAAGAAAGTCCAGACGTAGTCCATTGAGGGACTTAATAGTAAAAGTTATATATCTCCTGTCAGAACTTGCAAGCGGACGCAGATGAGCATAACACACTCTCCAAGCGTGCTGTATTGTACTGTACATATAGGGCTGTGTGTGTGTGTGTGTGTGTGTGTGTGTGTGTGTGTGTGTGTGTGTGTGTGTCAACTGAGAGTTTTAGGAGCTTTTAGGAGTTTTAGGAACAGGAACAGACCAAAAAAGACGGTAAACACGGTAAACACAACATGGCTCAAAATGACCCACCTACCACACACACTTTCACACAGACTTTCACACACACACACACACACACACACACACACACACTCTCTCTCTCTCTCTTTCAAACACAAACACCTCTGCCATGTTCTATTCTTATACGGTGCCACTAACCCTTTAGACAACCCGGGGGTGACCGTGGCTAAGTGGAGAGCAGGGCCGCCTTTCAATCAGAGGGTCGGCGGTTCAATCCCCAGCTCCTGCTCTACTAGTCTCATGTCAATGTGTCCTTGAGCAAGACACTTAACCCCAAAATTGCTCTCGTAGCTGCGTCTACAGTGTGTAGATAGATCCTGAATTGTAAGTTGCTTTGGATAAAAACATCTGCTAAATGACTGTAATGTAATGACAACCCGTCTCACTCCCACTTCGTCAACTACCAACGCTTGGTCAGACACCCTTTAGCGTCTGTATGCTACGCTCCTGGCTGAGAGTGTTGCTACAGACTGCTGGTTCTCCAATCATCATTATTGTTACCAGGTTTTTTCATCGTAGTCAGAGGTGACTGTGGTCTCCTAAATGAGGTGTATGTGTGTATATATTTATTGCGTTCTTTCTCCGCTACTTTAATATCAGTGTGTATTAATGCAGTAAGATTGGGAGCAGTGTTGTGCCTGAGGAGTCTAATAGTTCTCTGGAAATAAACACACACACACACACACACACACACACTGACATCCCCCTCTCTGTCCATGCCCATCTGTCCGAGGTTGACCTATTAGGAGTGACCTTTCGAATGGCTGGATGCATGGATGCAGTCGGCTGTTTTATTAGAAGGTATCGGTGTCACAATCTCACACAAACATCCCCGCAAGCAGCTATCGAATGTCCAGTTTCATGAAGACTTTGGACCTTGCTGTGTGCTCCCTCTTTCAGTCCGCTCCAGCTTGCCTTATTATGAAGGGCTGTTACCTCACTGCATTCAATAGTCCCTTTGTCTAGTGTGTGTGATAGAATGAAACATTGTCATCTATACTGCAGTATTTTGTGACCCTGGAGATACACAGTCTCTTCTTTAGCTGTCTTAATGATATATGATATAAATGTGATTTATAGGGTAGGTGAAAACAGAGGAGTCATGTAACACTGATCATGTTTTCAAGTTGTGTGTGAAATAGAAAGTCAGCATTGTTCTATCTATTATGTTCTACTTTGCTTGGTCTGAATTAGTTTTTACAAGAAATCAACATGTTTGTTAAACTGCAACGGTTAAATCCTTGACTTCAGACTCAGGGTTTGCTGTACGTTCTGGGGCTGCAACTAACGATTACTGACATTATCAATTAGTCTGACGATTATTTTCTTGATTAATTGTTTTGCCTGTACAATGTTAGAAAATAGGTAACATTTTCCATTAGTCGATGAATTGATTAGTCGTTCGACACAAAATTAATCAGCAGCTACTTTAATTGATCCTTTAATTATTTAACTAATTGTTCAAGAAAAAGGCCCCAAATTCGATTTTCAGGTTTTCAAATATAGAAATGTGATGCTTTTTTCGGTCTGACAGTAAATTGAATAATCTGGAGTTTGGAGCTGTTGGTCAGATATACAAAACATTTGATGAAGTCAACTTGGGCTCTAAGATATTGAGTTTTTCCCCTGTCTCTCTCGATTAATAGATTAATTGAGAAAGTAACCTGCAGATTAATCCACAGTAAATGAGCTGGTATTGTTACTTTTAGTTATGTAAAGTATCTGAATGCTTCCTCGATCAGTGTTTAATGCAAACTGGACTCATTTGTTGAATTTTTGCTGAGACTAAAGAACAGATTGTTCTGAGACACTGAGTCAGTCTATCAGCCGGGATGTTTGGGATCTGATGATTCATTAGCTGGATATCAGCGTAACTTAATTACATCGACTTGACGTCACAGAAAAAGTGGGTTTGTAATCTTTGGGCTGCATTCAACATCAGTCTCCAGCTCTGCTGTCACCAGTCTGTGTGTGTGCTGGCTAAGAAGGACTGTTGTTTTCTTCCATTATGAATTACCTTCTACCTCCCAGATGTGAAACACCATCTTGTTTTTGTACTTTTTTTCTGTCCAGAAGAAACCAAAAACCCTGATTAACAATTAATAATAAGTTGCTTCGCCAAGAAAAAGATGGAAGAAAGATAAACAGACAGATAATAAAAGGGTGTGCAAGTTCTCTTTTTCATTTGTACCGTGTGTGTGTGTTTGCTTTTATCCATGCAAGACAGCGGCAGACGGTGAAAATGACAGAGGCTTTATTTGATGGCAGCTGGATACTGAGCCATTAGTAGAAAGACGGTTGTAAAACAAGCAGGAATGTTGCTGCCGGGTCCTGTGAGGTTTTCATCAGGGTGGGAGGTGTGATGACAGCAACAAGGGTTCCCCTAAAGGAAAACAGAGGGAAAAAAACTTGAAGAGCAGTGGAAACATGAGCAATGGCTGGATAGGTAAAACATTTGCAGAGCTAAGACATACCAGCTAACGGGTGAATTTCACAATAGAGATCATCGTATCACCACGTTTGTCAGTCACAGGTTTGAGTTGCAGCCCACCATCATGTCATTGATCTAAAGTCTTTAACTAGAGACAAGATAAAAGAGTGAAGAGACGCAGCTTGCCCTGTAGTTTTTGAAGACAGTGAGCTGAACAGAGATAGGGAAGATAAAAGAGGAATCCAGTGATACTACTTCTACTTCACTTATCAACATCAGCAGCTTGGAGTGGTTAGGAGAAGCCCAACAAGGCAGTAAATACCTGTCTGATTGTTTTCGGTCTATCAGACTCTTTGGTTACCAAAAGGTGGCTGGAGATGTCTAGACTTTGTAGGTTTAGAGAGATTTTTTGAAAGAGACTTATTGAAAGATTGACAGGGGGGGTTCAGAGCACACACAACACATGGAGGCTAGCGAGATAATTAACTCATGTAGAAGAGTTAATTATCTTGTTAATCATGTCTGACCTGCCAGAACACACAACATGTATTTGCATGGACCAGAGTCTGGTGAAAGTATAAGGCTGCCAACCCCATAAAACCTCATTTTAAATTCTGATTATTCAAGGAAAATGTACATTGATGGCGGAGGAACTGAGGTAATAAACCAAAGAATATACACAGAAATGTGCACACACGTGCAGCACGCCCACCCTGAAAAGCAGACGGACAGCAGAACTTTGCCAAATTAGCTGCATGCCAACCAGAACAACTGCCCTGAGGGGAGTGGGTGAGAGAGAGAGAGCATGCAGAGGGCGGAGGTAGAGTGAACTTTCCAGCTGTTACCGTATCATGTTTGACATCTGTGTCTTGTCCTCCACCAACCAAAGAGCTCTTAGATTCACACACCACCATCAGAGACACACAAACACACACACACACACACACACACACACACACACACACACACACACACACACACACACGTTATATTGGCCCCAAATTGCCTCAAGGCTTTTTTACTAAAGTGGTTCTTATCTCACACACACACACACAAAGGTAGTCATACACAACTACATGCAATCCTGTGCACACACTCCATGGACCATTTGTTGTTTCTCTTTATCTGCTCTACACACACATACATACACACATTGATCCAAAATGTTCCTCCTTATGAGCATGAAATTATAGGTTAGTCAGCATCTTTTAAAACTGAATATCATCAACACACCAGAGAACAGTTTTCTACACACGTCTAGATACAAATGGCCTTCTCTTTTTCTCTCTCACACACACACACACACACACACACACACACACACACACACACACACACACACACACACACACACACACACACACACCTGTAAACACATCAAATCCCGCTGCCAAACCCCAAATGATCTCACACACACCCTCCCTTAAATACCACACAACTCGCCACCCTCCACTCACAAAATATACTTACCTTGTCACGCCTCCCAAAACACACACGCACACACACGCACATGCAACTACAAGCATCAGCACAATCCTGCTTATTGTAAAAGCGTGTCCCGTTTGTAGATAAGAGCAGATCATGTGAAGCATTAAGAGATGAGTTAAATCTTCAGGTATGCCCCCTTTCCACGTTCCAGTTGTTGTTCTGAACATAAGCTTGGATGGCGATGTCGCCACCAAACACCCTTTCGCAGAGGTGTTAAAAAACGACACATGCTTTTACGCAGTGCTGCATTTTGGATCATTTCTGCTCAGGTATGGATGCACACAACCTATGATCACATTATAGCCTGAGCAGTGCCGTGTTTCTCCTGCCCCATTTACTCACCCGCTTCCCAGCTCTGCCACAGCAGCTTGTAAATGTCACAGCAAGTGTGAAAATTAAAGAGATGCATGCTGCTTTTTATCACCTCTCTTTTGGGTCTCTTTCCTTCCTTCCCTGCTTCTGTCTTTCCTTTGCTTTCTCCATCTCCCACTGTGCGCATGAAAGTTCTTTGTGACACATTGTTTGGTTTAATTAGTCGTTACAATCCTCTCTTTGCTCTGTCCGTGTTTCTCTCTTTTACTTTCTCTCACCCCTCCTCTGGCCTCCCCAGATATAGTTTACAGTTTAGAGACCTCTCTGTCTCAATTCTCTGATCCCATTTTCAACGGGCCATTAAACCAAGATGATTCACTCAACAGTACAAAACCTGGAGGAAAACTGACCTTTGGAGAAGCGGCTATAAATGATGTGAAGAGCTCTAATCAAAGGGCTACACAAAGTTTGATTTTACCCCAGAGATCGAGAGAGATACAGACAGCCAACGTAATGATCAGCCAGGAAAATACAGTCATGAATACGGATATACAATCGCTCTCAGATTGCACACGCTGTCAACCACCATTCATAAATCACCATAGGAATGACCAGCCGTTCTCAGTTATTCCTTATTATTTGCAGTTATTCCAGGGCACGGCATTTCCGAAGGTCTCTGGGGATAATGACAATGTTAGTAACATGCGTAAACCCTGCAATCGGATCTGGCTTCATGCTGCCCAGCATTGCCAGGCTGTGTGTCTGAGTAGACGGATGGAGAGCGATGCCAAATCTGTTAGACAGCGGCCTGAAAGACAGTTCTTTTCCACAAGCTAGGCGACTCAGACTGGCGATTACGCCTCTGCTTTTTATAGCAGTTCTACTGGAGGGACACATTCTCAATCCTTACAGCCTCTCAGCAGGGGCTCAAGTGTAAAGTAGCCTCTAGTGCAGCGGCATCTAAGCTAATGTGCGTGGTGTTTTTTTACATGCATTACAGTTGAACTCCAGTAGGAGCTATGCAAGCCTGGTTTCACTTGGCTTTTTAGTTGTGTAGATAATTGTGCTGCTGGTTGATCAGTTGCTCTTGCAAGTTTCAATTGGTCCTATGGATACCTAACTTGCTAAACCTGAATATAGAAATAATATAGACCTGATTGTGACTATTTGGTCTTGTTGTTGTCACACCTCTCTACATGAAGCAAAATGAAAAATAAGAAGGCTCCTAATGTTACAAAACAACTTTATGATGTTTATACTCACATATAGCAATGAATACAGTTTATTTTCAGATCAAATAAAATACATACACATACACACACCCAGACAAATGTGCATGAATTATAATACGTCTGCCAGCAACACCAGAAAATATCCAGGGCACCATCTGAGGGGGCAAAAGTGTAGAAAGTTCCTTTGAGCGACATTAACAGGCCACAATATGCTCATAAGGCCCAGACTCTGGTGTTTGGACTACTTTTACAGCCTAACTAACTGTGTTTGCCCACCACAATTTCATATTACCGAACATTATATAGGAAGCCGAAGCATTTTTTAGGACTTTGTAGCATCTGGCTGTGGCAAAGATACATAAATAGTGAGATCAGGGCTTAGCTTTTAAATTGTCCAGGTCTTCTAATGTTACTGGATGAAGAGTTGAAGAGTTATGGGCAGGTGAAGGATTGGGTGTAGATTACAGCAGCACTCTCATTATGTACAGATTCTACTGCTCGCAATACTGTACAGTGCTGTATTACTTGAACACTGGTTCTTTTCTCTGACTTTATGGACTTGGTCCTGCTGTTTTTGTCTGTTTTGCCTTGGTCCCCAAAACTACTAAATATTGACTTTTCTGTTTCCTGCCTTTTTATATAATTTCATCGCATATTTTTTTTCTCTTGGTCAAAGATTATATGTTGTCAAGAAGCCCTTAATTAAGGAAATTAAAGGTGACATGAGTATTGCTCATGTAGAACCCAGGGAAGTGCAGTGTCGAGTAGGGATTTCATAAGAACTGATACTTCGGTACCAAGTCTATGCCAAAATTCTGAAACCCAGACGGTACTATTTATTTTATTTATTTTTTAGAGTAAAGTAGGTACGGCGCGTTAAAATCCTGAAGGATCCGGTAAACTCACCATCAACACTTCCAGGGGATGCAGCCTTATAGTAAAAATATATGCAGCAGAGATAGTAAAAAATCATATACGACATTTAGAGTATTAATATTGCAGCAAACAACTATTTGTTATTTTAAAATATACTGTAGTAATGTCTACCTGAGCAGAGAATGAAGTTACTCACCCTTTCTGTGTGTTATAATCCGAGTTTCTCTGTGCTTTGTTTACATAGATGACCAGTGACTAGCTGATCGCCACTGCGCTCATAGGGCCATACCGATTTAGTAGTCGCAGATGCAGAACATATCAAATTGGGTACCAAGAATTGTGGAATTTAACCAGTATTTGTATCAATGACAAAATCTTTGCTATTGTGACATACCTAATTCCAAACAGACTCGTTTTGAATGGGAACTGCACTAGTTTTTATTGATTAGACATGAATTCATTTATTGACGTTAAACAACAAAGTCTGGGGCTCTCACAGTGAGATCTGCACATCTAATGATTCTTGTAAAGCATCAACTTTACAGTTGGTGAAGACACATGTTCTGTTTATTTTCTTGGTTATTTTTTTAAATACAACTTGATTTGCTTTGGTCTTAATTTTGACCAAATTCAATAAATGCAGCAGTGGTGGTTAATGTCAACTTTGTCAGAACAAAGGGTCAGCAGGCAAGGCCAAGGCTGACTACTTTCTACTAACCTTGGATAAACTCCTCAAAGAACAGTTTGGTTTATTCAAGACTGAAGACTCAAACAAACAGAAGGCTTAAGGAGATCAGGACAAACAGGGAATGCAGTGCCCATTCTCCTGAAAATCCCTTATCGCAACAGATGGGCATGCCATATTTTCCTATTTTGGGCCAGTGAAGAGCAGTTAGGTTTGTCCGCCTTGAACTTTTTTATCGGCAGGGAAACTGCTCTTGTTTCTACTAGTAGTTAATGGAGTAGATAGTCATTTTATCTATTCAGAAATGCTGGGAAGATAATGTGCAATGATATGATCTAATGATACTTGTTAATCCTTGTTAATGCATTTTACTTAACTTAATGCAAGCTAATGGAAATATATCTTTAAACAGTAGAATAATTATTGGCAAGGCTATTACTAACTCTGGTAGTGTTAAATTAAGAGTGAAAAAGTAAGACAATGAAAATAATGAACAACACTGTTCCTGTAAAGCCATTTGATGCTATAACAAAGGAGTGAGACCTCATGATCGACAGCTGCTCTGAGGGAAGAAGTTGTGGAGCCGAATGCTAGGGAATTGTATAACAGAGAAGATGTAACATTAACTTTCCAAACCATCACTCGTCTTTTTACGAATAGAAACTCAACGTTTTAGAAACCTATATCTCCTACTTATCCGGGTAACAAGTATCACTGTTAAACGTCCCCCAGGCACAAAGTTTAATAGTGACAAGATCAAAATCCACAAAACCAGCCTGACAATGAAGAAAATCTGAAATGATTGCATGAGGGTCTATGGAGCAGAGCCGGAGAGTTGTTGGACCCTGGTCAGAGATGGACGATGCAATGATTGACTAGTCTGCATTCAAGGGGCGGTACTTAGCAAAGGTCCAATTTTGAATTTGTATCGCTCAGCATAAACATTTATTTTAAAATGAAATCAAAGCTGAAGTACAAACTGAATTGCAGAAGGATTTTCTTTCAAGACACTGGATTAGTGTTGTGCTGCACAGCCCGACATCCAGAACAAGACAGAGCTGGATTTGGCAGCGCAGATAGCCATCAAGGATAATGAAAAGTAATAAAGTGTGTGTGTGTGCAATGGAAACCTCAGGCTGAATGTTTTAGATGTTTTATATGTCTGCGTGCATGGAAGAGATGAAATTCATTTCTGAGCCTCAGCTGTTGTGTTTCTCATTAATCCGAATTCAGAACTGTGGCTCCTGTCTTTATGTTGGACTGCTGTCATAAATTACACTTTCAAGTAAGGTGACGATTGGCACAAGTGCTGAGTAAAATGTCCAATATAATAAAGGAATAATAATAGAAAAAGAGAGGAGACTTCTCCTAAGTGGATTACTGCACTGAGAGGGGAGGAAGCAGACATACAAATAAAATATGAAGTAAGACATGAAAGGTGTTTGGGGAATCTTGGGGAACAGCCAATATTGTTATAATTTAGTCTAACAGCAGTGATTTTGGCCTTCAGCTGCAGTATTTCAAACTCATTTCACTGTGCAGGAGTACGTGGTTTTACTCACTCGTTTCCTTTTTCTTTTTTAAATATACATTACATCTGTGCTTTAGTTTAGTTTGCCTTTGGGAGTTGACTCAATCAACTAAACTGTTAGGGTTTAGTGACAGTTGATAACCCTTCTTTCGAGATACAGTATTTAAATTAATTCACAGAAATTACATTACTTACTTTATCATTCTGTCATGGAAGACATCTAAAACAGAGGAAACCTGGTAAATAGATATGTTTAAAGATGTTGCATTACCATGAAACAAAAAGTTCCACAATTAGAACAAAAAAAATGGTATTTATAAGTGACGAAATTAACTGATAAGCTATGCTTATTATTTTTGCAGTTATTCTTGTCATAAATATGAGTGGAGCAAGCCAAGCGAGAATATAAATCAGGAGTTACGTGTCGTAGAAGAACAGAGTGGGTTGAGATCTCCTGGGGTGAACTGGATTTATAGTCCGCTGTGTCTAACCCCTGCAGAGAGGGTCTGTTATCAGGTTTAATGCACACAAGTTTATTATTTGGAGAGTTGAATTTCAGGGTCGTGCAACATTTTCACCAGTTGATTATATTAAAATAGGCTGTCATATAAGGACAGTGTTAGAATAGGGTGAGTCAGTGCAAGATACAACATGTGGAGAGGTTGCATGGTCAAGGTGGTGGATGTGTGATCTCACCAGTTGCCCAAGGGGATACAGTATCTTAAAAGTTCCTAATCAAAAATGCTCTTGGCCTGAGACCACTGTTGTATCAACAGCTGATCTCACCTCCTGTTTCTCTCAATGTATTGTCTTTTTCTATGTTGTCTCTATTCACAATCCTTGCCTTGTTTGGTCTGTTATATTCTTGCCCTGGTTGTCTTCTCAGTCCTCCCCAACTGTTGGAAAGCTTCAAAGACATGGAGGGAATCAAAGGCTGTAGCCCCTAGTGGCCTCCCCCTCTCATCCCTGTGCTCCCCTTCTTCTGAGTCTTTCAGTCTACACTGTTGCAGCTTTGTTGTTCCTCCCCTCATGTGTAAGTGATTAAATGACAAGGCCGAGGGAAAACACAAGTTTTGTTTTCTAGGCAGAGGGCACCCTCAGAATTCCCGTGGCTTTACGACAGTAAGCATCCCTCAGATCCTAACTGGTTAAATGGGACTCTGGAGAACCTTCCTGCTCTCTGCTAACACCATCCCGGTCACTACTTTTCCTTTGTACAATTTTCTTTTTTCTTCTCTCCTTTAACTTTTTCTCTCCTCCTCTCTAGTTGAGATCATCATCTACCTAATTTCTCTCTTCTCCTCTTGACAGAGGAGATAATACAAAGGTCTATTGTAGTCTCGTAGTATGAGTGACTGTTAATTTTCTCCTCCCTGCCCAGCTGTCTTGCCTCACTGTCACTCTGGTTCTAATGAAAGGTCAGATGGTCATGGGTGGTACAGTTGCTGCCATTGTGCCGGTTATGTCTGCTGTTTTGTCATCTGCTCTGAAATCAAAAACAGAGCACCAAAGGTCTTGATATTTAATGGTTTGTCCTTGCAGTAACCCTGACAAATATTGGATTCTCAGTCCAGCTGGACAGCTCTAAGGTTGTTGTTGTTGGAGCTTCATGGGGCCCACCAACTAAATGAAGAGTTAAATGCTAATTGACACAGAATATAACTGCAGTGACACCGGTAAGAAATCATGTTCTTTTCTCTCCATTTTAACTTTTTGCAGGCACTTAGCAAATTGATGTGATTACGAGCATGAAATAATTTATGTTTGTGTGCAGCAACACCAGCAAATATTTGAATAGAGAATGAAGTGCAGAAATTTAACAAGACTTCAGCCACTTGAGCCACTCTAGCGGCTCAGTGTGGCTATACTAAACGCTAACCTCAGCATTCTAATTTACTCACAATGACAATGCAAATCCCACTGATGTTAAGAAGGTAAAATGTAAAACCAGTTTGGTTTAGCGGATGGGGATGTCATTAGTTTTGCAGGTATTTTGCTCAAAAACTAAATTTTGCCCTGATGATGTCGCTAGATAGAAAGGTAAAGGATCATCACAATCGGTGCAATTTTGTGTGTGTACCAAGCGTGTGACTTTCCAATTTTACTGAAAACCTCAAATGTCAACCTCATGGTGATGCTGGAGGAAAAGTCAGGGCATCACCCAAGTCATTATACATTATGTGGGAGCCAGGAATGTCTGTACAGCATTTTATGCATATTATTTCTGTAGATGTAGAGAGATTTCCTTGGATGAGTGACATTGACCTGCTGGTGGTGCGAGAGGAAAAGTCGGGACTTAAGTCTGTAGGATTCATCCTCTGAGGACCACGAATGTGTGTGCCATATTCCATGTGTTCCAATATTTCCGTTTTGACCAAAGTGGTAGGCCAACCGACAGACAGCACTAGAGTCACGCTGGTTAGCGTGGCTAAAGTAGTCAAATATTCTAAATATCAGCTCTTCAGGAACAGCCTTTAAAGAAAAAAAAACGTTTTTTTTAATGTTTATAGGCCATGGGGTTGTGGAATTTATTACCATTAGAGAAGCATGAAATCCTACAATATGTTTAATACAATCATCACAAAAATCTAAGGAGGTTTTCATCACGCAACAGTGATATGCTTTGGAACAGACCACCACGTGCACAGACCATCCCACTTACCAGACCCCAGGCGTCCTACACCAATAGAGTGCCAGCCAGAATAGCAATTTCTACCAAAAACAATCAAAGTAAGTCATGTGTGGATGATATAGTCCCTCTGGTATGGCTGTGTGTTGACTGGAGAGTAATGAAAGAATGTAAAAATGGCCCAAGCTCAAATCATACTCCAGTCAAACAAAGGAGGAGTAATAAGGCATTCTGTGAGTAGGAAAACGGAGTCTGCAAGTGATTTAAATCTGAGGGCCGACAATACAGTGTGGTGTGTGGGTTTTTGTATGTTTGTGTGCATGCATGTGTTGGCTCTTATAGTGTGTGAATGCAGATGTTTGCAGTGTAAGTAGGGGGAATACAGAATCTGTTCTGCAGAGATATGTGTGTGACCGAGTTTGTGTGTATTTCTGTCTTTGCATGTGCTTGGTCAGTCATTTCATTGCATTATATGGTTTCTTAGACCTGGTGAGGTTTGTTGTGTGTACACAGACAGGCAAAAAAATAAAAACTGGAAGGCCTACAGTTATGTCAATTTGAAATTAGAGTAAACCTAAAAGTTTTGAGAGGCACTATTGTATTCTTTTATTTCCATATATGTAGGTTATGGTGAATCTTGTGTGTCTTATGTGAGAGCAGGTTTGTGTGCACGTATGTGAGGTTTTACCTTTGAGTGCTACACAGGGCTTTAGTCAGGATGGTAAAGGAGCTTAAGATCACGTCAACTGTTTATTTGACTTTGAGCTGGCTCCAACAGCAAAGGGTAGGTGCTACAGAGCTAAACCAGGGGCCGAGATTCTAACATGGCCTCTGTAAAAGTAACATTTTGTAGTCCTTTGCTGGAAGAACATAAGTTCAGATTTTTTGTAAATCATCATATTAAGTTGGACAAAGGATAGTTGATTTGGCACTGATTGCAGCTTTGTTGAGATTCACCAACCTCACCCAGTGGAGCCTGACCATGTTGCTGCCAATGTAAAGTGAATGAATATTGGCTCAGATTTCTCATCCCATGCCATCAATCAATCATGAATTTAATCTTCAGCTTAACTCCGATACACTATGTCAAAGTATAACCCACTCTTACAAAGCAGTCAATAACAATAATTATCTTTGTACAACTCATTAATAATATACAAACAAGCTACCATAGCCCTGCATTATAGCAAAGCTATCGTTTTAGCAGCCATCATAATGCTTTCTTCTTCTTGGAATTGTTTTTATTGGAATAACCCATTTGGGCTTGTGTGCTCAGCTCATCAAGAAGACGTCATCCCTTTAGCTGATGACCCTAGACACATACAAATGTCTGGCTGGGTGATACAGCTCATTTTTGTGGCATAGATCTTAGATTTTGTCTAAAAACGTTTCAATGCTCATAAATGAGCTACATCGTTGCACTAGATAAAGGGCAACGCACTTAATAATAGTAATAAACTTAATTTATATAAATACAATTTTAAATTCTCTAATTTGGTAGTTTTCTTAGTGGGGTTTGCAACAACAAATGTTAAACTTAACCTCTCAAATTCTTTGTAAGCGCCAGAAACTAGTCTTTGAAATGTTGAATTGCAAATAAGTGGTCTAAACTGTCAAAGGGGACTGATTCATATAAACACCAGGAAGAGCTAAATTCCTCCATATTTTTCAAGAAAACCACCCAGTAACACAACCATTAGTTTCCCATTGTGAGAGACTTATGAAGGCCTTGTGTATATCAAAATGTGTTGAGGCACTTCATCATTATATCAAGGTCGTTCCATACAAAGTTATGGCAGGTGCAGATCAAGTAATAGTTGTTAGATCCAGCTGGTCTGCAGGTTCATGCAGATTTTTGTGAAGCAACACATTGACTCCCGCCTTTCCTCTAAAATTCCCTTCACTCTTTAGTCACAGCTTTAGTGCAATATGGGTTGGAAGGAAGAATAATTAACTCCCTGCATTTTTTGTCTCCACCACCTTCATTTGTAACATCAGGAAACTGGATTGTCCTCCACAGTACAGTATGAAACTGAGATACTCCTGCAGATTTTATCTCCTTCCCTCTCCGTCTCACCGGCTGTCACATTTTGTGGCGTTGCAGGAAAATCAACACACTTTGATTGTGTGTCAACAAACAGCACGGGGACACTTAGTTAGAAAGGATTTGCACGCATCACCCTTTTTAAAATCAGCGAATGCCCCAGTGTGTCTGGTGGTCATCAGCAGTGGCTGCTCAGTTCAAAGTCTTCATTCTATATTATAATAAGCAGACACACGGCGCTAACAGATCCCATCCACCAGATGTGGAGTCCGACACACTCCAGTGTCTGTCTGCAGCCTGCAGCTATACAAAACACACACACACACACACACACACACACACAGACAAGCAGGCAACATACATCTACATACAGATATGAAACTGCAGAATTAATAGTCTCTCTACTTCATCAGAAAGAGCTTAGTTGCTCATCTTTCTCTGCCTCTATTTCTCAACCTAATATCCAAACGCCTGGGTTCAGTTTATCCCCTCAATGGTTTCCTCCATTTTAGACATCAGTTTCACGCCTTTCGTGAGCCGCAAAGAAACCTTTGAAATCATTCTGACGTGGCAGGACTGTGTGCGTCATTAGACTCCAACTGTATCATCAAAGACTTGGACAGAACTGGGAAAATTCTTTCACCTTTGTCCTACGCTCATGATAAATAGTTTTGCAGCAGTTGCTTTGATCCAAACTATATTTGTGTCCACATTTGTCTCTGCAGATCTTAAGTGAGTGGACTTTCAGTAGCCTAGCAGCCCATTTTTCAACCCCTGTTTCTCTCTGCCGTTTGAAGAACAGGAAGAATTGTTTATGTTAGCATGAACCAGACCTGAGCCCATCATGGCTTTATTGCTTTGAAACAGACCCGGGACACTGTACAATATGTACAGAAGAGAGACACGGTATACAGTATAAGCCGATAGGACAGACTTGGAGAAAAAGGGAATTCCTGCAAGGGTAATGAAGTAAAAACATGTATGGGTGGGTTTGTCTTGCACAGAGAAGAAAAGAAAAGTGACAAGGCAGGGAAGAGAAAAGGACAGACTATACTGCAATTTGATGAGAAGTTCTGATCCACCAAATGAACCGCCATGATAACATCAGGGCCCAGCAATATTACTGTAAACATGTTCCATATGCTCTCACTGTCTCCACCTCTGTCTCCTTCTTTTCTCCTCTCTGCCTGTCTCGCCCCATCTCTTTTGATTTCCTTTCTTTCTCCCTTTTCTCACTCTCACCCCCCTTCTCTCCTTGTTGTTTTATTGAGGAATGCTCCGGCTGAGGAGAGCATTTGATCTTACTGCTGCTTTGACCTAAAGATGGAGGGAGGGAGGAGCGGTTTAAGGCTGCATGTGTCCCCAATTATGCCGTTGAAATGGCAGCGTAATTCACTGCTTCACTTAGCAACTGGTAGATGGGAAAGAGACGCCTAATCAAGGCCATAGCACCCTAACCTGCTGCCAATTCTAACACATACATAGACACTGTACATGCATGGCTCCAGCTCACGCATACACAGGGACACGCACACAGTCTTGCTCATGACAAGAGCCTTCACACAGCTCACCACATTTGCAAGCCTATTTTGCATAAATTCAGTCGCCCCACCCTTTCTCTTTAACTTCCCTACACAGCAGTCTCATACAAATGGATAGTAAGTAATGGACTAGAAAACGTCTTCATCCACTCGTCGCTGACACTTAAAACTTGACATATTTCCTCACGATTATCAGTCTCAGTTCATTGTTGCCTGTACATCCATGGCAACAATACAAACAGGAATGGATAGCACCCAATGCAGCGTAACTTACTCTAGTGCAGATATAAACACCTTCACGCTGAAAGAAAACTGGGCCCAGGTGTAGCACACATCTGACTCACTGACTCCATGGCAACATTACATTTCCTGTTTGGATTTGTAGTGCTTCAAGTCAAAATGTATTCATCCTAAACAGAAATAAGGAAAAGGACTGAATTGACTGAATTATCTTTTTTTGTTATAAATTTTGTTGTGAATAACAACGTAGGGCATGCCAAGGAACGTCGATCTGTAAAAAGTCTGTAAAAAAAAAAGGGGTAACAAGCAAAGATAGTCTCAGGTTCAAAGGTCTGGCACAGTAAGGAGTAGAAATAACATATAGAGGTGCATAGCAGGCTGTGGGATCCTGCACTCAGAGGGATCTAACAGATTTCATCTCTGCAACCTGGGAGATTCTGAACAGGAAATGAAGTAATACAATAGAGATCTTTGTGCCTGTAGTAGTCCTCTAACACCTCTTTCTTCTCTGCGCCACCATCTGCCTATCCTCCTTTCCATCGTCTGGGGTGGAGGTGGATCAGTTATGAAGTGTGTGTTTGAGAGAACAGGGTTTATGGGAGGTGAGTTGAGACTCTGTTTGCAGAATCAAGCTGGGATGCTTTACAAGGCGTGCTTAGTCAGCCCCCGCACCAGTCGTCTGGTGAAATGAGATGGAAATTACCACAAGCTTTGGAAATGTGAGAGGAACTGTGATCGTCTTTGTCTCCTGTGGCAGATTTTGTGTCTCTCTCTTGCTCTTTTCTATATATTGCCCACTTTAATAAGATCCAGGCTTTCTAAATCCCTCACTCATCTCCACCCCCCTTTTACTTTTTTGAAGTTCTCCATGTCAAATCCACAAAGATGACTTTGGGTGGAAGCGTTTTCATAATCAGCACACAGTTGCAGTCAATGGAAAACTACGTCACGCAAGAGTGAGATCAGGCATGATGTTCAACCTAGCATGGTTATTTGTTTTGAACTGCCTCTGTGAGGCCTCATGCATCATAATAAATTGTTCTTGGTGCAAATTACAAATGATGAGACTTTAAATATAGGAGGACAAACTTTAACTTCACCAAAACAATATTATTAACATCGTGGGTTTTAGTAGAAAACTGCAAAATGGATGTATATACATAATTTACTAATATTTTTTACATTTTAAACACAATCTATCCACTTTTCTGCCTTACAGAAGGTTGGAAAGGTTAAACAAAGCCCTCCTGACATATCTTACGAACGTGAAAACCAGATTTATATACATTTAACCCCCCTTTTTTGTCACACGTTATTCTTCTCCTCCTCACACACTGATGATTCCCAACATGCAGTTTAAATATCTTACATTCTGTTTCCTTTTGTGATCTTCACAATTTGTATCATCTGTATGACATCTATTCCTCTCTTTTCTATTTCTTTTACATATTTTCCCCTCTTTTTTCCCCAAACTGAGGCAGATCCAGAGCAGGTGTCCCCCCCCATTCCTCCTCCAGACATTAGAGATGTAGAGATGATGATCAGGGAGTCTTTCTCTACAGCACACACACATTATTTGATTCCATCTGGTTCTTCACTTATTTGGGCAGAAGGGTCAATTTCATTATAAGAGAATCCCTTTTGACAAATCGTTCTCATTAAAGAAGCTTTTTGGGCCCCCGAATCACCTAAATCTTCTCTCATGTCTAACAAGCTGTGTTCTTTTTCCATTTAGTCCTACTTATTTATGTTTAGTTTACCATTTTAGTGTCATCACAATATTAAATATGTTTGCACTGAAATATCCACTGGAGTACATTCTTTTTCTGCAAGCTCAAACCAGACTTCAAAGTTACCTTTTGTGGCAATATAAATGCAGATTTGATTGACAGAGCAATACTCCCACTCTTGGCAGTCAAAATTACAATGTTTCCACTTCAACCAAGCACATTTTGTACTAATCATATTTTAAGTGGGGAAGTGGAAATATATTATCTTTGGTTTTCCTCTGTTGGTAATACTATTCTGTTAGTAGTAGTCGTTTCTTAAAATGTATATTAAAAGTTCAGTTTTGAGTCAAAATGTTGGTATTATGCCAAAACTAACCTGCATAAAAGAATGAAGATCTACAATTTGTCTTGAATGAGACTGAACTACAGCCAGTCCTCTGCCTTTTGTTTTTTTTATCGGCCTGTATTATTTTTACTCCATTGCATCCGTTTTTATAGATGCTAGAGTTGTATGTAGTTACTGTACCAGTTGCAGTCCAACTGTACACAGTTGAAAGGATAGAACAGTTTAGTCATGATTTTTCAAATTTGGATGCATGGTTCATACTGTGCTAAAACCGTGGCTGTACTCTAAACTGAAGTCAAAGCGTTGCTGTAACATTACAGTGCCATTCTTTCTTCATGAGACCAACATTTCACTACAGAATGAAACCAGCATTGCAGATGAAAACTTTGTATTTAACAATACAAGCTACTGTAGGCTAGCAGGTTATTCTTGGGTGGATTTTATATTTACCTCACAGTTTTTCACAAAATGTGTTTTATGTGAGTTATCTGAGATTATACAGTAGGACAGTATGTGAGACCTGCTTTTTTCTTGTCAGCCCTCATAGTGCAGATCCATTACATAGACAGATGTTTTAAAGATTTTCAAAATATTGTCAAATTAAGTCATGTCATAGCTTCAATGAATACCGTTGACTTGCGAAATACATTTATCGACCAGTGTTTTGAATCATGCTGTATCTCTCAGCACATTTTGAAATGTATGTGAAATCTGTTTTTTGTGGTATGGTGTGTGGGAATGGTACCATCCAATTCCCTGGCTGTAGAAACGTTTTTCTTCAGTAGCGGAAAGGGTTTTGGACGCACACATTGTGGGGTTGTCTCTGGCTTGTTTTCAGCTCTCTCTTTGGGGAGACAAAGCTCTCACTTCTCTCTTCCTACCACTCAGCTCTCTCCTGCCCTGTCCTTCTCTCTCTTCCCCCTTGTCTTCTTCAATCCTCCTGTCTTCCTCATTTGCTGGCTACCTTTTCCTCTAAACAAGTAGAGGAATGCCAGTGCTTATTTTGTTAACCTGGGACAAGGGGAAGTTCCCCTCAGAGCATCAGTGAGATTGACAGGGAAGCGCGCTGAAAAGGCTCAGAGGTTCTCTGTTTGCCTCAGAGTCTCGCTGTTGGCAGCCCAGATATCCAATATAGAGCTGGAAACCAAAGAATAATAACACAGGACGTTTTTACTGGAATTAATTTTCCTTGTCCGCATGGCATTTCTTTCTCGCTTTCATCTCTCCTTGTCTTAGCCTTTACAGTATATCACCCTCTCTCTTATTTCTCCCAGTACTTGTTCTCTCTATTTTAAATTTCTCCGTCTTTCCCAGTCTAACTTTCTCTCTGGCCTGGTGTCAGATTTCTTGTGGCTGAGTCTGTCCTACAGCGTCAGTCACTGAGAGCTGACTAAGAGTCATGAGTTGATGGAGACACGATGTCTCACACCCAGTTTCCCAGAAGCATCCCAAAATTACTCAGCACAGTTTGTCTGTGCAGTCTGAAGCCAGTAATCCTGTGTTACACAGCAGGTCAAACAGTTCAGTAAGCACAGCGGTAGTAAAGCAAACCACTATGGTCATATGAATGGAAACATCTCCTACAGACATGTAGTGCCAAATTGCAGTGTTTGCATTTTTGTGTGTGAATTCATTCATGCTTTAGAGTAAACCATATGATCTGAAGACATTCTGGCTTATTATGTTTTCCAAATGACATCATAACTGTGTTTAATTTAAATCAAATTAATTTAGCATCAGATGTTCACGCTCTGTGTTGCATTAATAGTGTCTGGTCTAAATATTCTCATAGATTTAATCTGGCCTGCCAACACTTTTCAGCCGTTAAATGTCCTGCAGACAAGGCGAGAGTCCGCCTTCCGAGTGAGGAAATACCAACAGACGTAAAAAAAAAATCAAAAATCGGGTTTGGAACGAAGCCCAGCTCAACTGTAGTCACATGATGTCTAAATCCAAGTCACGTTTCAAAGCCACCAGCATTATCCTGGTATCCCCAGATTCCATCTGCTAGGGCCTTTCCTTTTGAATTTGTCATCCTCAAGGAATCTAGGAATGTCGGCAGGGAGCTTATGGAGTGCGTGCGTGTCCCTGACTGCACCTGGACACACACACACACACACACACACACACACACACACACAGGTTTTTGTGCAACGCACAAGCACAGGCAGACATGCAACATGGTATGTGTCTTATTCACACCATTCACACTGTTGGCACACATGATACACTGTTTACAGAAAAGTCACGTTCAAAAAGCCAAGCGAGATGACTGTATTCATGTCGCCACACACAGACAGCCCGACTGACTTTGGCTTTAGGTCTTAAATCTTACATACCACACCTGACCCGATGACACAAAGAGACCTCAACGTGCACATTATGTCAACGTGCACCATATTGTCATCGTTAAATGCTATGTTCATTTCTGCACAACACACTGAAGTAGCACATCCACTGCAGTAAAGTGACACACTTACATGCAGGTGTGATGACTCTATTCACATTCCACAGAGACAGATGAACAGACAGACAGCTACCTCTGCAGATAACGTCAAGGTCTCGGGGCTCGGTCTGTCTGCTTGGAAGCGATCAGGTTTTACAGAAAGCTGAGCGCTTCCACACATACACACACTTGTACTAGACCTGTCAGGTGAAAACAGATGAGCTGCACAGTAGGTGGTAACATGCTTATGCACATTTCTCACTTGTCTGCTTACATCGCTAGTAACAGGAGCCGAAGGGGAGCCTCACCCAAAATGGGCTAACCAGGCCTTACATCAGTGTGGTTTCCATTGCAGAGTCTCAGAGGGACAGCGGGGGCTTGTGCATCTGCCTGTTGGACCTCAGAGGCCACATGTAGTTCTGTAGGGCCAAACAGGCAGTGCTTCTGCAGAGCCATACGCACAGCATGGAATTACTCCACAAGCGCAGTTTCTGTCATGATGAAACTGGCAAATGTGTAAGATGGACTATAGCTTAATATGAACTGAGATTCATAACACATTGCAAGCCTTTCCCCTGCAATGTAGATGTGTGAAATTGCCTTCACTGTACATAAATCCAAACAAACCCAATAGACTTAAGTTCTTTCCCAAGCTCCAGCCCGCTGTGCCAAGTTTACATGCTGTGTGTTTGCATGGGTTTCCTTGGCACTCTCAGGTTTCTTCCCATATTTCAAAACATGCAAGTACAGTAGTCTGGTGGACTTAAATGTGCCCATGAGTAAAAATGTATGAGTGGATCTGACCATTAAAACACTAGCAGTTATCGAGTTCAGCTAAACATTGTCTAGAAATTAATATCACAGTATTATTATGAATATTTCCTGTTTTTCCGAAAGATGTAAATCTAAATAGGGTAAATTTATGCACATTCACCGCATAAAATTACCAAACTAATGTTCAATTATATTAACTTTTTCTTGCTATTATCCTCTCCATCAGACAAAACTGTACATAAGATAAAATAAGAGCTTCAGCAATTCATTTTGATTTAGTTTTTAATCACAATTTGCTTTTACTTTTACTTTTAAAATACAATCACTTTATCATGATATGCTTATACTGAAATTTCACAGAAATTCAATGAACGATAGTATTGACTTATGCCAGGCTTGGTGTCAGTTTTTTGAGATCCTACGGTACAAAGGTTACATTTTAATGTGACCTACGCTACCCAGTTCGGCCGTGTGAGAGAGAGAAGCTACTCTAGGGTTTCACTTTCACTGCACATGGGAGCCCCCTCCCCTCGGTTTATGTTGCGTGTGGTTAGACAGAGTGGTGGTGGAAACTGGGAGATGATGTTAAGCTACTGGTTTAGATTAAAACTATAAGAACAATAACATCCCCATTGATGCCTTTGTGTTAATATTCATTTTGCATCAGAGTTCAGTCCGCTACAGACCAGCATCTTAAGAGGTTGTAAAGATTCAGTGTCCGTCTTAAGGAAGTCACCGTGCTGTCCACTCAGCCATGCTCACCACCATGGACTGAGGAATGCTGGGTAGTGACAGTTGTCCGTGTGAGCCTGACGCTGTGAGATAATTTTCAGTGAAGTGACAAGCTGCTGTTTAAAGGAACCTGCTCAGCACTTGTTGGTCTGTGTCAGCTTTATTCTTGGTGTACTCAAGTTTCCTCTGAAGTAGCTCTGCGGCAGTTTAAAACCCTCTAAAGCGGTCGGGAGTTCAGATTTAATGTTTGATAGGTTTATGCGACGATTCATCTACATTTCATTCAAAAGCTGTGTAAGTGTACAAATCTTTAAAAATAAAGATACATTTTTACAAAGCTAAAACTGTAGAACTCTTTTTACATGTTCCCTCAAAATGCTAGTGTCTCTGAACAGCGAAAGTATGTACCAGTCAGCTTGATCTAGCTCCATAATGTTTAATGACTATTTAAAAAACAGTCACGTTTTACCCAAAGACCCAGAGTTCCCTCCAACATTTATTGAGAATGTTGTGGTTAAGCCAAACTATTCCAAATGCTATGCAGCTTTCCAAAACGATGTGATTTTTGGAGGGACGCAATACTTTTTTTAACTATGCTTTTTTCATGCTGGAGCAAATGTCTTTTGCAACTTGAGTGCTTTCTTAGTCTTGTTGTCAATTGTTCTGATCCGAAAAGGGCCTTGTCACTTAGCCTCCTGTCATCTATCCTGCTCACATCTTTCCCCCGCTCAGCCCAGCTCCTTTCTCTCTCTATCTCTCTCTCTCTATCTCTCTCTCTCTCTATCTCTCGCTCTCTCTCTCTATCTCTCCCGCTCTCTCTCTCTATCTCTCTCGCTCTCTCTCTCTCTCTATCTCTCTCGCTCTCTCTCTCGCGCGCGCTCTCTCTCTCTCTCTCTCTCTCTCTCTCTCTCTCGCTCGCTCTCTCTCCCTCCCCCTCACCCCTTACTGTGGTCTTATAAGGTTACAGAGCAGAACATTCTGAGGCTGTGTGTGTGTGTGTGTGTGTGTGTGTGTGTGTGTGTGTGTGTGTGTGTGTGTTAGTAGTTCCTGTGTTCTTTGGTCCATGATGTCCTCAGGTGAACACTGAACTGGGCCTGCTTTTATTCCTCTATATGCTTCAGTTGAGCCTGGGAAAAAACACCTGCACACACACACACACACACACACACACACACACACACACACACACACACACACACACACACACACACACACACACATGCAGGTGGAGCTATACAAGCAGACACACACACACACACACCTACATGCACTCCCTTTTTTATTTACCGTCGAAATCTCAATTTAGTGCTTATTATAGGGAATAGCGAATGAGTTTCTGACACAACCATAACTATGCTTTTTCTAGCTATAATGTCTTGTCCCCTCCGTCTCTTTAAAGGATGATTTTAGGTTATTTCAACTCTGGTTCATTACAATTTTGGTGGTAGTTTTAGTATATTTGTATTTGTAATAAAGACATTGTACTTACCAAGTTGGGAACACATGAATATCCTTAAAAAGAAGTCAGACTTGGCAAGAAACACAAGAAATAAAACAATTAGACACATTGGAAATAGTTGGAAGAGAAAACAAAGGCGGCAGTAAAGCTAATTCCCAAACTATCAACAGTATGTTGTACATACACCAAAGTTTACAGAAGGACCGTTTTTTTTTATCTACTTTACTTGGTGTAGTTGTGTAGGCTCAACATTTTGTTACGGGTGCCTGTGACAGTTTATTTTTTAGATAAGCTGGCTGAATGTTCATCTAAGTTGCTTTCTTGCCCCAGCAGACTTTGTTTTAGTGCCTGTTGCCAGATCTCAGCAGTTACTTTGGCAAGTACAATATTATTGAATTTAGAAATTACTAAAACTAGAAAAATACAACCTATTAATGAAGAAAGTCTTGCAGGTTTTACCTAACTGGGACCACTAGGATTACAATCTCCTCCTTTCCTGAGGCTGACCATCGGCCCCTTAACTCTGTGATGCCCATTATGACCAGTATAACAGTTTTTTTTGTTGTTTTTTTACCTCTGACACAATGAATAAACTCTCCAGCCAATACAGGCCTGGTGGGACAGAAGCCCACTTCATAGATAGATGCTTTTATGAGCGCCTTCACTCTGAGTTTATTATGAATGTAAAAAAAATTATTTTTTCTGCACTCTCACATTTTCCAACTCTTCTTTCCTCCATTTATCTTCAAGTCCTCTTCTCTCCTTTGCCTCACTTTTCTTCTCTCCCTTACTCTTTTTTTTTCTTTCCCTCTTGGCTTGAAATGATCTTTATTTTCTCAAATCCCTGTTGCCAAAAAAGTAACGTTCCACTCGTTTTCAAATCTTGAGCCTAATTGTGCTAATAATTTATTAAGGCAGCTTGAGCCCTACATGGTGCTTAGTCTGGTTCTTGATGCATTTGACAGTGGGGCATTAGCTGCTTATTTCACTCTTCTGATTGTCTGTAACCGCGTAGTTGGGTATACAAAAGGAGTAGATGTTCACTTGAAGACGTACATGAAGTACTTCCTTTTGAGAAGCACACAGGAGGGAAGTGAGATGAGACAGGGGTTAGGAGAAAATCTAAGCAAAATAAGGAGGATTAGGAGGAACATTTTTTAGTAGAAGCACCTAAATTAAAAAAAATAAATAAAGAGACAGAGAGTAAGGACACAAGAAGAGGGAAAGAAACTTGCTGGATGGAAATAGATATCGGATGAAGACATATTGGATAAGGAAATGATTATTGTTCCTGAATTTTCCTCATCTACGCATATCTATCTTTCACCTCTTTAAAGCAGAAATATCACATGGCTATGCTGTGAAATGGGTTTGCTGTTCTTCCAGATAACCCCGGAGTTGGGTCAGTTTTCCAGCTAATAGGGATGGAAGAGGACCTTGGGAGAGGCCTTAATTACTGAGCGGGAGAGCTCATACATCAGTCTCACTCACCACACCAACCACCCTGGCTCCAAACACAGCCCC
Source organism: Cebidichthys violaceus (assembly GCF_023349555.1). NCBI lineage: Eukaryota > Metazoa > Chordata > Actinopteri > Perciformes > Stichaeidae > Cebidichthys > Cebidichthys violaceus. Next base: position 8,353,183 of record NW_027176296.1, on the reverse strand, counting down.
CCAGACCATATAACAGCATATTAGTTGCTATGCATAACCACTCAAATTGAACATTTCTGATTTGGTTCAGCTTCACCCTCTGAGGTTCCCTCGTTCTCACTTTCTGCTTTATTTTACTTCAGGCCTCTCACTCATTCCCATTCCCATGAGTTTGAAGTTTCACACTAATTCTCATATGATGCTGTCACAGTAAGGTCACACCAAATTCTCAGAGCTTTATAAGGGTGAAGCTTACATCCCTGCGTGATTTTTATCATCATAAGCCAAATACAGCTGGATGAGGATCAGAGGCTGCTCTCATGGAACTTTCTGTGTTGAGATTTGATGTCTGGGCTTCTCAAAGGCACCTTCATGTTAACCATTTACGGTATGTTTTGCCACTAGAATAACAATTGAGTGGCACACAGTTGCAAATGAATGCAGAGGTTCCACAATATGCAATGCCAGCCAAGAGGGGAAATTGATAATATATTACAGGTTGTCAAACATCCAGAATATCCATCCAACATATCACTACTGACATGCTATGGAAATATGTGCACGGCAGTATGATCCAGGTCATATTGCTTCTTTGGAAATTACTGTAAATGTGGGGGTTTAACAGTTGAGATAATCGTCGTTTTAATAAAAACCAATGGGCAGAGATGGTATCAGGGCACTAATAGATCTGGGAAGCTGACTTTTTGCAGCTAAAATGGAAATGATTTGAAATGGTAGACAAGCAGCTAAAAGATAGCTTGGCTGTTGGCTGAAGAGACTGCACGAAACGGACCTCGACCAATGCTGATAAATTCTCTGAGAAACGTGATGACATTTTTGTCTATTCAATTTCAAATCAATCCATATTACTGTTGCAAAAACAATTCATATTACTATTTCCTGATCTGTCAACTCAATAGTTGGGTTAGGGAAAGGTTGTGATGATGGTTAAAACGTGACCAATGTTGACTGATAGGAAAAAAGAGATGCTAACTCGGTCTCAAGCCAAAGTCAGACTCTTCGTCAAACACTTTATATATATCAGTGAGTATGTAATCTCAAACCCAATGAAATTCCCAGTAAGTTTCTTCCTTTTTTTTTACTATTACCTGAACCTTTGATCACCTTTGATTCATACTGGCAGATATAATACACCCGTCCAGTTAACATACAGGAGAATGGTGATCCAATCAGGGGCCAGAACCACAACTGCAAGATCTAATCTGGCACAGGCTCTGTGAAGGTGCCTATTTTTAGGCCCTCATTAACAAATTGGCCTTACACAATTGCTTCCCTCTGTTACTGAGAAACATTAGAAAGCTAATCTCAAAATGACTCTGTAGTTCATCCCAGATATTCCAGATGATTGTCTCAATGAATGAGAACTAACAGATGTGACCTAAATAGTGGAGCAATAAAGTGGAGGAGAGAGAAACTGAAGAAAAATGAGGGAATGACCTCCCGTCTAGTTAGACAATTATCTTATCTGGAAAGGTAATATAAATGAAAATCATATGTGACACTGAAAAAAAACATAATCTAAGAGTAGACCTAAAAAAGACTAAAAGTGTGCTTACTCCATACTGTTTTATAAACTTCCTCATGGTACTCGCTTCTCTCCTCCTTCCCCTTTCCTTGTATTATTGTGTCCAGCCCCTCTATTGAACTCTCACCTGGCTGCACTTGGCTAGCTTTGTGTTCATGAATCCAGTGAGCTGCAACGTCCCTTCTCCTCTGTCCTTTGTAAACCACAGAGCGCTGTGTGTCTTTAAGCCTATCAGCCCAGAACACAGCAAGAATTTTTACTCGCCATAATAGTAAGTAATAGTCATCTTAGGAGCCTCCAGGAACAAACCAGAGTCATTTTTTGGTCTCGTAACGCAACTCAGAAGCATATGAAACAACATAGCTGGAAGGGAATATTAGTTATTACTTTAAAAAACAGGCTTTGAACACATACCTATCTTCAGTGTAGATCAACCCTCCAGTGTTTCTACATATCTGTAACAATCTTGACCCTCATAAAGCTGCCCGCCTGCTGTTGTGAGCCTATTGCCAAGCTCTCAGACTCCCTCGCTAACAGGTGCAGAGGCCCAAAGAGCTCCTCATTAACACAGCTCATTTCACAAGCACCACCACACAGTCATTACCATCCAGACACAGCAGGTGTGAAACAACACATTATCACCCAATTAGCATGACCCCGGGTCGGGCGCCTGGCCCCTTTTTGACTGCAGACTTTCTCCCCGATTGTCACCCTGCATGCCACACGTAACAATTATGTTTTTAAGTTGTAAATTCACAAATCAACTGTTTTATTGGGTTCTTTTTACATGTGTTGCTGGAACATATGGAAGTACAGTATGTGTCGGGAAGCATATGTTTGCAGCTACATTTGAGTGTGTACAGTTGAGTTAGTGCACATGCTTGCATTTAAGCATGCGTTTGAGCCGTTTGCTCATTTGCCATGTTAAACAATCCCAGCCTGCACCAAGCTAAACACACATACACGCACGGACACACTGTCAGCCTGGAAAGCAGAACTCATTGTTGCTGTGCGATCACATGTTTGTGTTTGTCAGTTGTGTGATGTCCAAAGAATCAGCAAAGATAAAACAGTTTCAGGTCCCATCCAAGTCAGTCCTACATTTTTAAGTCCTGCAGGCGTTTTCATTTGACAGGAATCACCTTGTGACCCATGGCAGAGCACACTGAAGCCCATTTTCTGTCCCGTCTCTCCTGTAATGAAAAGCAGAGGCCTGCTCTGTCGTCAGCTGGTAATAACGCAGCATTAGGTCCACATGGCTCGCTGACAGGCTCACTGTTATACATTTATACCTTTGATCTACACCAGCGAATGCACAATGCTATCACCTGATTTAATGGAAAACTTGTAAAGCAGTGTGTGTTTGTGTCTGTAGGCAGTGTTTTACATTGAGATATGGCTTCATCTTTGCAAACAATTTTGCAAACAATTGCAAAGATGAAGATTTCATAAATAATATAATTTCAGTCGGATGTTTACTAGTTATTAGACTTTGTTTGACTTAAATGAAAGAGTATAGCCGGCTCTTGTTGTTTAACATTTAGGTGCATCCCATTGATACAGAAGGTCTTGGCTAGAGCAGTGTGTCTGTTGTGCTGGTGTCAGAGGATATTTGCATTCGCATGTTGAACCATTCTCAACTTCCCCACTTAGCGCCACTGGGCGACTTTTGATTATTTGAGCAGCGGTAGATGGTGTCAGCATGATTTTTAAGGTTCAGCTCACAATGAATGGCTGCCTGTCACATTTCCAGTGTTTCAGTGTATATATGTGAAGGGTGCTGAAGCTCACAGCTCGTCATTTCTTCACTTGCCCTTCCGCATTTATTCTAATTGCATGGTTCGTGATCCATCTAGAGAAATAGCAATTGAGAGCCCAACAGCCAGAAACATGCTAATAGTCTCCACCATTTCCTCTGTTTGCAGGGTCTGAGTTTCCCCAAGACCCCAGTGTGATAGCTACAACTTCATGGAACAGCTCTAGTGATGGTAAAGGCACACATAAACACACACACAAACACAAGGTAGGGCTTCATTTGAACACATTCCTAAAAACTTCTTTCCAGCAAAACTGTAATAGCTGTGAACACATCTGTTACAAGCAATACATGATATATTCGCAGTGCAATTAACACATGGTGCTTTGAACAGTGACCCCAACATGTGTTGTCTGAAATTAAATTCAACAATATTTGAAAAATTACACATCCTCTGTGAATGGTCATCTTCAGCAACCCAGACAGCACTCATTGTCCCAGCGTAGGCCACTGTAGAGGATAACTGATGGAACAAAGTACACATCGATCTACTCAACATGTGAGAATACAGCCACAGGTGCACTGCCTGTCCCTAATTTCCACTGACCTACTTTTAGTTCTGTCTTTAGCTAAATCTACCATTGGAACTTGGCACAAAATGTGCTGGTGCTCTTACACTTTGCTCCATATAGTCATTCAAGTATCTTCTATGGTGACCCTCTTGTCTCATCAACTTGCTCAGTTTGACTCGGCCAGGCATCCCCATCCCATTTGTTGGGATATACAGGAAGTATGACGTGTGTTCATGTAAAGTGGAAACCCAGAGGTGTTTGTAGATGTGCTGCAGAAAAAAGTGTAATGGAGCTGTGATCTCAGAACTTTCACAAGCCACTTGTAGTTTGGTAGCTAGTTAGTTTTGTAGGAAGATAACATTCCCATTCTTAATCCTACCTACAAATCTTTGATTGGTTGACTGTTTCTCCAGCTGAGGAAAACAGTCTTAAAAGACAACCAGACCTCGACACTCGATGGGGTTACTGTATCGTTGGTATTAAGATTGCAGCAGAAAAAGCAGCAGCAGCGACAATCTTATTACTGCTTCTTTATAACGTTCCGTTCATGTGGTTTGGGGTTTGCTGCTGACCTTACTTGACATTCTGATAGAACGTCCTCACCTCTTAATTACGTAAATATGTGAGGAGCACACATCCGACGCTTTGAAGGAACACAGGATGCGTGGTATAGCCATAATGCACACATAAACACATCAAAATAATAACAATCTTCATCTGTGTGCGTGCAAGAGAGAGCTGCAATGTGCTCAAGATCTCCAGGAGTTTCACAGTCCAACAATACCTTTTACATTTGACAAGCTGGTAGAAAACTAATTTGTTAGCAGATTAGATTTAACTTCCACTCCACCTGGTCCAAAACCCCAAGAAAACGGCCTGTGGGATACAATACGGACATGAAAAAGGCCGCTTGGTTCTCCCACATAGACTTTGTCAGCTTATTCCTTCCAGTCCTGGATTCCTGCCAGTATGATAAGATTATTTATTTTGTGGTGGGGATGGCCACGTCTCCTGGAGCTGCCCAGGTTTATATCAGCAGATCCTGACAGAGGAAGCATTTAAAACTGCTGTTCTCCTCTCAGCTCTGCGGGAACAACTGAGTCGGATCCATAAAATGATCTGCCCGGAGTTATCAGTCAAATCTCGCCCCCCCTCTCCTCTGTTTTCCCCGGGCTTGGAGAACTAACATCCGTCTATTCTCCCACAAAGATACCCCGACTCAACAAGAGACTTTATTGAACTTGACCTTTTATTTTCTTCTCTCTCATTTCGTCTGGTTTGTTAGTCGAGTCTCCCGCAACATCCGTCCCACAGCCGATTCTGTGTACACAAAAACAGACATTGTTAAACACACAGGCAAGAACAAGACAGTAGTTTCTGGACATCAGTTAGCAGTTTAGTCAAGCTAATGATTATGGTGACCAATCAAGGATGTTTAAAAAGTCATAAATACAATGAGGAGTGGTTCCAAACAAATCATAGAGACAGCTTTATTTTTCCACAACAACATGAAAAAACCTACAAAGGCTGCGTGTGTGTGTGTGTGTGTGTGTGTGTGTGTGTGCGTGTGTGCGTGTGTGTGTGCGCGTGCGCGCGCGCACCCACCCGTGTGTTCATAGTAGTGTATCTCTGTGTGTGTCAATTTGAGCCCAGCCCCATGACTAACATCTGTTTCTTATCTGATGGATGGATGGTGATTGCGCCACCTGTTTTGTCTGCAGGCGGGGAATGGTTTTGATTGACCAAGCAGACAGCATTCAGGTAGCGTGGCTCTATCAGTATGCATCAGTAGCAGGAAGTATTTGTCCTGAAAGAGGCTCATTATTGGGCTGAAATCAGGGGTGATGATAGTTTACTGAACTCATTTTCCCTGGAGCGTTCTTTCATTTTTCCCTTCTCTTTCTTTGTTTCATTTTATCTGTTTTGCTTCCTTTACTTCCTTTCCTCTCCCTCCTTCTCTGTTGGAGAGTGACCCAACTTTAATGAAATTCACCTTTAGCTATTGCTGGCAATGCTACAGCCCCAGCTCCTCAGTGTATCTACTCGCTATGTTTAGTTAGCTGTGCAGCCACTCGGGTTTCTGTGACTGTGTCTTGCTGAGAGCATGCCTGCCTTGCACAGCTTTACTCTTGGGTATGTGATGTAGACACACTGTATATTCAAATACAGAAATACAATGTGGCTGTTGAGATGAAAAGGTATTGTATAACTTGTCTAATTCGGAACATGTATAGCTTGTGTGCGTTGCGGTTGTGTGGGTGTGCGTGTGTTTACGTTTGTGTGCCTGCGTGAGTGTTTGATTGTACAAAACCACTGCGAGCAAATGCATGCTGATGACAGGGCACCATTTAGTCGCCTGCCACATTAAAGGGACAGTCCGCAGCAATGGTTAGAGTTTCACAGTGCTCCTGGTCCCAAATACCACAACACTCACCACGAGACAATTACATACAAAGCAGCTTTGTTACACTGACATTGGCAGGACGTCTTTCTCCTCTTCACCTCTCTTCTCATCATCTCCTCTTGTCTCTGCTTTTCCTTTCTTCTGCTCCCCACTGCTTTATTGTCAGCTATTACAACAGCTAATGAAGTGTCCAAGCACACGGCTCCGAACACCATTTTCTGTTTCGTCGACTCAACTAAAGTCGCTCAGTTTATGTGACCTCCCCGCTTTTGGCAAAACATGTGTCTTAAAAGAGTGTCTTAATATATTATTACTATTATTTATTTTGTTATATAGTCAGAGTCAACAGGCACATTATGTTGGTGAGGTGTTGCATCAGCACATAGGTGAGATTCGGTCCGCTACACTCCTAAAAGTGTTTGTACAGATTCCTAGCAGACCCCACGTGATGATGTGTTGACAGTTGTTAAGTCAAATCAAAATTAAAACACACTCCCAAACACACATGATGTGACTCAAAACAAGCAAGGAATATAAATGATGGCACTGTGAATGCAAGAGCATACTCATACAAAGACTCACTTATTCAATAATACAGAGAGAGATGATTGCCATAGATTGATATCAAATTTTAGCCATTCACATTTCGAGCCATGTGGCATTAAAAAAAAGCTGAACCCACCTACACAACAGTAATTAGACACCTTATACCAAGAGTATGGTGATCAAATCCTACTACAGGTTGCAAAACTCCTCAAAATGGTTAGAGAAAATTTGCACACCTATTAGATTTATGAAACCCCTTCAGAAACCAATCAGAGGTCTAAAAACAACACAACAGATTAAGTTGAATGAAAAAATATTGTTTCTTAAAGAAACTGGCCAAATACTGCTTGATACAGAGAGAACACAATTATGTCTTCCATCTCAGTACTTGTACGGTTGCCTCATGACATTTAAAGTGATTACAAATCTTAACACAATCAGACGAGACAGATTTGATTGAAACTGATACACATTGTACATTTTATTCTAGCTGTTGCATTCCTTTCTGTCAGAGCATGCTTCTTATTTTAAACCATATCAGAGTTTGGCGTGGCTCTCATTTAGCTACAACCCATTACATGTAGTTATCAGATTTTGCCATGATAATCTATTTACACGGTTAGTTAAAGACACAGGGGACACCGGGGTCTGTGTCAGTGCATTAAATGTTTTGGAATGTTTGTTTCGAAGTGAGAAACTTGTGTGAGTGGATAGGCAAGAGGCAGGGAAGCGCAAAGGGAGAGAATGGTCCTGAATATTGTCCTGGTGTTCAGTTTTATTAACAACTTTAACATCCTGTCGGTAGGTTTGTTCTGACTGCAGTGCTGTAATGCAGACAGACAGGGCTGTACAAATAAGGGAGACTGTTGTGTGCAGTATGTAGAGAAAAGAGGAAAGAAAAAAAGTGGGTGAGAAGGGAGGAGAGTGGTGGTGGTGGTGGTACAGTTGATGGTGGGAGTCTCCTCATATTGTCACACACTTGTTAGTACCACATTGCTGTGTTAAGCCTGGGGTTTTAAGGAGGACAACGTGAGTGTGTGTTGAGGCTTGACTACACACACACACTCTCTCTCACACACACACACACACACACACACACACACACACACACACACACACACACACACACACACAGAGGCTGTATGCCAAGACAAATGTGCCCACTTCTCTTTTTCACAAACACGTCGTAGGCACTCACTTTACAGACCTCATGACAATATGTTAGCTGCAGGCGTCAGATGAGCTGCACATACAACCTCAAGGGTTGCTATGGCGACCGACAGTACCAAGTAAGGGCACCAGCATGCACAAATCAAAATTTTTGTCGGATGGTTGAACTACGTTTGAACCCCCGTCTACATCTTTCCTATGGCATTATTAGGGGGCTGCATCCGGCAATTTCTGTAACTTTCCAAAACGAACAGTCAGACATTCACACAAATTGCACGTTGTGACTGACCAGCTGAGTGGAAACGAGAAAGTACGCAGTCTCTATTTTTTCATTCTTTGTACTCTTTTACAAATGAGTGCAACACACTTTTGCCTTGCCAGATTTAGTACTGCTAAGGGACCACCTCAAACTAAATGAAACTTTGTAACAAATTGAGGTAACTGTCTTGCAGATACACTGAATATCTCAGGACCTTTCTATGCCCCTATTGTTGCAAAATATAAGCCCACATTCATGATGGGGGAAAAAAAAAGATATTAGGAGGGAGCCACTTTGGAATAGATAGCATTGCCCTTGTAGGGAAAACCCTTGTTGGGAAGCATCGGATAGTAAAGGTGTAAATGTGTAGGCGTCCTTGCATATGTAAGTGCGTGTCTCTTTTTTACTACTCACAGCCTTTCTATTCACACAAATTGAAGTTTGTCTGACGAGTATTTAAGATTCCCCTGTATGTGTTTTTCCTACTTTGTTTGTTTTGGCCAGGTCGCGTAACCAAGAGCATTTCTGCATACCTAAGATGGGGTTTTGGGGTTGAAGGAACTTTTCAGAAGTTTTTCATGACATTAAAGCAAATGTTTTTTCTGCAGATTAAACTCTTAGGTGGCCCTCAAGATTGTTTTTTTTTCTGACCACCTTGAGGAAAAACGCGGTCCTGGGAGATCACACAAAATAGTTTTGCTTTGTCTTTTCCAACACCGTCTGAGCTCATTCCATGGGGTTCTGACAGCCCCTCGGCAGTTAAGGGCCACAAGTGATCACGCCGCTTAGTGCATTGTCGCTCAGTCACCGCTCTGTGGCCACAGACACAGTGGGGGAAAACTGTTTGCTCACTTCTGTTGCTACAGCTAGTGAGACAGAGCTTAGACGCATGGTTTGCACAGAGCCGGGGCAGACATCTGCATAGATTTAAAATGAGAGCGTATCTGTCGTGTGAGACATGCAAATGAAAAACACGTCTGATACATGCTCAGTCTAAACGGGAGGCATTAGCCAATTGTGGGGCGTACTTATTCAATCAAACATTGCAGCAATGCTCGTTGCAGACACACCTGGTGAGTTTTTACCCACAGGTGATGTTGCCTCATAAGGTCATATGCAAGCCGGGGAAAAAACCCTCTGGCATCATACAGCCATCGTGAAAAGTGAGATTAGGTGTCAACACAGTGGCAACCACAAAATAACTTGCAAAAACCAGGCTTTGAATATGTGTTTCTGAAAACTCTACCGCTATTGCTACTTTAAACGGTAGCATGTTTTTAGATCTTGCTCTGATGAAGTACAGTAAGTGCTGTTTGATTTATGTCTTAGCTCTTGGCTTTGTGTAACACAATGTTTTATGTCTCCTTTTGTCTTTCTCTCTCTCAATCATCTCCCTTGTACTCATTCCTTTCATCTCTCCCATGTCTCTATGTCTTCCAGGGCCATCCTTCATACGTCTCGAAGCTCCCATGAACAACATCACCACCTCTCTGGGCCACACAGCCGAGCTTTTTTGCCGCGTGTCCGGCAACCCGCCGCCCACTGTGCGCTGGCTAAAGAACGACGCCCCGGTGGTGCAAGAGCCACGACGGATCTCATACCGATCCACGCCTTACGGATCACGCCTCCGCATCCGCAACCTGGACACTACGGACACAGGCTACTTCCAGTGCGTGGCCAGCAACACCCAGGGTACTGTGTCCACGACAGGAGTGCTCTTTGTCAAATTCGGTAAGAGGAATTAGAGTGGTCGTATCTGCCAAGCATCTAAAATCTTTCTAGCATGTAGATTTCACAATAATGTGGCTTCCTGACGAGTGTTTTACACACTTTTTGTGACAAACAAAGACATTTTTTCCTACTCATCTTTTCCTACTAGAGTTCTGGCTCCTTTTAGCAACACCCGTATCCACTGATTCTTGCATGTTGCTGGCAGCTTGTGCAGAGAAAATCTGGGAGCAATATTGTTTATCCTGTTGTAAAAAAAAATCCCCTTGTCTTCTTTTCCAGATCCACTCCCTACACTTCTGGCAGGAAGGCCAACGTAAGTTTCTTTTCTCTATCCATTTTTCTCTCTGTCAGTCTATACGTGATGTGCTTCCCAGAATGTATTGCAGAGGACCGTTTCACAAATATGTTTTGTTTCACATGTGGATCGCAAATGGTGGCAGCGACACATTTCACAAATCATTGTCACTTTCAGGTAGATTTGTGAGGCCTATGGAGTTCTTGAGGGCTTATGCATGGGTTGCAAGTCTGTGTTTTTGTTTGGATTCCTGATACATATGACCCTGGATCACACAAAGGCAGAGATAACAAACTCATTTTGATTTGTTATCTATACTGATAATCATATGTGGGCCTGTTTCAGATGTGTCTATAATAGAAACGCATATAATTATAGAGAATACAAAGGTCATGACTTGATAGATAAGCGAAAGTTAGGTAAATGGATTAAAGAGCGCTGAACAACATTCACACTGTGTTGACATGTTGTCTGCTGATACAACTGGAAAATGCTAGTTTTTCTGTCTCATACTTCTCATAGTAATGCATTGCCTGTTTGCATAGAGACACCCTAAAAATGTCCCATGCAGCGTTCTGTGAATCAAAACTGCTGGCACTTGGTGGATATCAGACACTTACTAAATCCATCCACACACTTTGAGCATGTAGTGCTCCGATTCAAACATCTGTTCCTACCATTCTTTTGTTTACATGTTTTTTATTTTTCCCCTCTGCAACTAAATTGCAGCTTGTTTCATAGATGAAACAGTTGACTCACGCAGGAATCACAATGCAATTATGTCAAGGGAGTAACCAATCAAGTGGAAAAATCAAACAAGCTGGCCTGAAAGAAAACACATTGGAAATAAACTAAGAAGCAAAAATAAACATTGATTATAAAAGGGAAGGATGTGAATTGAAGTTTGTGTGCTTTCATAAAGTACATCCACACAAATATGTAAGTTTGTGTGAGGGTTTGTGTTTGTCCTGGAAAGAAAGTCTTGTATCTAATCAGGAATTAAAACAAAGGTGTTCTGCTCTTGCTTCATTTGGTTCATTTCCAGGCTTTAAAGGTGTATTCATGTTTTCAAAGGCTTAATTAGTGATGAAGTTACCTATTGTCACTAAAGACTTTTATTTCTTTAGTTGGAGTTAGTACCCTGAAAATCACCACGATGATTATATTCATGAATTTTGGTGCAAGGCAGAAGCTTCGTCTGATCTTCCAAGTGATTAAATCCTGCAGGAGCTTCTTTCCTCGTTTTCAGGATTGCTTTAATCCAAGCATCTGAAAGATTCAAACTCATCGAGGTACAGCTTTAACACAGCAAACACTAAATTACACTTTGCAAGTTGGAATAAGTTAAGTTCGCCATTTTGTGAAGGAAAGTGTTGCAGTCAACCGAAGACCAGCGATCTAGAGTCTCATTACAGTCATTACAGACTTCATCTAAACGGACAGGGGCCTCCTTTGACAGAAGCGGAGCTGCTGCTGTGGTGGTGGGCTGATTGTCACTGCTGCTCATCATTAGTGCGGTGGCCAACTTATTAGCTGTAAAGTAGGGTGGCAGGCCGTCAAGGAGACAGGGTCACCTAATGATGACATGTGATGACCTGCAACCGCTTACCTCATACCGCAGCTGTTCAAATGTCAAAAACTTCTGCTCCTTGACTCAAAGTTTTTGGAGACATCTGGTCCAAAAGCTTGTCAGTTTAAGTGAAATATGCTCTACAGTATTTTTGTACGTCCCACTTTCTCCCATCATCTCTGTATTCAGCAGAGAGCCTTACAGAGAGCTCAGTGACTTCTGTTTTCCTGGGAGAAATTAGCCACAAATATTACTCACAAATTTGTGGGGAAAATGTCTTGCCACCCACCTTGTTGAACTTGAACATAAAATGAACTTCATGTCCTCAGTGTTGTCTTTGCTTCGGCCTGTCCTCTGATTTCCATCCCCTCTATGCTGGACTTAAGTATACACTTTGCAGGGTGTGTGTGTGTGTGTGTGTTTGTATATATTGTCAGGGTTGGGTTTTTTGAGAGAAGCCACAGGCAAACGGAGGTTTAAACTACGATTACAGCACCTTGTGTCCAATGTGGCTGCTTAAGAGCAGAAAACTACAGCAGAGCAGATCGGATATACAGACAGGAGGATGAGGAGAGGAGAGATGGCGGAAAGTTTAAAACTTAAACGTTTCCTCCAGCACGGGCACTTTTAGATTTTCAAGTTTTCCATCCAGAGCTGTTTTTTTTTAAAGTCTTTTAAATCACGTCCATTTCAAGCCTCCTGTCATTCATGGAAAGTTTATAAGTAAGATCTCAAGTCCATGAAGGCAAGTCCCAGTTTTCATTATAAGTTAAGATGAAAGTCTTTCAGGTCTCTGGATGCTGACTGTTAAAAAAAAAATTTCAAAGCATTTGTTAATAGCATTTTTTAATCTTTTAGTCATGATAATTAAATATGTAGTTAGTGGCTATACATGCCCTGTCTGTTGCTGTCTTTTTCTTTTTTTCTTTTCTAGAATTTTGTACAATCAAAACTTGAAAACTTAAAAGCAAAAACACTCATTTCAAGTCTTAATTAAAGGAATAGTTTGACATTTTGCGAACTTTGGAACAGCTTAGCTCAGAACAATAACAGAAAGAAAACCCTAGCCTGGCTCCGTCCATTGGTAGCTAAATCCTCATCCCAACGTCTTTTAAAGTTCACATTTTAACACGTTTTACCTCATTTGTTTTATTCATACAAAAACCGAAGTGTAAAAATTACACTTTGTGGTTTCATGAGGGATGAGAGCTATTCCTTATGAAGTCTCATGGCAGCCGAAGTCATGTCTTGAATTCTCATTTTTATGACATAAGTCTGACTCCAGTCCAAGTATAGCGTCTCGCATCTACAACTCTAAATCACTTCAGTCAATTTCTAATCCTAAAATTCATCAGTATGCCACCAGTTGTCTCCAAATAGAGAGAGTTCAGTGCATCTCCTCTACGCTGTGCCCATGCTCTCCCTCTTTATTCTCCTCCCTCCATATTTCCCCTTCCCTTCCTCTCCTCCCCTCCCTGGAGATGTTTTAATAGAGCCAGCATAAACATAGGGTGAGGGGAAAAAGTCTTGCCTGCCAAAATTAGACCCCCAACTTTCTCCGTTTCTCTCTCTCTCTCTCTCTCTCTCTCTCTCTCTCTCTCTCTCTCTCTCTCTCTCTCTCTCTCTTCTCTCTCTCTCTCTCTCTCTCTCTCTCTCTGTATGCTGCCACACTTCCTTCATTTGCAGAAGAAGAAAAAAAAGATGGAGACGGCGGGAGAGTGAAGGGAGTGAAAGAAAAACAGTGTTAGCAGGTAGGGGGAGGATGGTGCCATTAACACTCGGGGTTGCATGTTGTTCTTTGATTCCCGGGTTCTGCGGGGTCGACGGCGTTCAGGTGTGATTAGCTGTGTGAGCCGACGGGAAGTTTAGTTCAGATCAGAGGCGGTTAACAACTCTTAACTGAATCCTACATGCAAACTGTGGACAGTCACAGACAGATCAGGTTTTCTATGATACAATTACACACTCACTTCGTCATCTGTCTTTTCTTACTGACTGCATTCTGCATTCTGACTGCAGTCCTTTTTTTCAGTTAAATGAATCAATAGGATTAAATCTTCATCAGGCACATGTTAGGCAGGCCGGTAGGCAGGACTGTTTTTAAATGACTTATTACTTCTTTCAGGTATTTTCATTTGTGGAATTTTGCATTATGTCTATTATTGAAGCAGGTTTTATCAATATTTTCATAATAATGGATAAAATATGTAATGTGATGACACAGAGAAGAGCAAAATGTTGCCCCTAATTCAAGGAATTTGCCCCATAAAACACAATCAAAATTGCGTGATTGTGTAAATGTCTCCAAATTTTAAATTTAAATTTCAGTTGAAAAATATTATATGTTCTACCCTGTGGTGAACCTACAGGAGCATTTAACAGTTACCTTCAGGAGTTGGTGGAGACCAAAAGCACACACACAGGGAGAGTGAATAATGGACTTTCAAGTGAAAATGAGCAACATTAACTTAAAAGGTGATTTTATATAATTGTTGTGTTTAGAGCTTGTTTCCTCTTAAACATATCAGTTATTGTATGTTTTTTTTCCAAAATACAGCTGATTTCATATTTGTAAAAATGTTGATTTACTGGTTACATATGTTTTTTTAATCTGACAGCAGGGATAAACTTTATGCAACGCTGCTGCTGATCTCAGTCTCTGTCTGTGTTTATAATAGAGGGTTTTTCTCCCTGTTTGAAAAGATTAATACTGCTACACCCTGGCTGTCAAAGCTGTTTAAATTCCTCAAAACTTTCCCTACCACTTTTCTCTCAGCACTGGCAAAAAAAGCAATTACAAAAATAGCTGCTTTATTTATTTTTTATTTTTTTTTGCACTTTTCCCTCCACCGAGCCCCCCGCTCTCTCCTCAGAATAAAGAGGACATGTTTAACAAGGAACAGATTCTCTCTGTGCAGTATTTTCTGGCTTCTTTTTGTCAGTACCCTGACTTTTCTGCTGTTTGCTCATCATTTGCCTCATCGTATCCTACCCACCACCTTTTTTATATTGGTGATTTGAAAGTATTTGGTAGAAGATGTGCTCTGCTGTTCCTGTCTCGTTTGAACAATATTTTACTCTCATATGTCGATTCAAACCACTGCTGACAGTAAATCCAGCAATCACACATGTATGAAAGAGCTGGTTTGTTAATGATTATGTCTATGGCTATCTACAATACAGTGAGACCTTTATTTACTTTTTGTAAGCTTTGCAATTAATATGTCGGTTGAATTCTTGTTTGGATGTAATTTGACTATTCAGAGTGATTACTCTAATCAGGTGTGTTTAACTATAATACAGTGTAAACACACATACACTGTAACTTTTACTGCAACTTGTGTGTGTGTGTGTGTGTGTGTGTGTGTGTGTGTGTGTGTGTGTGTGTGTGTGTGGGGGGGGGTGCGTCAGCTCTGTAGTTAGCCAGTTGTCAACACATTGGATTCAATTGACCTCAGAGCTGACGTGACAGGGACCGTGAGGCCCGTACTGCCATCAGCCCACCGGCAATCCAATTATACAGTGGAAGCATCAAAGAGTATAAAAAACCAAGGGGTAATTTGACTTTGTAGCGTGCATGTCTCACCTACAGCATTGCATGGGTTGATTGACAAATTAGTTTAAGGAAATTGTTTGTGTAATGTGTAATGACTTGAAGATGTCACACTATGTTGATCTTGAAGCTTGCTCCGGCTTGTTCAAAGGTATTAGGCACTAAAATATGTGTAATCATACTAGATTTATTGATACCCTAAAACCTCTTTTCTCTTCTCTCTTCTGCTCTACAGCAGCTGTTGTGAAAGACTTGTACTTACCATGTCTGTGTGATTAGCATCTGATTTATTAAGACGTCAGGTAATTACACAAACAGTGCCTGTGAATGCCCCCTGGGTGTGTTCAGTGAGCGTAGGAGGATGAAAGGATGCTATCAAGGAGTTTTATCTTGGAAATATCAGCAAAGCATCCAAAATCCTCCTTAATGAACTAACAACATGTCAAAGCATTTACTTAAGCTGCAATCAGGCTCTTAATTGAGATAATTACTTGGGGAATATGTCACAGATATATTGCTCTCAGCTATATCTTGCATGATCCCTCTCAAGATCTAGACAAATGGGTAAACCAACAATCTGACTGTGTGGCATAAATACAAGATGACTTATCAATATACTATGTATATACTAATATATGTGATGATTGTCACAGTGCATTAGCTGCACACATCAGGTTTAAGTTTAAGGAGCACACCGGTACAACTCCCTGTCTGAACCTGCGCCTTCACCTTTCATCTGCTGAAAATATAATTTTAGCTCCACAACCACATCCCTCTTAATATACCTGCAACTTTTAATCACCTGCTTCTTTTAGAAAATTGACAATGTTCACCACCCTTGTAAGTTGCAAGTACCTTGATAAATCAACAATAATGTGCATTAATTTTCCATAATTTTGGCATTTCCTCCAAGAAATAAAAGAAAAGGTCTGGCACACAACCCCCAGTGCAACAACAAATTTGCTTTTTTTATAGGTGCTTCACAGACGGGTACATTTTGTTAGTCTTGAACAGAGCCCCCCTGTTTCGAGTCTTTATGCTTCAAACTAAGCTAACCGACTGCAGGCTGTAGCTTCATATTTAGCACATGCTATGAGAGTGGTATCAATCTTTCTATCTAAGTCTCAGCTGGAAAGCTAATAAGCGAATGGTTTTAAATGCAAAAAGTTGAAAGGTGCACTTCACTAACAACAAATTAGATGGGAAACTGCAGTAAAGTGTTGGTGTGTCCTTAATGCCAGTGCAGAATCTAAAATGAGGCACAAAAGTTTAATGTAGTGCCAAATGTTGTGCAAAAGGAACTTTAGTTGGAGACAAATGCAGGTTTAAAAGCAGGTCCACCACTTAAAAAACAGTCTATTCTCTCACTCTGCCTGCTGCTGCCGTCAGCACTCAGTATGTGTTGTTTTTGGTCACAATAGGCTCTTAACTCAGACTTAAAACTTGTGTTAAGAAACTTTGGATTTCGGTTTCACTTCTCCTCACCTCAGTGCCAGTGTCAACAGTGCTATGGTTCTCAGATGCTGGTCAGGATTGATGATGATTTGCTCCGCACCACAAGCATAGCACCCATTCAGACTGAGGGGATGACAGGCTCACTCAATTTTTGGATGCTCTACTCATCTGCCACATACTGATCTACTTCAGCACTCCAGACCAACGCAGGGGGTTCGCTAAGCCTATTTCAATTTAGGATTGACTCTGGAACTCTGGACACTTTTTAGACCTGCCAACAACAGGCTCTGTACCAATGGAGCTTTGTTAACCCATAGTTTAACCAAGAGTTATTGCAGTATTCCCAAATTGCTATTTAGTCCTGTCAACTACAAAACCTGGAAAACAGATTTAACTTTTGCCAAAAGTTAGAAAGTGCATTCTGTCAGTGTTTCACATTCAGTGATACACAAGTAAAAACAAAGACAGCCTACTGTCTCAAAAGGCTTTTACCCACACGCAGTCACACATACGCACACTTGCAGTTCTACATAAAAGAGTCAAAGAACTGCACACGCAGTTACTCTTACAAACCCTATCTCTCACACATGTTTAGTTAAGCCCTCGGTGGGTCTTAATTGCCGTCTTGTTGTGGATTCTTTTTAGCACAGTGCTGATTGATTGGGGATCAGGGCCCTAATATGGCTCATCGGGGACAGGCCCTTTGACATGGCCCGGTCCCAGGGCACCGACACTGTTTGAAACCAGAGCTCCCACCGCAGCCCCCTCTCACTAGCCTGGATGCCGCTCTGCTAAATGCTGCCCAGGTCAGGGGGCTCCACATATGCTTACATGCAGACACATGTGAACGCACACACGTGGGGACTGTCATGATGTGTAGCCGATTTTAACCATTAAAGCAATTTACATTATTAGGCACTAGTAATGGCGTAAGTCTGTCTTTACACACTTTACCGCACACCACGAGTTTCATGCACAACTCATTATGAAGAAGGCTTTCACACTCAGCTTGGACAGGGCCCACTTCCTGTTTCCTGTTTCCCAGAATCCCCTGTGTCTGTCTGTTGGTGATCCTGTTGGCAGGTCTGGTCAAGGTCAGGTCTGGTAAGAGTGTGTGCGTGCGTGTGCGCCTATGTGCGTGCGTGTGAATCACGGTTTCTCCCTGAGGGTTACAAGGCCTAGATGGGTTTTGTGGGGTTTCCCTGAACTTTGCCCTATACCTCCCATGAACACACATATGCACACACTCCTGCAAAGAAAAAAAAACATGTGTGGAGACAAGTATGCACAGAAAGTGTTCTTTCTTTGCCGTCAGTGGTGGTGTTGGAGTGTGTGAGAGAAACAGAGGGAGGCACAGTGTACCTTGAGTATTTCTAGGTATAAATAGAGGCTTTTGTTTGCAGTTTGGACTTGTATCCTGCGAGCCTGAGCCCGAGGATATTTAACAATTTGTAGAGCTTAACAGGATCAATGCAGTTTGATGTTGTGTTGATAAAGGAAGCCTTTTCATTTGAAGTCAGTTTATCAAATTAGTGTTGTGTTTGTTGAACCTGGCGCCTGCCTAATTTCATGCATACAGTATCGCTAGAGAACTTTTGGGGTTGTGATAAAGCAGCACTATAAAATTTACTTCTACGAGGAAGACAACTGGATGGACAACTAAACAGAATTTCTTGAGTTTTATCATCAAGACTACGAGAGATTGACAGTTTAATCACTAAATCATAATTTATCACGTATTTATATTCTATGTAGGCTACTATCTGGTGCCCAATTCAAATCTAATAGTAACAGATGAACTTATACTGAACTAGCTCAGTTTAGTTTTACTGTATGGAGGCAATCTAAAGCGTCTTACAAAGCTATTATCATTTTTGGAATAGAGCCAAAGTAGTCTTACGATGGCCTGAAAGTGAACTGTGTAGAGTGAGAGGAACAATCTCAGGCTGCCAGTAGTCGTTGACAGTAAAATAACTTGTAAAAGGGAGCAGATTTCATTAAGGTATTCTAGACGCTTGTATTCCATCCTATTTTCTGCTCCCAGATATGTTTTTGTAAAGATAAAATCATTTTCTTATGCAAAAATATCAGTTGTCAGTGTAACCCTGAATTGGTCCCTTAAGGCCGGCGTGTGGGTGGGCTCTCCTGGTCGGCCAGCCAGAGGACAGATCAAATGATGGAGATAGAGGGCGAGAGAAGGGAGGTGGTGTCAACGATATACATGAAAATCATTTTCCTTTTTACTTTCCCTCCATTACACAGGCGAATGTACTTCTAACCTCAATATGTATTGCCAAGTTACAAGTTTCTATCACAAGAAACCTCAAAAAGTTAAACAAGAGGAGTTTTCACAGCCAAAGATTCATCTTCAGACAAACACTTCACCAGTATCATAAAATGATGACAGGATAATTTTTGTATTTCTTGTCATTGTCATCCCTCCTCTGTGTTTCTTTGTGTTTCCCTCTCAATCAATTTTTTTAACTCTGAGACGACCGTTGCCAGGATGCTCATATAAACACACAGAAGAGCGGATATCGCATAAACACATACGTAGAGCATGTTGTAAATATGAGGTGACAACTCTGAGCTTGTATGTCAGGCCCTGAAAGCAACTGAATAATGTGCTGGTTAGTCCCCTTTGTTTTTAAGAGTGCAGGAGCCTGTAAATTATCTTTTATTGGAAGATCCGGAACCATACCTTCTCTACTGTTTTGAAAAAGCAGGAATATTTAGTATGTTCCACTATTGATGAAGTGTTTTGATTTACCTTTCTGTTGTGCCCACATTCCTTTAGCTTGGCTTGCTTCACCAAGCAATATCTTTATTTATTTTCCCCAATATGCCTCAATGTCAGATGTGGATACATATAGCAGAGGAACAGGTTTTCCAGTCAAGGAAAACACTTTGTAGCCTAGTGTATAAGTCATCAGTGTCATCAGTAAGTCTTTCAGCTGAATTGCATTCTGGTGTAATGATGCTAATGTCAATGGATGAATCCATGATTGCAGAGAAAGCAACTTAGAGTTTGGTTTTGAGGAACTGACCTCATCATTTTCACTGATAATTTTACACAACCAAAAATGTATCGATTGGAGAAAAACTGATTTCACAGATTTGTTTTAATATCCTTTAACCAGACTTAAGTCCTTTTTTAGTTCCTACAAACACCTTTGACGACACAGTGTGTAAAGAAGGTTTATTTATGAGCTCCATCGTGAAAAAGTGTTTTCCTTTCCCACAATACATGCCCTTAGTGACTCTTAATCACTCTCATCAAGGATTATTCCTCTTTTCTCAGAAAGTGTTGAAACGTGTATATTCTTGTTCCTTAAGCACCATCAGTAGCCAGTCAGCCAAAACATGTGTCCTCCTGTCTTTTTCAAGTGTCTGCCTTTGTGTGTTCAGATTGGGATCTGTGATCTAGGACGCAATAAGTCATAAATCATGCAGGAAAGGGTGTGTGTGTGTGTGTGTGTGTGTGTGTGTGTGTGTGTGTGTGTGTGTGTGTGTGTGTGTGTGTGTGTGTGTGTGTGTGTGTGTGTCAGGAATGCTAATAAGAAAAACTAAAGACAGCAATTTTTACAGCCATGAAAAAAAAGGAAAACAAGCACGAAGTTTGTAATACTGCTCCAGGCGGAAGACAACTTTTTTTTAATAGAAATAGATCATGAGCCGTTATATTTGTTTGACTCCTTTGTCAATGAAACAAAGAAAATGAAGAGTCTTTTTCATATTGTATTGGACCTTCCTAATTGAAGCTTGATTGACTTGGTCAATGCAAGTAGTTTAATCTTCATGCTGTTATGGGGATATTGTGAATTCGGTCATACACACACATACTACAGTGTTCTACAGCAGTCAAACTTAATGCCTCGAGCTCCCAACTATTTCCAGTCCTCAGTGTCTTTCTTTTCCTCAATTATCTCACAATCTCTCTTTCTCAAAATTTTTCTCTCAGACTCAATTTGTCTCTCCCTCCTCTCTACGGCACGTTTTTACTTTCCATTTATTGTTTCTTCATGTTTTACTAGACCTTTGCTGACTGTCTATGTTATTTGTCCCCCTGAATCTCTCATGGGTCAGTTATTAGTCAAACAAAACTTTCCCACCTTCCTCCTCTAATTCACCTCTCTAGTAATGGATTTCACTGCGTAACCTCTGTGCTCCATTTGTTTGTGTGTATGTGTCTGTCTAAACACCACTGGGTTTATATTAGGCTTTAGGAGACATATTGCCTTCCTATCCTGCTAATTGACAGGCTGATTGACACCCCCACTCCCCAAACCCCCCCCTACATGAACGTCTAAGGCCACGCAGTCCTCTGAGGAAGTGATGTCAACAGGCCAGGAGCGTTGTGAGGAGTGACGGGATTGATGCAGGGTCCTTCTCTGCATGTCGAATCACCATGTAGGTGTTAACCCTGTAATTAAAACTCTTTAGAATCATCTGCAGTCGTGAAAGACTGGGCCTTACAACAAATACTTCAGCAGAGTGCAGCACCAGCATCTACTGTATAGTTGGGAGGCATTCTGTCAATTTTCATTCAGTGAAATGTAAAAATTATGTAAATGAATGTTTACTTTCTATCTCAAATCAAAAGTATTTAATCCAATGGGAGTTTTATAAAAGCTTTAGCATTTAATGTTTGAACAAACGAGCGTCTGCTGCTTCTTTTCTGGTAATATTCCTCAGACTCACTGGGAAATGATGCAGTATCAATTGATCTCGATCTTATTTGAAATAAATACAAGAGCTCCATATTAAGCATGAGCAGAGATGGCCACAATGACTGTAGGCAACTGCTGTCATGGTGGCGACTGCATGTGGCAAGGCTCTGCGTTGGCCGTTCATGTATGTGTAGGTGTACATTCTT
This sequence comes from Cebidichthys violaceus, assembly GCF_023349555.1. Lineage (NCBI taxonomy): Eukaryota > Metazoa > Chordata > Actinopteri > Perciformes > Stichaeidae > Cebidichthys > Cebidichthys violaceus. The sequence continues at coordinate 8,331,471 of NW_027176296.1, read as the reverse complement.
TGTAGATTGCTTTATAACGTGAACGGCGTATTTGTGCTGTTTATGAAATGGCTGCCACCTTGATAACTTTCCAGAACAGCAAAATCCTGCCTCATAATGTTATAAAAAGTTGTGGAGTGTTTTAGCACCTGATAATCATATTTTCATCGCCTCACTGGTACCTAAAGCATTGCGTCCCCATCAATGCGTCTTCTTAAACACTTAGCGTCCACTAAAGACCAACAATAACACTGTGTCAAACGCAGCCTCCTCCTTCTTTTTAAAGAGATCACTGCACCAATCCCCATACTGAGGGCTCTGGCAAAATACAATGCAGTGACATTTGTTAGTAATTGTCCAGAAGACAAAAATGATTGGCCTTGTGATAACGTAATCTAGTAATATCCCGTCTCATGGTATTAGTGCTTTGGGTTACTGATACTCATACACATATAACTTAAACTCGATACTTTTGCATCATCAGAACCTTAAGCAACATGCACACACCAGTGCAGCCTCTGGCATTTTTTTCAACCTGAACAGACAAAGGCAAAACACGTCATACACAGGAAGTCAATATAGTCAATGCTATACTGAAGAAAACATAGATTTAAAATGAGAAGAAAAACCTATACCAACTCAAATTCAGCCTTGATGTCCTCTCCACATCGTCTCTTATGTCTCTTCTTTCCTCCTTCCTCTTTCGGTATACGCTCTGAATCCTTTCGTCCTTCTCGCCGACAGAAGCCTCTATTGTTGCAGTCAGTGAGCAGTAGTAACACGAGGACCCATGAGGGCTCCTTCTTTCTCCATAGTATCCTAATGCAGTCCCTAGTTGCCCTCCCTCGCTGTTCATTCCCACTGTGGTCACGGGCCGCTGGCAGCTGCAGACCCCAGTCAACCTCAGCCTCTGGTGGCCATTTTGGCTCCCTGTCAGTGAGAGATCGTTACACACTGCAACCACACATGCATTCTACTATGAAGGCAAATCACTGTCAAAATCTGAAAGCGCAAATGAGATCCGTGTGTAGGGTATTTTACTTTGGCGAGCGCTGTCACATCACTCTGCGCAGAATATCTCTGCTAGAGCGAGCAAAATTGTGGCCTGCGAGGAGAAAACCATGCTTTGAGTGTGAGGGGCGTCCCCTAGCGTGACTAATATCACTGCTCTTCTGCTCGCAAAACTTTAACCTGCTCGCTCGCAAAACTTTAACCTGCTCGCAAGCGAGTAGATTTTCTTTTTGACACTAAGTGGGCGGAGCCAGTCACCATTGTATAACTACATTTAATTGGTTACAATCCTCATCTTTGGATTGGCCAGATATCACTCTGACACTGACTGTAAAGAGGTGGTTTTCAATCTGCCACTAAATGCTACTCCACTACAACTCAGAGGTAAATGTTCTACATTTGTCTGACAGGTTTTGTAAACTTTTCAGACTGTAGAGGCTGATGAAATACAAAGTAATAGCTTTTTGAAATTCAATAATTAAAAATGTGTTTCTCTTGTAAATAAACTGGAGTCAAGTTACACAGATTAATTAAAATTCACTCCATTGACCCAAAGTAATATACGTGCTTTTGATTGGCACGCGCGGGACCTCTACACACACACGCACGCACGCACGCATGCACACACCCACACACACACACACACACACACACACACACACACACACACACACACGTTCGTGGATCTCATTTGCGCTCTCGGATGTTGACAGTGGATTGCCTTCATATTCTACAATTCTCCTATAATAATTGACCTTCAGTGTCTAGAAGCGGACACCAGTATAAAGAGTCCAATGTATCTATCACTGCCCTACAGTTATTGTTGGCTGTGGCAAGATATCAGTATATATTTCCCCAGCATTGCACCGATATAACTACAAAAATCATTTGCAACATCCTATATTTATGTTTTGCTAAGTACACATTCTGTTGTGGTACCTTTCTGTAATTGTGAATAGATCTGTGGCAGACTTACTTCAAGGGTGGAAATGCCATCTCTTGAGAACTTGATTGTTTTCTCTCTCTTATCCTTTCATGTCCATCCACTCCTTTCAAGATTCACAAGTGTCTTTTATTCGTTGTTGCACACCTTCCCTTTTAAATACACACACATCTAATCCATCCAACAGCTACAGTTAGATGGATTAGATGTGTGTGTATTTAAAAGGGAATGTTTGAATGTCTCTAAAGTTTATAGAGACATTCAAACCACAAACTTCTGGAGTGTTGCTGGCATAAACATCACGCCTGCAGACCAAACTGATGTTGAATTGTTCTCACACAATACGAAACAAACGCCTGTGCCCTCAATGCATCAGTCTGTAAATTCTAAACTCATTTGGTTATGGGAAGACAACACAAAGCAGATGAGAAACGGATTGAATGCAACATACTAACAATTAACAGTGATGCGCTTGTTGCTAGCTCTACATGTCTGGTTACATCTATGCACCATTTCCACAATATTACATCACATTTTGGCATTCTGCACTAATAAAAAACTGGAAGTGCACTGGTGTTAACTGCTTGTGCGTGTGATTGTCTCCAAGCTTGATTTTGAAAAAATGCAAAACAAGTTTTTTTAAGCACAGCTTTGAATAACGAAAACCCACTATGCACCTCAAATCCTATCTCTTTTATAGTGTTTCCATATTTTCCTACTTCCCCCTAATAACACCTCCCCTCACACACAAGCACACACAATTCATAGCACCTCTAGCTACACCTTCAAATTTGACAGGTGACCTCTGACCTTTGGTTACTATTAAAACGTGTGTGTGTGTTCATCCAATCTACTTCACACACACGGCACTTTAGTTTAGGGAATATCAACAATTGATATTTATTTACAATATAAGACATCATTGACTGTGATGATTGTTATGGGGTAGCCATCTTGTTTTGGGCCTCAGGTGGAAGCATCAGTGGCTGCTGGATGGATCCACTTACACTAAGTCTGGACATGGCCTCTGTGATTTCCATCATCAGAGGATCCCCATCACTAGTATGATTCTGAAAGAGTGAATTTTTGGATACATGTTTAGACCATCTATTATTTAACCTTAAACAACGGCCAAACACAAGACATACAGCCAAATAACTCTAAAATGAAATGTTTAGTTTAATCAAATTACCTATGTGTAGAATGAATAAACTTAGTTAAATCATTTGTAGACATGTTACTGCCACTGATTTCAAATGAAATGGCATTTAGTTAAATACCTGATCACATTTCTGCCATTGTACATTATATTTTTTTTTCAGCAGACTGTGAATAGCTACATAGATACCTTTTACAGTCGTGTAGAAGCTGAGAAAACTTAACCTAACTTCAGTAAACATTAAAATAGTTTGTATTTACATTGTTAGCAACAGTTTATAATTACTTTGACCTTTGTTAAAAGACTTCAATCAGTTTTGTGCTAGATAACAAAGAAACCAACACATTAATCAACTTACCATGCCGCCACTTGACCTCTGCAGCGTGTTGAAACTTGTTGCAAACAATTATGCGGAAAACTACTGTTGAAAACTCCATGTGTTTCTCTCTGGTCTGCACTCAAGATGTGTAGAAATTGCTATGAAATGAAATGCACTCAGCTGGTCCCTTACTGACCAGAATGATGCTTGATTCCAGAACCATGACATGGGAATACAAGAACATGGAACCTTCAATCAACCTGCTGACATGTTGACAAGTTGTACAACTTTGCAAACTTATTTGATTCAGTTGGAACAAAAACACTAACACAAACTCAAATCCACATACAACCTTCAAAGACACAAATTATTGTCTTTATTGAACATACCTGAACATGATTGTATTAAATATCAAATACTTGTTAAAGTGTTTCAACTAGATTTTCCCCTTGTAAATGACTCTTAAGAGGTTCTGTTAGTAAGGTGAATATTTTCTTCAAACTTTTATTTGTTAGTTACCTAAGATTAATCACTTCCTGCCAGCTTTCATTTTGTAAGTGCCTTTTTACGTTTCAGGTCCGTTATTTGGAAGTCCTTCTAGCGTAACCGGAAGCAGATACAAATCTCTTCAGAGAGTAGTAACTTGACTTTGCATAAAAAAGTAAGATAAATGACGGTGTGTCCTAAAAGAAAAGTGTTTGTAAGATATTCCTCTGCAATACAAGGGTTACTTGATTAACGGTTAAGCCCCTAGATAGAACGGGAACAAGGTCTTGTGTGTTTATTGTGTTTTATGACCATGTTTAGTGACATTTTATCTTAATTAACCTGAAAAGGGGTTTTCAAATGTATTACTGTTTTAACTAGATGCTAATGTTAGCTTAATAGATATGTCTAAATTACTATGCTGTAATTTTAAGCTATTGTTAGATTTACATGTGCTTTTGAGAAGTATATGTGTGAGAAAATGTTTGGTTAATGCCACATGTATAGTTTAACGTAATTGAATGAATGTTTATACTGTAAGAGCTCATTTATGTTTTATCTGTTTCGTAGCTCTTACGGTGTTTTCTGGAGATTGGTTGTGAAGGAGAACAAAGTAAATTTGTGTTCATCAAAATAAGGATGACAGTTGAGCATAAATAAAGGCCTCTGGAAACATCATTGTCTGGCTGCGGTCCGCTCCAACCCTTCATAAATGTCTAGTAACACCAAAATGGGCTTTTCTCTAAAAAGAGTTGATTATTTATCACTGTAATCATCTCTTTATATTGTTCTATATGTTGAGGACCCATAATTGCACCTCCCAGTCAGGCTGAGAGAATAAAATGAATTGTCCTCTGAGCAGGACTGTTTAATACAAGTTAATAACTAGTCGGGCTGAATGCTATCGCAAAAGCTGCAATTGATCTTTTTTTTGTTATGCACACACAATCTAACCAACCAAAGTGTATCTGCCTATCTCTCTACTTATTCCTATTTATTTATTCTTTCTTTAAGCATGTTATAGTCTACTGTGTCAGTCATAATTAGTTGTGATGTTATTGTCATATTTATTATCCTTGGGCTATGCATCTTCTATAGTAGGCCTATACCGCTCCAATAATATCCTTAATGAACCATTATAAGGTTAAGGTGATGTTTGTCTTCACACATATTGTTAATGCTTAAAGTGCTTTCCTGTGTAATTTGTAGCCTATATAATTGCTTTATAATATATTAACACCATACACATGTTCACAGGCAAATCAGTGTAGTATCTCTGTGAGTCAGTAAGCGCAGGGATGTATTGACTGGATGACAATACAGAAATGCCCTAAAATACCTTAAAATAAAACAACAAATCTGACTTTAAAGAACTATACCAGTGGTTTTGCACTTTTCAATCAGTGTACTACACATTACATGATCTCGACGTCACATCTCATACATTTTAGAAGGCTAATTTTCATCTGTTTGCTCCTGGACAGATGTTAATAAGGCAGTCTAAAAACTGATAAAACAGCATATATTGTAACATTAATAAATATACAACATAAGTATCATGCACAAAATAGCATTTCACATATAAACCCACAAATGTTTAGTTAAGGAGATAAAACTTGCAAAAAACACTGGCATGGCTGTTGAAAACCACACTTCCTGATTAATAGTGCCCTTAAATCCCTAAAGCTTCTCTCCCAGCTCATTGCTGTTTCAAAAGTCACCACAGTTTATATCTGAGTATGTTTAAAAAACATATAGCACAAGCTGAGTGACATCCCTAATCAGGCTCCAACAGCTGTGGCTTCATGCTGCAAGCAGTTCATCTCCTCTTCACTCAGCACCCACAGCAGCTCCTGCAAACCAAACCCTGAAATCTAAAATGTCATCGGGATCCACCCCTTGCCTCCTCACCCCCAAATCCCTTCCTTTCTATTTCCCCTCCCAACAAAGAGCATTGAGTTTCACATCCCCTTAACCCCAAAACTCAAGAAAAACCCATCATCCCAGTCCACAGCTTGTTGATGAGAAATACCCAAGTTTACATGCAAAAGGCCTAAAGATTTGTCCCGTAATAAAAACATAAAGTAAAGCAGTATAGACCCAACAATGAAGTTAGTTTACTCTTATATACAGGACAGAGCATCTGCTGCAGCAGTGGTGTTCCATGCTTTTTCAGGTGTTTTGAAGGTACTTATCAAGATGCAGTAAGTTTGAATATTTAGCAAATAGTCAATCACCAAAAAATACCTCCAGGATGTAGTCTGAACTGCATAAACACAAGTTTCTTTCAAGGGCTCCGTATCTTTTGAATCTCTCAGATAGTTCTCACTTGCCGATTTCAATTAAATGTTTCTTCCAGCAGTGGGGTTTGGATAGATAAATAGATCACACACTGACAATGAGACGAAGGAAAGAAGTGTGGATGATTTGCTCTGGCATCAACAAACACATCACCTCATTTGTCAAAATGCTGATGCTTTAGCATTGTAGATTATCTCTTTGCTTCTTCTTCATTTATGTATCAGTGATGTTGGTTCCTTGCTGCAGTTGGGAGGTGGTGTCCTGTGTTTCAGAGTCTTTTTTTTTGCAAGAGAGAACCTCGAGTTGAGAACGAGGTGGAGGGAAAGAAAGTGAAGGAAAGATGGAGGTGGAGTGATGACAGTTCCCACAGAGAGAGAGTTGTTGTTTTGATCAATTGTAGGTTTTAAAGGAATCCAGTCTTTTTGTCTTTCATGCCAAATTAACTTCTTTTTGAGGATGATTAAGCATTGAGTAGTAGTATGATAACATATCAAGACAATATACAAGCTTTGAGGTCTACAGCTAAATAAATACTCACGTGTGTAAATATACTGTATACTATCAGGCTTATATTGCCAATTTAACTTTTTTTTTGCTGGTTTCTTGTTTTTATATCATCTAGTTTTTATGGTCCTTGGACCTTTCTTACAATTTTGAATCAACACGACATGAGTCAACGGAACTTCTTTTATAGATCTTCTATAAATTGGCAGCTTGTAAATATCGCCTGCCTTGCCTTTCTTACTTTCTATTCAAATTGACTTTGACTTTCTAATCAAATCAGGAAAACCAGAGTTTAAAGTTTCACATCAAACCATTGATATTTTACTTTTTTTCTGCTGACTTACTTGCTCACGTCTCTTTCTCTTCCATCTCTTAAAAACAGCTGGCATTGCAAGGGTCTCCAGCACTGGATCTCCAAACTGTACTGGCACCACCCAGGTGTGAATGTATGCAACCATGAATCAGGGCGGTGCTGGAAAAATAGCATGGCTGTTTAGCAAGCGCTTCCCTGAATAAATAATGAGGTCGGCAAAAATGTAATTGGACAATGAATCAATGTCCTCAATACCTTGTTTGGGTTCTGTGGTGAGGTTCGCCTTTCTGTTTGGATCTGGATTATATATCGGGTCTCGGAGGGGAAAAGCCTCTCCTTGTAATTAACTATTATAAAACATTACACAGAGGGCCCGTGGCGTTGGTGTGTAAAATAAAAGGCCTGAACAGCCATCCACTGTTTACACAAATAGCAACCGCACTTGGCTCACCCTGCCTGGGATAGCTTACACACACAAACCCAGAGAAACAAATGGATACACAAAAACAAAACTCTGGAAAGATTTTCTGAAAAACCTTGGATGTCTCACGGCGATTAGTTTATTGTAGATGTGGCTTTCCTCCCCTTTTCTCTCTTTAGACATAAGTCGTTGCTGCTGCACTGGACAGGATACAGACACTTTAATTTGCCTTTCAGACATGGCTTTCAATTCAAGTTGACTTGAGTGAAAGAAATTAAAATATAGAAAGCAGTGAGGGGTGATTTTGGATTTGGGCTGAGCTGGTTTGGTTGAGGCCGTTCTGACTGGCCAGAGTTGTAATTTGCCTGCGAGGATCCGGCTGCATCGTGGTGGATCGTCTGCTCTCCCTTGTCATTTACTTGTCTGTGTGTGGCTTGATGTTAGTGTGGATGTGTGTGTCCGCCATCCTCTGTGACGCACAACCAAACTAACCTCTCGGCTGCCTGGACACACTCGAGCCCTCTCTTTGTATCCTGTGTGTGTGTGTGTGTGTGTGTGTGTGTGTGTGTGTGTGTGTGTGTTCGTTCTCTCTCATGCTCTAAGCAGCCTTTTCATATTCTGCGTCATTACATTCAAAAGGTTGCAGCCCAATCAGTCATTAACTCCTCAAATCATTCAACTAGTTTTCACAGTGGCAGCATTTTTCTTACAAGAGTCTCCTCTTACAGCTTTAATGCCAGACATGATTTTCACCTAAAGAGATGAAGCTCTTCGCCAAAGGAAAATATCTGAAGATGCAGCAGTTTGTGAGTTTGTGGCTTGATGAAGGGGTGCTAAGCCGTCTGCAGGCGCACCGCAACATGAAGTCATTATTTCTGATTTCCACATTTTTAGTAGGAAATTACAGACTCCAAGGATAAACCTGTATTAAGCTTTAAATGTAATGTTACCATATCTCCATGGAATCGGCAGTATGCAGACCACTGCTCTACAGGTCTGTGTGTGTGTGTGTGTGTGTGTCCATGTCTGGAAAGCCCATTTAGATCTGTGCAGATGGGGGTAGAGGGAGAGAGCTGACCTTGACCCTTCAGTTACTTAACACTCCTCAGAGAGAGGGAACCTAATGACCCTGTACTCACACCAAACTTACACACCTATAGCATTACGAAGGCTGTGTGTGCGTGTGTGTGCAACATTGTCACCTTGTTTTAAGCTGCGTCTTTAAAGCTTTTCAGAGTAGTTTTAAAGTGTGTGGAGTAATTAGAACGATTCACATGCCGTTACATCCCTTGTAAACTACCTGACTCTCATCAACAAGGGCAGCAGACACGGTTGGATGATAATGAAGCGTTAAGCCTCAAGGCGCTCTATTTTACAGTTAAACACAAAGTGAAATGGACCAGTGTTTTTATAAAGTGGGATCAGAACATTAGTGTTTTAATGACGCAAGACAGTGTAGTATTTTCCAATTATCTTGAAGCAGCGAAACTAAGTTGTAGCTCATGGCAGTAATATTTAGAATTCGTCTTTCGTAGTTTCATTTTTTGTCTGTTTTTTGTTGTCCTTATTCTGGAGACAGTAGCTACCCACTTGATTTTTTAAAGTAATCAATTTTTTTCAGATTGACAGTCTGGTCAGTAACAAAGTACTCGAGCAGTAGTGTCTAGATGTGCACTTTGAATCAGTCAATAGCTACACTGTGGTTCTTTTGTGCTTGTTTTGTGTGTGGATGCACAGTGGCATCATGCACTCCCCTATATCTTGTGGCTAAGCCTGGTCTTTAAGTCCCCATACAGCACAATTTTAAGCACATGACACTGTGATCTCACACTGAGCAAATCGCCTGCTAGTCAGCATGTGGTTTGGGTGCGTGCGTGCGTGCATGTGTGTGTGTGCACACTTATGAGTGAGTGTATGAAATGAGAGAGTTGAGAGATTGAGGGCAAAACAAGAAAGAGGGAGGGAGATAAATGGATTTAAAAAGAAGGTAAAGATGAAGAGACAAATCAAGAGTCACCAAAGGAAGTTAAAGTTGTGAATACATGATCATCAACCCCGTCTGTCTTCCCCCCCGCCCGCATGTGTTTCAGATTAGGGCTCATGATGACATCTCTCTGCCATAAACAGAAATAAAGTCAAACAGCCAAACATTAATTCCTAATGCGGTTTACATCTGTGCTGTGAATTGGGATGTGTGTGTGTGTGTGTGTGTGTGTGTGTGTGTGTGTGTGTGTGTGTGTGTGTGTGTGTGTGTGTGTGTGTATGTGTGTGTGTGTGTGTGTGTGTATGTGTGTGTGTGTGTGTGTGTGTGTGTGTCTCAGATCTCTGCCTTTGACTTGAATATGATTTATCTTTAGCCAAGCAAAGGGAGACCTCTTTCTTGGTTTAGGTCCAGCAACCAGAAACAGCCTTCTCCATCCACTTAAGTTGGTTTTGTGTAAGATTCAAACTTAGACTACCCTCTAGTGGAATTTCTATGTATTACGTATTACATATTGTATTTGGGCATGTGTAACTATCTGCAGAAGTCCTCTTGCTCTTCCAGGCATACTGTATGTATTTTGACTGTTCAGATATCTGTACGCAATCTTTTAATTGATCCACACTCTCTACTCTGTCTTTCTGAATGTCTTAGGGAGGATTTTGATGAAGAAGGATTCTGTCAGCCGTACAGAGGTATAGCCTGCGCCCGCTTCATAGGTAACCGCAGCATCTTCGTCGACTCGTTTCAGATGCAGGGCGAGATCGAGACTCAGATCACAGGTGAGAAACAGGCTAAGTGGGTTTAACCCCATGAACTGCAAAAAAAATATCTATTTTTCTTACACTTGAGAATCTCAAGAAAGGGTCTAAATATATTCTACTTTTACAGTAGATGGCATTCATTCATGACTACATTTTATTCTGCAACACTTCTTTCAGGGTTTTGTGCAGTTTCAAACTATTTTCACTCAGATGCTCACAGAGCTTTTTGTGATGAATAAGACTTCACTTTAGATCAATAAATCCAGTTACAAATATATAGATCTACATTGAATGCTGCTCGATCAGCAACATCTTACGATGTTTTGAAGGACAAACTTGTTTTGTGTCTGACAGAAAAGCTGCCTGATTTCATCCAGTGAGTTCCCTAGTTCATTTAGCAATTCTGTCTTGAATAGTAGCCAAACCCTGCTCAAATATGTCTTCAGCAACTAAGGCTGATAGAGCACCATTGTAAAGCTGCCGTCTCTACACTGAATCACATGAAACCTTCTGCGAATGAGGTCTGTTTAGAGGGTGAACATTAATTAATACTGTATGCTGTAGGAGGAAAACAGGACGTCACTTATGGAGTTCAAAGGAAGTTCAGCAGGGTCACCACTCTACATGGAGCCCAAATGGCCCACATACTGTTTCATGCTGTGCTTTTGTTTAGTGTGTTTGCGTGCACATGTCCTCAGAGGTCAGTTTAACCTGCATGTTATGGATTACATCCGTGAAGCTGTTAGCGTCTCTCCTGAACAGTTCAGGGACAAACGGGTCCTGAACTCGGACTCTAATCTGAAACATCAAGGACGAGTGATAATTAAGATTTATTATGCCACAGGGTCGTTATGAGCCCACAGTAGGACGGTAAATCATACCTTTCATACCCACAACATCAACATTCGGTAGCTATTCACCATCTTGAATTGAAGATCACTTTCATCTTCATTTTTGCTAAGCAGCATGTGCTGTAGGAGCTTTTGGATTACTGCCATCTTCAGTTATCCACTTTTTAATTGCTTGTCTTCTCCTCCACCCCCCACAAGGCTGCTTTACTGATAATCACAACCACAGAAAAAATGTGTTTGCAATAACCATACAGTATAACTATGAATCAGCTGCAGCTTTCATTGTCAGTCTCCCTCTTTGATCCTTCCAGTGTTTAGATGCTCAGGAGTTAGTAGCAATGTGAGCACAGGAATACTTTTAAACTTCTCGTCTTTTTTGTGTCTTTTTAATGATTATAAGAAAGAATCAACCCAGGAATATAGAAATAATTCATTTGTATTGGGTCTCTGGTCTTAAAAAACAACACAAATCTTAATATAGATTCTTAGTTTATAGATGAATTATGACACCAGACTGGGTTGTTTAAAATAAATCTCTATTCCGCAACTACTTTTGTCTCCGTTCTGTACAGCGGCCTTCACCATGATCGGGACATCCAACCATTTGTCTGATCGTTGCTCCCAGTTTGCCATCCCTTCTCTCTGCCACTTTGCCTTCCCGACATGCGACCGGAGCTCTGGAACCGATAAACCCCGGGACCTGTGTAAGGACGAGTGTGAGATCCTGGAGAACGACTTGTGTAAGACAGAGTACATCATCGCCCGCTCAAACCCCCTCATCCTGAAGAGACTGAAGCTGCCGAACTGTGAGGACCTGGCTGCCTTTGACAGCCCGGAGGCAGCCAACTGTCTGAGGATCGGCATCCCCATGGCCGAGCCCATAAACAAGAGTAAGACACCTTCACCTGCTGGTTGCATGACTTCCTTTATTATACTTCTGCTAATAGAGCTTATTATTTGTATATGAGGAGAGGCATCCTAGTGTATTGTATCTGCTCACAGGAACTGTTTAGAAAACTCTGCTTATTGGTGAGTCCAAATATGCTTGGATATCAGAACCAACTTTATGGGAAAAGTATTGTTAAACTAGGGGCTGCAACCAACGATTATTTTCATTATTGATTCATTTGCAGATAATTGTTTTGAGTATTTGATAATCATGTAGTCTATAAAATGTTGAAAAGTAATCCATCACAACATCCCAGAGCCCACAGAGATGCCTTCAAACTGTCCAAAACCCAAAGATATTTAAATTACTATCATCTATGATAAAGAAAAGCAGCAAATCTTTATGTTTAATAAACAGGCACCAGCTAATGTTTGAAATTCTTGCTTTAAAAATTACTCAAATTATGAATTCATTATCAAAATAGTTGGCAATGACTTTCTTTCGGACCGAATAATTAACTAATCAACTAATGGTTTTAGCTCTAGTGAAACATATAGATGCATAAATTCACATTGACTTTCTCACAACGTCTATGTCAATATTTTTAGAATCCGTTAAACTTTTTTTTGGATTCAACACTCGTTGCTCTTGACTGCATTACAATGTGATAATGTTGTAACATTGGCAAGAAAAATAGAAGAGACTAATAATTCTGTTTAGCAGATTACCTATATCAAGCAAGTTTATGTAATAGTCTCATCTTTTACTGTTTTTGACAGTTTTCCCTAACTGAATAAAACCCCAAATGGGGTTCGTTGAACACATTCTTATTCTTTGTTGTTGGTGAAAAAAGGACACAAATCTCAAAGTAGTTGGCTTAAAAGTTCTCAAGTATACAAGCAAACATGTGTGGGCTTTCTGTCTGTCCACCAGCAGTTCATCAATGAAATACTTAATACTCCTGTGAGCTACTTGATAAGCCTGGTCCACTACCTGCCCCTCAAAAGAAAGAAGGAGAGTGATGATGCGAGCCCTAACACAAACCTCTAATGCACAACCACGCCTTCCTCTCCTTTTAGATCACAAGTGTTACAACAACAGCGGGGCAGACTACAGAGGGACCGTCAGCATGACCAAGTCGGGCCGTCAGTGTCAGCCGTGGAACTCTCAGTATCCTCACAGCCACACCTACCTGGCCGTCCGCTACCCGGAGCTGAACGGAGGACACTCCTACTGCCGCAACCCTGGGAACAAACACGAGGCCCCCTGGTGCTTCACGCTGGACGAGGGGGTCCGCATGGAGCTCTGTGACATACCTGTCTGTGGTAAGAGACTAGAATATGTTTACGACTACACTAATGACATACATTGGGTTGCTGTCTTGGTAACACATTTGCACATATTTGCTTTGGTCTTTCTGTTTTAAAAAAAAAAAAAAAAATGTATCCTTGATCTGCTGTCCAAATGTCCCATTATGCAAAATCTCTTGCTATTTTTATTAATTTACAAAGTGTATTTTGACAGTATTTGGCAGTAATTTACACAAAGAACATGTTTCTTTTCGTTTACTTTTATTGTATGTAGTAAAGCTGCTATTCTTTATTCTTCTCACTTTCTTGTTTCTTTCACCACAATTTCTTCTTTATTCTTTTTTCATTGGCAAAATTATTATTAGTATGTCATGAGCTTCAAGTAATAATTGTTTTTGCAATTAATTGTTAAAAATAGTGAAAAGTAAAAAATAAAATTTCCCAAAGCCTAGACAAACTAGATTTCTTGCCCAAAACCCAAAGGTCTCTTTTAAATACATCAGAACAATTATTTAAACTATTAATCAATCAAAATTGTTCAGCTCTATCATGCCTCTTTATCACATTGATAATCATACAATAATCTTTATATCTGATATTATTCCTCTCTCTCTCTCTCTGTCCATCCCTGTAGACCATAAAGACAAGTCTGGCGGCAGCAACATGGAGATCTTGTACATCCTGGTTCCCAGTGTGGCGATCCCGTTAGCCATCGCCTTGCTCTTCTTCTTTATTTGCGTGTGCCGCAACAACCAGAAGTCCCCGACGCCTCCTGCCCCTCGCCAGCCCAAACCGGTCCGAGGACAAAACGTTGAGATGTCCATGCTCACAACTGCATACAAGCCAAAGGTAGAGCAGTCACAGCACAGGACACTGTGGGTGGTGCAGTACTTTCCATCCCCAATTCCTTGATGTGCTCTCACCTCCATGTTTACACACCACAAGGACACAATTTGACTTAATGAAACATAAAGACTTCCATATCATGAACAATTTCATAAATAGCATGTGAGGATGTGATACAGAAAAAAATGTCGTATACAATTCCAATCAATCACATAACATCTCAAATATATCATGGCATTTAGTTCCCATGAGTGAATGAGGATTGCTAAAATAAATGGAGCAGCTCTGTTTGAACTAATTTTCACTTTGATATATCAGAAAAAAAGAATTTCTTTTAGTCCACAATCAGCAGATGAATTCAGCAAACCTTTATATTTTGAATTAATGCGGTTGGTTTGCTTTGCTTTCACATTGAAGGATCAGGACCGCATACAGATTTCTTTTCATCAATCTCTCTTTATTTCAACAACATAGTGCTGATCAAAAGCCCACCGTTTCAACATGAGACTTCATCAGCGACCAAACAATGCTGGGTTGCAAACCATTTTTTTTTATACATTACCGAACATTTCAGTTTGCTTTCACACCACAAAAAGGTTTGGTGGTTTTGTTTACACCAGAGTTTGATTGACAGCTTTCATACCAGCATAAACAAACTAAATTAAATGCACCAACAGTTTGAGTGAACGAGAACCAAGTTAGGTATGTAAACACTCTAGACTCATGGAGACGTCACAGTATAATATTTTGCACTACACATAATGCCACTGGGTTAGGGTTAGGGATATGTTCAACATCCGCTGAACAAATCAGTAGTTTAAACTTGAGTCTTCTCATCTTTATCATCTCACTTCTCTATAAGCATTCCCAGCACCAGTACTGCTAAGACGCACTTACTCTCCTGTGTGAAAATAGATCAGTGCTCTTTTGCTGTGCTTGTCTTTTTAAGTCATGAGAGCAGACTGATGAAGGAGTCAAAACACTGGCACAGCTCGTCTGTGTGTCAACTGGGATATGTCTCAGCATGCTGGGGTTACTGGCTTGTGCGTGCATGTACATGCATGCGTGCGTGCGAAAATGACCTGTCTCAGGCAGAGCCTCAGATCTCGATCTTCAGAGCTCTGCAGGTCCAGGAATGTTCAGCTGCAGCTCTTTTCCTCTGTTTATTTCTCTCCCACCATCTCTTTTTTTTTCCACATTTCTCCCTCTCACTTAATCCATCTCTCTTTGTTGCTCCTCTTCTGTCTCTCCCTCCATCCCTTTACCTCCTTTTCTCCCTTCACTCTCTCCTTCATCCCCTCCCTCTGTCACAGAACCTCTTTGTAATGCAGATCATGGAGACCCTGCTCTGCCAGCCAACACACAGCCCACATTAGGATCTGTATCATGTTTCTTTCAAGGTTGCACACTCATATCATGTCTGTTTATCTTTTTCCACATCATTTTTTGTGGTGGTGAAGTTGGAGGTGGGGGGATTATCTAGACAGTGTGTCTGTTTGTGTAAAGCGGAGTCGGTGCTCAAGGTAATGTGTATGATATTACCATCTACAGCAGGAGAAAGAACCGCAAAATGTCACAGACGCGTCAGAAGACATTAATATGAGGATTATTTTATTTTTATGTTGTGTTTAGATGACGGCCATGTATCTGCAAAAAGTCATGGTCACGGGAGATCAAAGAAACTTTTTCAGAGTGACAACCATGCAGTTATGGAATTATACAGTGAATTTGAAATGGTCCTCATAGAAAACAAGGGCCTGAAATATGGTCCACACATATCCGATTGCATAACCATCCATTGTAAGAGCTTTTACAGAGGTGCATTTCTCACCTTCTTTTCCAGCCCATGCATCTGATCTGGAACCTTAATACTCCACACAAGACAATTTGGGTGAATGAGGATTTGCATCTGATTTCTATATTTTTAAAACCTTTTTGATGAGCGTTAAACCCTCAAATTATACAGTTTCATTGCCAAGAGTGTCTCTCGCCCTTACCTTTCTTATCTACACCTTTGTCTTGGGTTAGGGTTTGCTGCCGGGTCACCAAGGGGCCATTGCCCGTGACAATCCCTTTAGACACACATAAACACACACACACACAGAAACCTGTGGTGGTGTGAGGAGGATCTGAGGGTTTGGGTGTGGGGAGGAAAGAACGGGTGAAACAAACCCGTAACTAAAAACATCTGTACTTCTCATAACATCAGCAAGCCCCCCACACTCACGCACTCACACACTCACTCACACACTCACACACACACACACACACACACACACACACACACACACACACACACACACGTATACATACCACCCCCCTCAGAGCTTATACAGGACTGTGTGTTGCTCTCCTGCTCACTGAGGAATTTCATTATTCATCTCAGTTCCTGGAACCTGACAATCTCTGCTAACCTTTTGCTTCACCTTTTCTTTTTTAGCACAGCTACACACACACACACACACACACACACACACACACACACCCCTATACTATAACACTCTCTCTCTCTTTCTCTCTCTCTCTCTCTCTCTCTCTCTAAAGCGACCATACAAAATGAGGCAAATAACTTCTGCACACTCATTTCCGCATGCTCACACGCACAGGGGCCTTTGCCGCTAATGTCTTGATAGTGTATCTTCTATTTGTGCTCATTTTAAAAATGAACATTCATTATTTTGAATATTTACTGGGGTTTTACATCCTTGAAGAGGACCCGCTTTCCATTCAGATATAAAGGGCTCATTCTAAATGACAGCACAACGATTCTTAGTTTCGGGTGATTATACACTAATGAAAAATGTTCTTTGTTTACCTACAGTCTACAGTCTGTCCTCGTCAGTAAGAATACAAGGCTAAAATGTCCCTGCTAGCAAAGACAGTCATTTCTGCAGCTGATTCTACAGTTTTACTGGCAGAATAATGAATTGCCTAGTCTTTCTAAAAGCTGCTAACCTGTCAGCTAAATGGCATTTTTAAACTGAGAACGAGTTGTCAAATTTCACAATTTTCCCACATTGCTCTCCAAAGGCTTAAAGGGAGTCATTAGGAGCTGATGTAATGGATTCAGTATGATTATGACAATTATCAACTCTCTGGGCTATACTTTTATTTATTTTTTTATTACTCAAAACACATATTTGATGTTATCTTAGGCAGTTTGCCTGCATCGATTTAGCAGCACCAGTGTAAACTTCATGTCAACATTTCAGTTTTCCTTTCAAGGATAATGGTGAGGAAAGAGTACAAAGAAAACAATGATCTAATTTTTCTATCACATCTCTCTTCCCACCGATCTCACGTCTTCCTTTTTTCTTTCCGGCCTCCTCTTCTTCTCTCTGCAGAGTAAGGCCAAAGAGCTTCCCTTGTCAGCGGTGCGTTTCATGGAGGAGCTTGGAGAGTGCAATTTAGGGAAGATCTACAAGGGTCACCTGTATCTGCCGGGCATGGACCAGGCACAGCTCGTGGCCATAAAGACCCTGAAGGATATCTCCAATGCCCAACAGTGGGGGGACTTCCAGCAGGTACAGAGTAGATTCCTCCTTCCAAAGCTTAAAAAAAGCTCAAACGTTTATAAATATATATATTTTATTGGTGGGACACAGTTGTAAAAATCAAAAAAGTGTAAAAGCTCTAAGGCTAAATAGTAAGTAATTTTAAAGACATGCTTCTAACTGGTAATTGTTTGTGGAGGTGGAACTAAAATACTCTACTGTTTTATAACACAAGGGACTACTTTCCCATTGGAAACATCTCTCTTCCCACAAGAGTTGAAGCATGACTTCTTTTATTTCCACAGAAGGTAAACGTGGTGGGCGATGGCGGACTGTATACAGCTAGAAATCTCTTTTTTTTCCACTTGAAATAGTTCCAAAAATAAACTGTGGGACTGTCCAGATAAATTTAGATTTTAAGAAGGACTGAAACAGATGACTTGTAAAAACATAATCCTCCCTTTCAATGTTGAGATTGAGACCTGAACTGCCGCCTTCAAAGCGATACACCAAAACATCTGTCTTTTGAGTTTGAAACGCTCAACAGCCTTTCAATGCCTCAATACGTAGACTTAGTTAAGCTGGAGTGTCACTTTAAGATATCAGGCTCTGATCAGCATATAAAAAGTCTTCTCCTTTCTTTGTGCTTGAAGTTCACCGATGTCTTTCGTGTTTCAATCACAGGAGGCTGCCGTGCTGACCGAGCTGCAGCACCCAAATGTGGTGTGCCTGCTGGGTGTGGTGATCCAGGAGCAGCCCGTTTGTATGCTATTTGAGTTTTTGCCCCTGGGCGACCTCCACGAGTTCCTGATCATGCGTTCACCACACTCTGATGTCGGCTGCAGCAGCGATGAGGATGGTACTGTGAAATCCAGCCTGGATCATGGAGACTTCCTGCACATGTCCATACAGGTGTGATATGAAAGCAGAGATTCATGGATTGCTGATTGATTGAGCTCAAATTTGTTATCTCTCTCTGCTATGCTGTTTCTCGTCGCACCTTGCTTTGTACCAAACATACTTCACAGCTACTTCCTCCTTAAATGATTGTTTTCTTTCTGACTAATCAAACCTAGGTGGCGGCTGGGATGGAGTACTTGGCCAGCCACTTTTACACCCATAAAGACCTTGCAGCTCGGAACATTCTAGTAGGTGAACAGCTCCATATCAAGATCTCAGACCTGGGTCTCTCCAGAGCGATCTACTCCTCAGACTACTACTGCCTCCAACCCAAAACTCTGCTGCCCATCCGCTGGATGCCCCCAGAGGCCATCGCTTACGGCAAGTTCGCCACAGACTCGGACATCTGGTCGTTCGGAGTTGTGCTGTGGGAGATCTTCAGCTACGGTCTGCAGCCCTATTATGGCTTCTCCAACCAGGAAGTGATGGAGATGGTGAGAAAGAGGCAGCTGCTGCCCTGCCCCGAGGACTGTCCACCAAGGTGTGTTCAAGTTAATATTGCTGCTCAGCATATGCTGGGAAGTAAATAACCAGAAGATGATGTAATAGTACATACGTGATGCAACTGCTGGTACAAAGCTCCCAAAGTTCACTGTATCGTCACCTTGTTCTGAAGTAAAGACAACCAACGCGGCGGCGAGTGTCAGGCGCTTGAACAGTTAGCAACAGTTAGCATTTACAGAGTTTTTGTTGAGGAATTCTTACAATTGCCTGATAACTAACTAACTGTGTTGCCTCTCAGGTTTTATGGCCTGATGACTGAATGCTGGCAGGAGGGACCAACACGTC
Source organism: Cebidichthys violaceus (assembly GCF_023349555.1). Lineage (NCBI taxonomy): Eukaryota > Metazoa > Chordata > Actinopteri > Perciformes > Stichaeidae > Cebidichthys > Cebidichthys violaceus. The sequence goes on along the minus strand of NW_027176296.1, from coordinate 8,312,151 downwards.
GAACGCGTTTCAAGGACATCCACCTCCGGCTGCGAGCCTGGGAGGGACTGTCGTCCCATGCCAGCTCCAGCACGCCCTCTGGTGGTGGAGGCAATGCCACCACCCAGACCACCTCGCTGAGCGCCAGCCCCGTGAGCAACCTCAGCAACCCCCGCTATGCTGCTGCTGCCGCCGCGGCTGCAGGGTATCTCTACCCAGCACAGGCTATTCCCTCTCCGGGCCAGATGGGCCCTATTCAAGCCTGGACACCCATGGCTGTGACGCAAACCCACCAGCGCTTTATCCCCGTCAACGGGTACCCTATCCCACCAGGATACGCAGCCTTTCCAGCCCACTTCCCTCCCCCAGCCCCACCGACCAGAGTCATCCAGCATCACCTGCCCCCTCCCAAAAGCCGCTCACCCAGCAGCGCCAGCGGTTCCACCAGCACGGGCCACGTCAGCGGAGTGCCTTCCACCACGGGCTCCAACCATGACGCCAACACGCCGCTGCTCTCCCACTGCATCATGCCGGGGAGCAGTGGAGGGCCGGTTCAGGTGTACGGACAAGTTTGCCAGAGGGGAGTGGGACAACTGGACCATGCATCACAAAAGGCGCTGCTTGCTGCGGATTCTGACATACTAATGTACAACGACTCGGTCATCACCGCAGACTTGTAGATAGACAGAGAGGTACTCATGCGCTTTCTGCTCGGGACCCACATTTGAGAAGTTTAGCCTCTAACACAGGGACCCAGTCTAACGTTTCTACTCTCGTCACATGGAGACCCAACAGAAACTGGCCTGAACGCACATTTAAGTGTGCAAGAAACACTGCCGCAGCTACACAAGTATATCCACAGCTGTCTGACTTTTGAATGCCTTATTGTTAAAAGCATGTGTACTTACCACCATGGTTTGAAAATGTTGTGTTGTTATTTTAACCTCTGTGTAAATACGGTACATACGTCCTGAAAGAGTGAGTGAAATACAAAGATATATATTCAAGAGCAAGAACTTTTTATTGAGGAATGGATTTTAAAAGTGGAAAGGTAGCAAGTCCATCCTACTTCCTAAGAAAATGGTTTGTATCACAGTCGGACAAAAGGTTCCTGTGTCAACAACTGAGTTAACGGACTGTTTCGTGCAGGATGTGAAGGAAACACTGACACTCATACCGGGACCTTTAGGTGCCATTCAGCAGTGGTGCGACTTGCTTGTTTCTTGACGTATGAGAACAGAAATGTGTGCTGTGCATTAGCTTGTACAGCAAAGAAACTGCTTTTAGCAAGTGATAGCCGAGCAAACAAAAACGGGAACAGCAATGAGAACAAGTTCAGCAGCTTTTACTGAGAAGAACAACATGGAACTGCTCCAATACACCAGTATACAAGGCGTACCAATTGGCTTTTGGGTTTCACGTATTGCAGAACGGTAACGACTATGTGACGGCTCCCCTTCGAAGCAGCTGGACTTGCAACTAAAGTAACTAACATAAAACAGATACAGGTGATAAGTTGGCCAGAGTGCTCGTCCAAGCACAGGCATTTTCACACAAAATCCTTTTGGAAGTGACACCTGAATGTTTTTTGTGCAACCTCAATAAGACTATCTGACACTATTGCGACATGGACACAGGCCTCTTTGCCTTTTTCAAATCTCAGTATTCAGCTTCCAAGGCTGAGAAACAAGGAAGCGGGGAGTTCTTCAGTTTGGTCAATAAACATGGCAGACATGGCATCTAACTTCAAAAGCTGACCGCAAAGGATCCCCTACAGATCTACAAATGAAACCACATAAACTGGACCCGTCTCAGGGCACAACGCTTCACTCACCATGTGAGGGCTGGGGTAAATGTACTGTCAGTGATGTAAAGTTACATTTTTTTTACTGGATAGTTTTTTCCAGTATTTGAATTTTGAAGGAATTGTATTCACATGGCTTGCCTTTATGTCTTTGTCCTTTCCTTTCCTGTTTTTCAGCATCTGTGTTCAAAAATCATCTTTCGAGACATGGAGGAGTGAAAGTACTCAAAGCAGGGAGGGCTAAAACACTCATTGTAGATAATGTTGCCATTACAAAAATCAGCCTCATGCACATGAACAAACACGCCTATGAATAGTATATTTGATGTGCTTACATTCATGCCCTCTTTGTGCCTGAACAGAAGAATGTCTGACCTTCATACGTATTATCTTCATGAGCTGGCTCCAGTCTGTATCACCGTGTGCAGAGAGATTTATGCATGTTGCTTTCATTTGGTTCTTTATCAGTAAATGATCCGTAAACACCTGGCTCCAACTGTACTTGATCCCAACAAGGGTGAGTGCAACTTTTAAAAGGAAAAGAGCAAAATGAATATGCCCATATGTCTCAGAAAGAACAGCTATATTTATATGTTTCACATTTCCAGTAGCATGTAATCATTTACATTTTTGGAGGCATTTACTCAATATCTTTTAGTGATATGACATGATATGAAAATTAGCAATAATTCTCAGTTCTGTAATCACACAAATGATGCCTCAGCTGTTTATTATTTGATGGTGGTTTATTAGAAGCAAAGTAAAGTAAATATGACGCTTTTCTTATCAGAAATAAAAGTCACAGAACCAGCTGCAGTAACACATCAGTTTGTGATCTTAGTTACCTTCTGTGTAGTAGACAATCATTGGTTTTGAATGGTTGTAAAAAGCGTCCCAGACTGTACGTGTTGCACTTTGTTATCACTCTATCAATCAGCTGTATTAACTAACCAAACACTTATCTAGTACGGCACAAGTATGGTACGCTGATAGCATCTCACCGCTGATGTGCAGAGCATGCAGCGGGGTTAAGATGGCTTGTTGCCTGTAGAGCATTTTTTAATGGCAAAGTATTTGAGTTGACATTTGTGGAATGTAGATAGACACGACTTTTCATGTCCCCTTTAACACTGACTACCTGATTTTACTACAACAAAAGCAGCTGCTCAAATTCACTGCAGAACAAAATTAAAAATAAACCATAATAATATAAGACTGAGCTCCAGTTTACCCCGAGATAATTTATTCAAACCAACTATGACAGAAGCATGTTTTGTTCCTCCTGTCAAATCTAGTCCAAGATTATTTGACTCATTTTAAGTTAATTTTCCCATTGACTTTATATTTTATTGCTGTCTTTTGTCTCTTTATCTTTTTTGTTCCTCTGAAACAAATCGAGCTACCTTGACATCTGAGTTTGTGTGCTTGACCTTCATCGAGCGTGTAAGGATTCATGTGTACTAATAGAGCAGTGCAAAACCACTTGTACGCAAGACTGTGAATCTTAATCAAGTCTAGGTATTTTTGTATTTGGCAAAACAAAACAAAAACATTGTTGTGCCTTTTTTATTCTAATTCTATTCATTAAACAAAAAGAAAACTAAATACAAGTAAATGTATATTTCAATATCAGTGTACCTATTAAAGGTTTACATGCTTGTCCTTTTGACCAAGAGAGGCCTTGTCTTTGTATTTTGTCTAAACATTTTTGCACAGATGTTTTGTATTGCAAACTCATTTATTAAATGATGTTGTTTGGTTTACGTTGGAGTCAATGAGATCGTTCATTTGTAAGCATTTGTCTCTAATTTGTGGGGTTTTGAAATGAGCGTAAACAGAATAGTATTGGTGGTATGAATCCACCAGGTGGCACTAAAACACCATTTCTGTGGATTTTCTTTTAAATTTGTGCCTTATAACTGCAGTAACCATTGTTGACCAGGTGGTGGTACCACTTAGCTGTTTGATTAGTGTGGGTTTGAGCCTCAAAACAACTGGAAATAATATTAGTCCAGCTAGAATTTGCCGAAAGATAGAAAAATGACTCTAGAGAAGTCTTACCTGTGTGTATCACTGTGTGTGTGTTTTCTCCCATTTCCTGCTCAAACTCTCATTTTGCACATTGAAAGAGCCAAACAGATTAAAGTGAATCAGCGTGGCTGTGAGTATGTACAGTATATACATGCCAAAATGTAATTGCAGTACATAAATATTTGTGCACAGGGCCCTCTTGTGATTAAGTTGTGTGTGTATTCATAAAAGCAAAACTGCAGGTCTAAATCACATAACACACATAACACATTAAACATTCTTTTATTATATTTACAATTAAAGTAATTTGTTTTTTGCTGACCTGAATAACAACAACAACAAATTTGAAATCTCCATAATTATGACAAAGTAAATTAACTAATCACTACTATTTTTAACTTTTTGGCTATTGACGCCTTTAAAAAACCTGTATCTGTGTATTATTCTTGTGACCCATAATTAGTTTACATATATTATTTACAAGTTGTGGCCACTTCAATCAAAGAGTGATTTTTCCTTCTTGCATTGTTTCATTTGAATAGTTTTAATGGCCTGAAAAGAGTAAGAAGAAGGGACACTGATTCTGGAAAGACATGTTACTGGTGATTTTTTATTTTTTTTAAATATCATTTTTCTGAAAAGAAATTAATTTAATTTCTAAAAACCAAAACAAGATGGAGGTGACTGAATATGTTTGTTTTTTTGTAATGTTGGTGAAAAAATATGGAGCTCTTTCACAGTGCGAAGCATGTCAGTAACTGAGTCTTCATTCTTTCTCACCCTTAAGTGTGTGTGTGTGTGTGTGTGTGTGTGTGTGTGTGTGTGTGTGTGTGTGTGTGTGTGTGTGTGTGTGTGTGTGTCTGTCTGTGTGTGTGTGTGTGTGTGTTTATTATATGGTGAGGCCCGAGACATGGAGGCACAGTCATAGCGTGGGGTCCAAAAATATTGTGGGGTCCAAAATGATGGACCCCATACATTTTACATCAAATTCAGTGAAAACAAGGTCAAAGGAATGCCCTCTGAAGTTTTTAGAGGTTTCCCCAAAATGAACATTTACCAATGGAGTGTGCTTGAGTGTGCTTAGAAAAAGTAACTCAGTATCGGCCACTAGTGGCGGAGGATGGTATTGCTCGAACACACACTTTGACACACACTTGGCTACTGCGCATGTGCGAGCAGCCAAACTCGATTGAGTTTTTTTGATTAAGGTTAAGGTTAAGGCCTTGATTAGCTGCTAACGCTAAAAGCTAATATTAAGGTAATAAATCAATAAACAGCATAAATTCAAAATATGAATGTAGGTTTATTGTAAGTACAGTAACAATATCCATAATTGTAATATTCCATCATAAAATAAATCATTCATAAGACTTATAAATGAACTTTAATCTGTCAGTATGTGTATGCTGGTTATGGTAATTTTTAAATGTAGCCATGCTTATTGTTTCTACAGGTAATAGCTGCTAGCCTAGCTAGTTAGCTAGCCTAGCTAGGCTAAGAGAAGATGAGCTGATTATTATCCTTACTTCACAGAAAAAAAAAACTACAGATATAAAAATAAATTATAAAAATAATAATAATAATGATAACGTACATATGTTGAGGGATATTTTGGGCATCTAAATTAAGAAAATAAATTGATAAGTGTCTCTATTTGTGAAACAGACGGATTGGATTGCCTGGAGAGTTCACAGTGACATGCTTGGTGGGCTGACGCAGACGTCCTTCATATACAAGCATACAAGCGGGACGTGCCCACTATACAATACAAGCGCTCCTTGACTCAACTCACGGAGGCGAGAACGGAGGAAGAAGCACTCGACTTCTGCGTTTTGGTCTCGGCAAATGGCAATAAGACTGAAAAAAGGTAAGTAGTTATTAAATTAAATTACGATTCATTTCTGTACACTAAGCCGATATGATGTCATTTAAATGCATCTTTCAGCACTTAACGCTCGCTACCTGAGCATGAGCCAGGTAAATTAGCTATCTTATATTAATATTAAAACAAATGGGAACTTTCACAACGCTTTCGCACGTTATAATTTCTTGCAATTAACAGAATTAGTTCTGTCTAAAAGTTATGAAGCAACAGGTTCACTCATCGCATATTTTACTCTTAATGGAGAGCTGCTTTATGCTAGGTCACGTTAGCTAACTAAGATAGCAGGCTAATCTGGTTATTTAGCAGCACATGTCAGGTTAAATATTAGATTTCGTTTTTATCGTTACTTAACTCAATAAACTATAAAAGCAACGGTGTGAAGAATATGACTCAAAGGATGATTTATCTGTTCAAAAATGAGCATGTTAGTGAGTGCATGAAGTAAATGTGAAAGTGGATTTCATAGGGGACATTTAAATGACAAGATGGCAATTTCAATAAGCACGTGCAAGAGCGAGGCCGTCATTTCTTAACTACCGTTAGTGTGTAAATGCGTTGCCAGTAAGTAAGTGGATGATACCTTTTTGCTAGATAGATAGATTGACCACTTATTAATGCTTAGATGCACTAAGCTGTAACCACCAGCAGCATCTTATTGATCTACAGAGGTCTAAATGTGGCTGTTTAACGTGTAAATAGTTTTTATAAAGTGTAAGATATGAAAGGATATTTGGTTACATTAACACTGCATTGTGTTTGATCATAGAATTATCAATGGCTGCAAGGAGAGGCAGGCAACCTCCTGAAAGGGATGCCATAGAACATGCTGTCAAAGCCCTCGACAAGACAGCAATGGAAGTAAAATACATCAACTCTTTTAAAGGTATGGGGTGTTTGTTTTCATTAGACCATGTTTTTAATGTAAGATACAATTTTGTAGCTGTATCAGAGCTTACCTCTTACTATTCAGGGGCTTGGTAAAGAAAATAAATGTAAATGTAAAAACAATAGATATATATATCTTGTTTTTGTGATATAATGGGGGCCAGTCAGCATGGTTTTAGAAGACCAGACTGACACACACCTGTCAGGTCTCTGGTTGTTGTGGGGTCCACGTAAATTGAACAATATATACACATTTAACTGACCTAATTTCTTATTGTCTGGTCATTAACTTCAAAAAACATTATCTATGACATGTACCATAGAACCTGAGCTCAGTTTCTTTTCTAGTAGTCATAGCATCTGTTGGTCACAGGTCAATTCCTTCCTGGTAGGCCTCTCTTTTAGCCTCTTCTTAACTGTAGTTTTACAGCACTGTTACAGCAGGCAACATCTTAATCACAGATATCAGAGACAACTTGAATTTTGAATAGATTGTTAAGATCAATATATACATCTAGATAAGACTCAAACACACCTGTCAGGTCTCTTATCCTTGTGGGGTCTATGCTAACTGAATAATATATACACATTTAATCACAAGAGAGTGAAAGGAATCTCACAATATTTTGGGGTTGTCCTTGTGTACACCTGATGAATGTACAATATGTTGAGATTTTAGAGAACTTTTATTTTTTTAAATATTGTTAGTATTATTCATCATGAAAGCAATTGATATGATTTTCTGACCATTTGAACTTGACCAATTAAGTATGAATCAAATTACTTGACGAAAGTAAAGGCTGTTTCAAATGTTATTAGTCTTTCTCTTACAGTAGTAGCAATTTGCAACAACTGTAATGTGTTGGCTATATATTTAAATACATTTCCCCTTGCTGAAACTTTTAGTTTTCATGAAAAATAAGCTTTTGTCTCTGAGACTCAAAAGTTTCGTAGTTCCTAGTTGATTTGGAATGCGGTCGCCACAAACAAATACAGGCCGGCTCATATTTGGCCAGTAGAAAACAACAAATGTGAAAAAACTCCTGATGTCCGATGTCCAATAACCATAATGCACGTTTTTGTCACTTTAATTTAATACATTCTACAATATAATCATGCTGTGTTCAACATTTTAAAGTTTTGGATTACTCATCTTAATTATTGCCTTTTTGTGTTAATGTCTTATAAATAATGATTGCAGTAGCTACATTTTAAGTACTATGAGAACCGAGCAAGTCTCTGAGTTTTCCACAATACTTCTGTCCACTGAAACACTCACAGGCTTTCAGTTTGAAACCAATATATGAAGTATTAGGTTTTTTCTTAACAGCATAATGCTGTAGTAAGAATATAACGGGGCAAAAGGGAGCATATCAGATAAGAAGTGAGCTTCATATTAAAATATGACAAAATATATTCATCAAACGGAATAAATTAGAAATTAAAGTCTGTTTCAAATGTAATCCTGCTTCAAATAAAGTCCTGGTACCCTCCGCAGCTGAGATAAATAAAGGGCCCGGCCTCTATTTTAGAAAATACTGTATGTAAACATTTTGTGTTTTCCTGTTATCGTACCAATAATATTTCTTTAAAATGTCTTTTATATTTTATAGGGCTTAGATGGACCAGAACCTCTTCCTCCAATGAAAATAGTTGAAATTAATCCCTCCCTTGTGAACGGCATGGATTTTGATGAATCTCAGAGTCCATGCAGAAATCCTGACCATTTGAATAATTGCTGTCAGGTATTGTGAAGTTGAAGATCTTCTTTGAGCATTGTCATGTATTGTTTTTCATCTTAAATTGTTTTCGTACACTGGGCGAATGCAAATTATATACATTTCTTTTGGACTATCTAGACAAGGACTCCAAGTTCTGACTCTGAAGTTAGCCTCGCCGAACAGGACCAAGATTCTGTCCCAAGGCTGAGGAGGACCAAAAGCATACAGGTAAGCAACACTCCCAATGTAGAGAAATATTGATGCATGTGCTTGACATGTTCTTTATTGATAGCCTGCATCTTGTGTGAAGTAAAGTGCATCGCAAATGTTCAATATTGTGCTGACTTTAATTGACATTTACATTTTCTGTTCTAAAGATGAAGAGTCAGATTCATTTAGATTCAGATGAGCTTTTTGACCCGTACTCAGACGACAGTGGAGAGGAATATGTTCCAAAGACTAGCGAGGATGATTCTGATGGTACAGAAACGAGCAAGTTATTGAGCCCCTCAGCCTGACTAAGAACATGCTCAAATGCCTAAACTCACGGAAGATAGATGACGTCAGAGATGGATGTCTTTCAAAAAAATCGCAAGGCATTTGGAGCAGCACCATCACAACAAGCCAGAGGTTGCATAGGCTGTGTCCTTACCAAAAGGCTCCAAAGAAAGACGAATGCATCTGGAACATTTGAGAAATAGGGGCAACTTTGCGCACAATGTGGATGTATTAAATATATTAATGTGTTGGAAATCTTGTTCCTCGTAAGCAACCAAAACAGGATTCTCAAGCACAGAGTTTCCTGCATTGTGTATATTGTCAAGGCCTTTTTGCAAAGAAACTTCTTTGGAAACACGTGACAATCTGCAAGTTCAAGCCTAGTGTTCACAAAAACCTGGGAAAACCCGTGTCCAGGCTCTGTGTGCATTTGCTATACCTCCACCACCTGGTGTCAAAGTAGAATTTTGGAAGCTGTTAAGCAACATGGTTCAAGATGAAGTTTATTTTGCAGTGAAATCTGATGTCTGTATTATGGAGCATGTTCAGCATCTTTATAACCGGCTTGGATATGATGTTGGCAAACATGAATACATTCGGCAGAAATTGAGAGAGCTGGGGAGGCTTCTGATCTGCAACATCTACTAAATCCAGGGATTCCCAACCTAGATGTTGCGCTTTTGAAAGGGTCATCACATAAATCTGAGGGGTCGTGGGATGATGAATGGGGTAAGAAAGAAGGAAAAACAAAGCGTGGAGTGGAAATCACTAATGGAGCTGCTAAGAATTTAAGAAATAGTTTTTTATGTGAAGTCACAATTTAATATGATAGGGAACCACTGGTTTAATCTTTAGTAATGCATTTTGTTTCATAAACTCATATTTATATGTAAAATCTTAATCTGCAGAGTAATTCATAATTGTAGGCCTAGCTGTCAGATAAAGGTTAAGTCAAAAGTAACAATATTTCCCTCTGAAATGTAGAAAGTACAAGTATACAGTAGCAAAATACTCAACTCAAGTGGATTACATATACTTAGAGTTATATTTCACTACTTCTAAATGGACAGAAACAGACCAGCCTCACACTCTGAATGATAGGTGTAGTAAGGATGGGTGTGTCCTGCCCGATGCTAAAATAGGGGGTAATATCCTGCAGACCGTGTAACTGAGGACGACCACACCCATGTCAGTAGATCCCCGAGGGCGCTCTCTTTTAAAGGAGCCTCATTAAGCCTCTTGAGTTCAGGGAGTAATGGGCTGTAATGGGCTTTGAAAGTAAAGGAGAGGCCGAAGAGGAGAAGAAGTGTGCATTTTTGACTTTAAGAGAGGGTGATGGACGAATACAGGGAGGAGATGGCTGCAGGTAAAGTGCGTTGAATGGCTGACGGGGATTAGGCGTGGTTTAAAAGTACAGCATAAAGCAGAGGGATCATTAGGGCTTTACTGTTGGGTCTTTCTGGACACAAGCTGTAAACAGTGAGTTAGGGGTGAGTGGGATCTGGGCTCACTGGGAGCATCTGAAGTAGAGTTGAAGGAAGTGAAATGTTCGCAGGCTTGAGGTGCAATCAAAGTCAATATGGTGATTTCACTTAATTCATACAAAATAAGTGTTTTTGTTGCGAAAGGTACTTGTGTCACCAGATTTCATGAAATTATTTGAACGGCAATACATGATTGAATGTAGAATTGATAAGTAATTCAACAGTTTTGAAAATGAATTATTAATTTCAGTCATTTATCAAGAAAAAGTAATTTATGTAAAGAAAAGCTACATTTTAACACAAGTAAGTATCCATTTAGTAGTCATTTATTGTTAAAAAACAATAATGTAAAACATTAATTAATAAAGTAAAACAACAATACTGATGCCTCTATATGACCTACAAAAGTAGACGAGAATCAGCAGGTCGGATTGGGCACATAATCAGACAAAATCATGCGGATTCACCAGAAACTCTTCAGCAAGGACTCCAGCATGGACTCTGGAAGCGACCCTGCCTTGGACAGACCCAGATCTGGATTCACTGCTGTCTTTGACTTGAGTCGGGGCTCCAGCGGGACACTGCGCCCGGCAGCAGCGGCTCCTCCTCAGGCCAGGAACATGTAAATGAGAGGTTTTCTAAAGGGATTCTGGTGCTTGGAAACACTAAAGCTTTTGTCCACATGGACCACCAAAATCAACACAAATTGAAAGTTCCTTTAATGTATCAAAGTTAAATTACTTTTTCTGCAGAATAATGGCCCCTGTGAGCGATATATTATTATAAATTACATTATTTGATTTTTACTAATGCGTCATGCACACACCGTTTCCTTTTGTAGTGGAGCTATTTTAACTACTATATATGATTTTCATCTTATGTTTTATATGTAAATGTTTAAACTCAAAAGTAACAAATAGATTCATTGCAGCTGTCTTAGTGATGTTAGAATTGTACTCAAGGACAGTACTCATGCAGAAAACTGGATGATGGAGCACTCCTGCTTGTGATAACTGAAGGCTTCCCCTATGACGATATGATGACTGAGAGGAAGGGATACAGATACATGTTGAGGGAGGGAGAGGCAGCGAGCAGGATACAGTTTCACCGTCCTCTCACTCCGTCATGGCGGCACTGGAAACCTCCAACAAGCCCCTGATTGTTGAGGAACACAAGCTGTTTTTGTTGAGGGGCTGACAGGCGCTTGACCTCGGCTGTCCGTGCTGCCACATACTGACCTTGAAGAGAGGAAGTGAAGTGAAGCCTTTGAACGCTGTCAAGTGAACTGTCACTGCCTTGTTTAAATTCCCCCGGGGGGGCTTGACACAGCTTAGTTAGCTCATTTGGACTTTATAGTCATCATCCTGGTTCATGCAAATTGTTTTCTCCAGAGAAACATATTTAGATATTTTTGATTCATACAATTTAAGATATTTTGTAAAAATGAAACTGAGAAATAGTGACTTTTTAAACTCACTTTGACACATTTGTGTACTCTCAACCCATGCTTTAAAGAATAGAAACTATGACATAGATAGTTATCATCAAAATGTTCAAGTCTTCAAAGGCTGTCACATAGAAACTGATCAAAAATATGGATTGTTTTTGTGTTTGGCTCATTTATTTTCATGACAGTTTTATTTTTAACTAATGGTCTACAGTCACACTAGCACCTCTGTGTGGTTAAAATGCTTACAATGATAATGCTAACATGCTGATGTTTAGCAGCTTTTACCATACTCACCATTCTATTTTAGATGCTACATTTGCTAATAAACACTAAACACATAGTATTGTACAGCTGAGTTTAATGGGAATGTCATTAGTTTTGGAGGTATTTGATTCTAAACCAAAGTACTTAAAAATCTAAATTTTGACCTGATGTCTCCAGAGGAAAAGTCAGAGGATCACCAAAGCCAATAGGATTCATCCTCTGAGGACTGTGAATGTCTGTACAAAATTTCATGCATGGCAATCCATCAAACAGATAGATAGACAGAGATATTTCAGTCTTGACCAAAGTGGTGGTACTTACAGCTGAAACTCACTGTTCAGGTTGAACAAATTCAGCTGTTTTAAACATGAACAGTCCTTTTCATTGTCGGTCTGATACTTGAATGCTGCAGAGTTGGAAAGACGGGAGGAAAACAATAGAGTGAACGATGGATCCACATTCCTTCTCTCTATTCATGCCTCACAGGATCACATGACCCCTCCCAAGAAATGGCCAGTGTACTGTGACAAAATTTAACATGAAAATGTTGTCAGAAGAGTGTTGACATGGTAAGAAAATGAGATCATTGTTGTAACCTCATTTCAACAAAAAGTTGGTAAATAGATACCGTTTCCGTTCAGTTGAAAAAACTCAGGAATCAAATGCAGGTTAAGAGGGACATTGGCCACCTAAGGACTATTGAACACACATGATTGGTTCTCTTAATGTGTGTATTGTTCTGCCGCTATGTCACTGACAGAATTTAAAGGAGTAGTTCAACATTTTGGGGTTGTGTAAGAGGATCGTTACCATCACTGCCATGTCTGTTAAAAGAGCAGCAGGTTATCTTAGCCTAGCATAAAGACTGGAAACTGGGGGAAATTGCTAGTCTGGTTGTTACCAAAGTTCATAACAATATTGTAATTTTTACATTTCATTTTTTGTACAGATTATACAAACTAGATATAACGCTTTTAGAGGTGCTGGAACCAGGCTAGCTGTTTCCCCTGCCTCTTCAAAACTATGCTAACTGCCCGCTGGCGCTCGCTACGACAGCATACAAATATGGGCAGTAGTGGAAAGTATTTGCAAACGTGAATTTATTTTATCACTCAATGCACTCTCATTGCCTGCTGTTTACGTCTTACTCAACATTCACACATTCGCACAGATTTCTTAGACTTTAAACTTGATACAATATATTTGTACTCTCAAACATGGATGTATGAAGAGAACTGGATACAGCGTCAGAGGCGAACCCCCGTTCAGTCCTATGAACGTCGCTTAGTGGGGCATGAAGCAAAAAAAAGTTTGACTTCAGTTTATAGAATTGTCCTCTTGTAAGCAATTTTGTGCACTTGTTTTGGCAGTTGTAGAATGCAATTAAGTGTATTTACTCAAATACTGTACTTAAATACAATTGTGAGATACTTGTACTTTACTTGAATATTTCCATTTTATGTATCTTTATACATCTAGTCCACTATACATCAGGGGGAAATATACTTTTAACTTCACTTCCTGTATTGTTGGTACTTTTACTTAAGTAACATTGTGAATGAAAGACTTTTACTTGTAACAGTAGTTTTATATTATACTCTAGTTAGTAAATCTTTTAATCATGAACAAATTAGTTGTAAATATGAATGGTGACAAACAAACAAAAAACAGTAGTGCATTCCTGTAGTGCATTTTTATAGTTTGCATCATGAATTCCTTATGATGCAGCAACAAAAACAACATTAATAATTCAACATCAGGGAAACATTGTCCATCAACTTTGACTATGTTTGAGCACCAAGCATCATGATATAAAACACAGAGTCCACCTCATCTTGTCCCACCAGAGTCCTACGGTCTGCCCGTCAAGTGCAGCTTCATCTGGGATGCAACGATGGAGCCAAGTCTCTGTGAAGATGTAGACACAACAGTCACCGACCTCTTGTTGCTCGGTTGGCCTGAAGTCTGATTTCATCCCATTTTATAATTCTGCGACTGGACATAAGACAGCCAGCAGTAGGCTGGGTAGTGAAGTAGCCTTAGGTCCTAGCTGGGTTAGCAGCAGGTCTGGGTGGTTGGTCGGCCGTGGGCGGTGATCATCTCAAAGTCTGCTGCACTTAATCCCCACGCTTCTTTTTCAGATGTTGATGAATGTATTCTGCCATTAGTGCTCCAGTAATGAACAGGAAATAACAAGAAATTTAGTAAAATTCATGGGAACTAGTGTCCGCAACAGGTCCAGGCGAGGGAAAGCCATTTTCACTTTCTGAGCGTAACTAGTGCCGTGCTGCGCACTGCCATGAGTAGTATATAGGGTACACCTCTGCGCGTGCACGTGAAAAATTTGCATATTGCTCATTAATTATGCATTAAAAAATATTTTTAATTTTTTAATTATTTCTTTTTAAAATTTGCATAATCGTCTGAAAACGGTAGCTTATACACGTATATACTGTAGTGGGGGGTTATTCTACATCCTTATAGGGGGTGAATTAAGTATTTAATGTGTAAAAACTGCTCTGCACTGCTCCTCAAGTTTAGTGCACCTGTTGCATCAGCAGAAGTGCAGGCTGAAAACTGGCATGTTGTTGCGCGTGCACGAGGGCGCGGGTCCTCCACCTGTTGCATTGTCTTCACTGCTCTACGCGGCTCCTCCACCTGTTGCATGCATCAATAGGTGGAGGGGGGGGTGTGAGGGGATGTCAAATTTTTTTAATTTGCATAATTGTCTGAAAACTGGCATGTTGTTGCGCGAGCACGAGGGCGCGGCTCCTCCACCTGTTGCATGCATCAACAGCAAAGGATGGGGTGTGATGGGGTGTCACCACATGAACGCTCTGCGAGTGCATATTGTGACGTGATCGATAGATGTGATATGAAGGTGGGTTTATTTGAAATGTTACTGTGTACAAAGGCATTGGGCCCCCCGCTATAGTCCTTTTTCCTGCTGCATATTTGTTCCTGACCGACGTGTCGTCTCATCCCTCAAGCTGGTACTTCTTACACAGCGTTGTTTTCTCATACCATTAATCATGGCTCATGACCAAACGTAAGTATTTTCTTTTTCTTCTTATATTTAATGCATGCATCACATGGTTGTTTTTAAATCAGACTTGTTTTTAAAGTTTCTCATCATCAGCTAACATTTGGGGTAATATCAGAGCTGACGATACTGAAAACAGACCTCCTATACCCATATATGGTTAGTATTTCGTTTTTGGGGTTACCTACTTTTTTTTTACTCTATTTTACGATAGTATATTTATCTCAATACATATACTTGCTAGATTCATCTGACGATATCCAGTCGCCACAGAAACTGCGGCGCAAAATTGGTTCATTGACCAGACCTAGAAACCCGTATGTGCAGCAGCCCAAGAGTTTGAAAAAGGGTAAGCGTTGTAGCTTCTGTGTAAATCCTCTCGTGCTTCTCCCGCCCCAAGAATACTCACTTTCTTTCATTGTAAATACTTATAGATATCAACGCCCCAAAGCCCGGGTGATTATCGTTAAAGAGGACTGAAAAACGGGGTAAAACAACGAGGTATGTACTGTTTAATTAACAAATGTGTTCAAAATATTTCTTCCACCACTGGATGTGATAGTGGATCTTTTCATCTGACTATCAGCTAGAAAACAAATACGTGCATTTCTCAAAATACTTTTTGAGAAGTTGATGTAGTGAATTTATCAACATGTAAGGATGGAGTTTGTATTTTCAAATTACAACAATTTCACCACACTTTGCCTCTCATGGTGCCAACTTGAGCTTTATGTTTTGAGTAAAATATGATTGTTTTAGTCTTAACATAGATCTGTTGACAACAACTTAAAAACTGAAGTGGAACTTACAGAGATTTAAATGACTCTAGAGGCCACGTGGACTGTTAAATTGTGTGTGTGTGTTAAATGCTACACTCCAGATTCAGTGAACACACAAACTTCTGTTAGTTGTTAAAGATATCTTGAGCCATGGTGCATTTGGTAGTTTGGTGTGTGTGTGTGTGTGTGTGTGTGTGTGTGTGTGTGTGTATATTATGCACAGAGGTAATGTATAAATAGTTCTGGTATTGAGGACATAAATAGCCTGCAGCAAGTACCATACCTATAAATGGCGCATGTGCTCAAAGAAGGATGTGTATTTCTCCACAAGATTTAAAAAAAAGAAGCAGCATGTTCTCAATAATGTGCATATTTTTATTTAAATAAATATATTTATTCAATTAAGAGGATATTGCTGTGCAGTTCAGCCCTGAATGATACATGTAGAGTGATAAGGGGAAATCATCTCCTAAAAACACAGATGCAATTATAGTCAAGATATGTTTTGATCACTTAAACCTGCAATATAATAAGCAGTTATGAAGCGACATTATCATTCATTTGGAGTCATGCTCACTTTTAGCTCTGTTTTGGTTTCAACTCCTGAGTGAAATATATGACTTAAATGCTTCACTATGTTCACCAGTTAGTTCCTTACTGGGTCTGTTTCCTGTTAGGCGCTGGGCATGTAGTCTACACATGGTATTTAGAGCTTTTTCTTGAACAGCTGCCTGCTGCCACCCAAAACAACTCTGAGAGTGGTGAGACTGAACCAAAACAGTAAAGTTGTGGGCCGGACAGCAGGTTTAGGGTTAACAATGAGCTGAGACCAGCTTTAAAATGCAATTTGAAGCAAACTACAAAAACTTTTTAAGGAGGTTTAATTTATATAACTCTGGGTTGTGATTATCTATTTTTTGCCACAGATATAACTAATTATAGTTACAGAAGATTTGATTTTTGAACTCCTCGACACTTTGTACTCTGCACCAGTCTTCTGCAGGTAAGTTAGTTCATCAGAATTCAACATGACAAGATTCAAATAGACAGCTATCTCTAAATGATACCAGAACTTTCTAAGGACTCTCTGAAACTACACCAATTAATCCATGTGCTATCAATGGGATACCTGCTGGGATTAAAAAAGATAGGTGTTAGACTGTACTCCCACAGAGGGCAAAAGTTATGGTTTCAGCTCAACTGACTTTGACCCTCGGACATTTGGTGCACAGCCAAAGGTGGGCAAAAACAAGGACCACAGCCCCGCTACGACATTACACCTGGAAAACAGGTTTGAAACTTAATAAACCTCCATGAGACAGAAGTGGGGGTTGGTTGTGGATACATTTGGACAGTATTATTAACAATGCCAGCTGACAGAAAATAGGAAACAAAAGTACAGCAAAAAGGAAAGAACTCACCTAAATGTGGGAGAGACCATTATCAGAGACATTAGCGGCACTGCATACAGATGCTATGGTCCGTGACCGTGGCATATAAGAGAAAATTGATCAATTAAACACGACCAAAATGGACTGTAAAGTGCTAAAGTAGGTCTGGCCAACCTAGACGCCCATTTTTTTGTTCAGTAGTCTCATCGCTGAATACATGGATCGGCTACAGTATATTCATGCCTTGAATCTGTTCTGGGGGTGCGCGCATCTTTTCAGGGCAGATGGCCTAAACCCAAATAGACATGGAGTTA
Organism: Cebidichthys violaceus; assembly: GCF_023349555.1. Lineage (NCBI taxonomy): Eukaryota > Metazoa > Chordata > Actinopteri > Perciformes > Stichaeidae > Cebidichthys > Cebidichthys violaceus. Next base: position 8,294,623 of record NW_027176296.1, on the reverse strand, counting down.
AAGTACTGAGTTAAAGTACTGTCCCAGGCTGATCATTTTTGATTCAGCCTGGGACATCAATCGGCCAGGCCTAAGATGATGCACCCTGATACACAGCAGCTTCAGCACCACAAAGACATCACATCGTCAATGTCAGCATGTCGACAACATGGATCTGCATCCATACTTTCCTTTACTCTCCCCCTACTTCACCCCTTTTGGGATTCACTGATGAAATGGAAGCTTTAATTAATTTGTCCTGGAGAGCAGGTACCTTAAACAGTCAGGGTCCTTTCCCTACTTCTACTACTCCCAATATGCCTATACTTTCCCCTATTGAGCATGGACCTTTCTTCCCATCAAGGCCTAGAAGCAGGTTCTTCTCCTGGACTTCATTTTTATATTCCTGTTCTGAGAAATACGAGAACAAAATCAGCTAAATTGATAACAAGATATCAATTACTAGTCAACCACAGTCTGTCTTCACACGAATAATGCTTTTAACACACTCAATTCATCTGTATTAAATGTCAGGTCTTTGGCAGGCAAGTTATTTTTAATTAGTAATGTAATTATCAAGCACAATATTGATTTTATGTGTTTAACTGTGACAGTGCAGCAGTTCGTATTGAGTCAAAACCTCCTGAGCTCAGTTTTATGAATGGGCCCTGAGTGCGTCAAAAAGGAGGTTGAGTTGCCATTTCATTTACTAACTCTTTCCAATACAAGCAGATGTGTTATGGAAAACTTGCTCCTTATGAAAATGTTGCGCTTCAGTTGGTAGTGTTGACAAGCTGAACTCAGACGGTGAAAAACAAATCAAAATAAGAAATGGGTCCAAGAATTTCTGCTCTTTGCTGAACTTGATTTTGCCTCCTTCACTGACAATTCAGCAACATGAGGCAATGTCAATTCCCTGTGTATACTGTCTTTATTGTCCTTGCATCCACCTAAACTTAATTTAATTAGCTCTAAAATATCCTTGTGTATATGCAAAATGTTTTTAGTTGTTTGAAGTGAATCCGCTCCTTTGCCCTTCTCCTTTTCTTCCTCCCCCTGTTCACTCTCCCCTCCCCCTCTCCTCTCCACTCAATCTCTTACCCTACACTCGTTCTCCTCTTTTCTCCTCCCCCTCTTGCCACTCCACACAGAGTCTCTATCTGATAATCCATCCATCTTTGTGCTGGAATGGACGTCTAATGCTTTCCATCTGTGTGTGTCGGTGGTGGGGCTCCAAGGGCAAGGCCTGCCGCTCTTTATTCACTTCCCCCTCTCCACTTCAACTCCTTTCCAACAAAACCCCCGAGTCTGGTTCCACTCAGCCTTAAGTCTAAGATCTCTCTCCTCGCTGGGGCCCCTCCTGGCCTGAGGCAGCAGGGGGAGGTCGGTCAGGCCCCTGGATCCTAGAGGTTCTGGGTCACTTTGAAATGTCAATTAATCACATACATAAAGTTTCCTTGGCCACTTTGCTTACAAAACAAAGCATATTTTCTACATAGAGACAAAACTAAATGAAACTAAATTATCTGCAGATTACTGTAGATATAAAAGACGCAATACTTTCTACCGCCCGTCGTTGCTTTTATTTATTGCAGCTGTGAAAAAATGCTGCTTTTGTCCCGTCATTATTTATCTTGTAAAGTGCTTTGTGCCTATTTGCTTGAAAATTGCTCTATAAATAATTCATTACTTGTTTAAAATGTCAACCATTCTCAGTTACCGCCTTCCAAATATGACGTTTTGTTGTTTTTCTCAGTTTCATATCAAAGTAAATTAAATCTCTCCTGGTTTTGGGCAACTTTAAAATTTCAATGGATATTTTTCACTATTTTCTGACATTGTATAGACTAAACAATCAAGCAATTTGATAAAAAGAAGAAGAAAAATAGTTTGCTGCCCTTATCGGCATAATGCATTTGTTATTACAATAAAACACCACTTTATAGGCATTGAGCAATATACAACATGCAGTGTTAATGTTTTTGTTTTTTTTACTTTGCGTGAGTTGCGGCAGAAAACCAAATTACTTTTAATTTTCAGCTTTTTTGTTTAAATTAAGACTTTGTAAATCTGCTTGTCTTGTACAATACATGATACAAGTGGTATGAGACCACCCAGTGAGACTACGCGTGGCATATGGACTATGACAGTGATGAAAGAAAGACTTAATTGTATAGTGGACAGTCTAAACTCAGCAGGACATTTTATTGTATAATACCTCTTGTCATGGTGGAAGAATCCACCAGGGCCATCACAGGGAATATCCACCTGAAAACTGAATGCTCCCTCATGATCCTCTTGGGAGACTTTAATCAGAGTTTGTGAACGTAAAGTAAACTTATCTGTGACGAGGAAAACAAGACAGAGTCAGTGATGATTATGAAATATCATAGCTGGACTCCAACAACAGCCTTTGTTTTGATAACCAAATAACGAATATTGCATGGCAATTATTGTTTAGGGTGGAATTCTGCAGTAATTCTGTGGCAACAGAAGTCATCCATTTTAGCAAATTAATTGAAGAATGCTTTGAGGGAGGTTTTGCTTTGTGTAGCTGGCAGGGAAACATACAGTGCTGTGCTCTGAAAAATGCTCTTTCTTTTATCGTCCCTCTTACACTGTGACCAATGCAATACTGCAGTCTCAACAGAACTGCCTTTGTGGAAAAGTCCTGATTTGGATTAAAGGCAGCGAGTGTGTTGTGAACATTAGGCTCAAGGTCTCTTTCAACTCCTCTGTGCAGAATCACTGTTGAGATCAGATGTGTGATTACGATCGCTCTCCCGTTTCCTGGTGATAAAGGTGTGAATGGATTTCTTTGCAGTATTCAAAGAGACTGCAGCTGTACTGTCCTGTGTTAGTTTGACATTTTGGGGAATGCTTATTCGGTTTCTTGCAAAAAGTCAGATGAGAAGATCACAACAAGTCTCATGTCTGTACTGTATGAGAAGCTGCAGTCAGCCGATAGTTAGCGCAGCTTTGCACAAAGACTGGAAATCGGGAGAAATCGCTTGCCTGTTTGTTTAATCCATATAAAAAGTTGTGCTTTTCTTGGGGTTAATGCGTTGGCCGACTTTTTTTCACGTTTGGAGAGAGCCAGGCTAGCTGGTTCCCCATGCTTCCGGTCTTTTTGCCAAACTAAGCTAATCAACTGCTGGCTGTAGCTGCATATTTACTGTACAGATAACAGGCTATATATATATCTGAAGCATGCACTTTCTGAAATTAGAAAAAATAGCTTGAGAAGCCTTAATCAAAGCCCAAATAATGAATTTGATGATTTAGTTTTTGGAAATATGCCTACACCTCTTCAGTTTATTGTGGAGAGTTAGATGAGAAGATTGATACCACTTAATTCTGTGCATTAAATATGAAGCTACAGCCAATATCAAAGAAGGCCAATTTGTTTCTAAATGCTTTGAAAGAAGGAGATCTTAGAAATCAACGTGTCAACAGGTGAACCGGTGACGACTCACCACTGGACTAAACCGTGCAATGCAGTGGTTTGGGGCCCTGTAAACCCCCCCCCCCCCCCCCAAGTGATTGTATTTCAACCAGTCCCGAGAGGGTCACATTTTAAATGTAGACCAGTTAGCTGGCAAAAGAGAGCGAGAGATACTAAATGAAGTTCAGATTAAGATACACAAGTTTAGTCTGAAGATGTACAACCTCGTGTGATTGTCTTTCTGCCTCCGTCTGTTGGAAATGAATAGTTGCAGGCCTTACTTTATGACTTTATGACTTTGCCTCTGTCAACATTGGCTGGGAAGCTGAAGGCTGGATTTCACGAGAGGCAGAGAGAGACAAGCTCTTGGGGAGATATGCCTAATATAAGACAGTATGACATAATTATGAGTGAATTAGGTTTTAGCCTGACAATACAATGCATCACTGAGCAGCTTTCATTGGAATGAACGCTGTATCAAGTTCTCTTTACACATCCATGCATACAATAGAGAGCACTCCAAATTGGCTGTTTTGCTGTGCAAGATATGAGGCCGACAGCAGCTATAACTGCACAATGGACTCCTCAATGATGGAGCTCTCAAATTTTGACACAAAGTAGCCTTATTGTTTCCAACTATATCACAGAATGAATTAATGAATGTCAAATACAAGGAGTTACATTTTTACAACCTGCCTCCTGATAAGTTGTTAAGAATAAAGACTTAAAAATGAGATGAGACCACAACACAACTTTGCCAAGAGCTTGGCAAAGAACAAAAAGTATTCGCCACTGACTTTTAAATACTTTAAGAATGACTATCCACGATGTCTTAATAATAATGAGTTATTGCTAATGCTTAAGAAGAACTTTCTTCTGCAAGATATTCATTATGTGAATATACTGTATCTGACAATGTACAGTGTGATTGTCATATGTGATGTGTTATGCAGTATACCGTTTTTGCAGTTAGTAGAGAAATGAAACAAACAGGATATAACATGTTATTTCTGCTGGCTGTGGCTTCATTTTTAGCCCACAGACATAACAATGGTATTGATTTTCTTATCTAACTCTCACTGGGGATCCCAACTAGCGAGACGTGAGTGTTCTGTCATTTGATCCACACTTTGGTAAACGTCTCTGCCCGTCCGTCTGTCAGCAAAACAGCGGGATATTTGAGTAATTGAAACAGTTCTCTTTACAGATTACGCTTCACTCAACGTGTCAAAAATGGATTTGAACCGTAAAAAACGTAGACGGTCTCTGTCAGGGGCACGTTTTGCCAAGCCAGCGTGGATTAATACATTTAACAAAATGGAAGCGTATCTGTTCCATGAGACGGATGTCAAAAACGCTTTTGGTAGGGGATCGTCCAATTGTAAGTACATTTCCTAAAATGTTGAACTATTCCTTTAAACCACTAAATTTATTGTGTGTTTTTTTGTGGGCTGTTCTATCAAATTCAACTTGTATTACTGCAAGCTTCAGATGTACTGTACATATTGATACTGTTTTAGCTGTGCACACCAAATTACATTCAAAATAAAACTGGGCCTTGTTTAAATGTCTAGGATTGACACCAGAATTTGTAAATCACAGATCTGTGGGTGTAAGTTAAGTGTGAGCTGTGTGTGGATATTCTGTGAGTAAGTTTTTTTGTTTTTTGTTTTTTTATCCACAAAAAAATGCACAGCCACATAACAAGCAGGAGCCGATTCTGATTAATATTTTATCTTTACTTGTGTGAAACCATGATGACACAACATGGCATGTTTCAGTGCTCCTCACTTCTTTTCTTCACCTACCCCCAACTCCCTCTTCCTGTCCTCCCCTCTCCGCTCCTTTCATCTCCTCACTCCCCTCCTTCTCGTTTGATATCTCTTTTTAAAAGGTCTGTGTCTGTACATGCATGCAACAAACACACACACACACACACCCACAAACACATGAAACAACATTTCTCATTATTGGTCCAGACCAGCAAGCAGCTTTGTAATCACACAGTTTGTTTAGTTGTGTTTTACTGCACACGCACACACACACACACACACACACACACACACACACACACACACACACACACACACACACACACACACACACACACACACACACACGTATACCTATCTCCTCTGGTTTTCAACACACATATACACAGGCACAGTGATTCGTATTTTTTTTTCGGTCTCACTCACGCACACAGATGTCAAACACAGTACTGCACAAAGCCACAGCCCCAGCATTGAATAGAGCCAGAAATAGCTCTGGGTTTGACTTGGAATCGGCTTAAGTCTTCAAAGAGAAATTTTTGATGTAGCAAAGGGAATGAAAGAGTGAGAGGAGGGGTGGGGGGTAGAATGAAAACGGAGGAGAGAGTAGAGCAGATCTGGTTCTTATATCCAGCTGTAGAAAAAGGGAGGGGGGATAAAAAACTTCAAAGACTCATGTTGCCATGGTAACTGGTGCTTGCTTTAAAGACCCACCGACCCCCCCCTCCTGCTCCAACACACTATACATGTAGCAAATAAATTGGTGGCAGCAGAGTAGTGTGTGTACTGGGTGCAGACTAGTACTTTTATATTTTTCCATCTCCTGCCTTCTGTTGCTCTCCGTATCCAGCAGAGATCATATTGATGTGTGTGCTGATGGGTACTACTGCAGCTAATTAAAACCCAATAGGGTTAGCAGCTAATGCCTCAGATTCCCTGTGTGAAATGATTGGTTTAGTTTTATCTGGCAGCTTCTTCATGTTTTTCTGTACTGATGTTTTGAAGTTTGTTCCCTCTCATTATGCTATCACTTCATAGCTGTAGTGGATCTAAATACCAGTTGTAATCAGATCCTTCTCCCAGTCTGTCTTTTCCGTTTCAGTGTTCGTGCAGACTGTGTGTTGCCAGTGTTGCTACTCTTTTATTGACTATTAAATGGAGTTTTTAAGTACAAGCTAAACCTGTTCACCTTTTCAGAGATAAAGCACAAGAGACAGAAGTTGTACAGACGAGTTACATTTCATTTTAATTTACTTGATCTGCTTTTGATACAATCGTTCTCACATTTTTAACATAACAGCGTGGCTTTATGGATGGCAATGTCTGTCTATGTCTGTTTGTGAGTTTGGTGGCCCACCACTTTAGTCCACACTAAAATATATCGGATGTACATTGGATGAATTGCCAGAGATATTTGGTATTATTTTATTATTATTATTTGGTTATAAATAGCCTAATCTCATATTTTATCTTGTATGTTCATAACAGTTCCATGTTTATTTTTACCTTTCTTTGTTCAGCTTTTTTGTCCTTGTTTTTAGCTAAATGTCTATTTATATCTTGTTCTTGAAACCCTAACCCTAAGACCGGTGTCAAATCCCTTGTATGTGTCAATAATGCTAATTATGATGTTAATAACCCTGAGAATAAACATGTTAAGGAGGTAAAAGGGCCCAAATGCTCATGGCACATCCCTGTTCATATATCATAAAAAAAGAATTGTTGTTGTTGTTATTTATATTACATTGTTATTATAAAGGCCATTGGTTATAATGCTGTAACGGTCACAAACTATGTACAGCTGTGTCTCCATGCCTGTCTGTGACCCCAAAACAATGTGACCCCATTGCCTTTTGAATCCATTTCTGTCAGTTTTGTTCTTCTTCCTCAGCCTCTGTCCTCGTTTCACGGCTGTGTGATCACAGGGTTCTGTCAAGCATTAAGAAGAACTCGGTAGTTCTGGCTAGCTAGTTTGTCCCTGGAGTGCTTCCTGTCTGCAGATGGATGGATGCCCAAAGACTAAAGCTGAAGCTCTGATGCTGCCAGTGACTTTGAGTCTGCTGGGAACAGGGAGGTTGTTTACGTCTAAAATGATTTCTGATTTTACCACAGGGTTATAACTGAGGCGCCATTGGTCGTCAAGAGAGAAAAATCAAGTTTGTCAGTCAGGATCTCTCCTCTACACTTTTAGGCTATCGGACGTCATTGGTGTTTGGAGCCCTTGAAAGGGTGAGGCATATTAATAGTAGTCCATTAATTACTTTTTATTCTGCTTTCTTCGTCTCTGGTTAGACATCAAGAGAGGATCAATGATGATTATCCTCAACATGATGATGTTGTCTAAACCAAAGAGGAGTGTTCAGAGCAGCTGCACCCAAAACGTTTCCTCCAAGTGGTTTGAAGAGAGAGATGGCAAAGAGCAGAGGCGAGGATGCTCATGCAATGAATCAAAACCAAAGTCAATCAATCATGTTAGTCAACTTTACAATAATTGATCAAAGCAGGTTGCTTTCAATGTTACAGAACATCTTTTATGCTTTAAACAGACTGCGCTTTAATGTTGTCTTTTATTGCCACGAGGTGTGACTTGTATTATTACTTTACTTTAACATGAAAAGTAACCCGCCTGTAGTCCACATGCTGTAAGAAACCACCACAGCATCAAGATCTAAAGAGCAAAAATACAAAAGTCAATTCAGCGTGAAACTAAAATGTTGGGTTCCAGACGATACCCAGGGATTGAATGTTTTTCAGTGTATTACCTTAGTTTGTACTGAAAGATGATAATTTTCAGTTGGGTACTTTCAAGGGACAATGCTTGCCTACAAACACATCAACACGTCACGCAGTATTTTTGCTAAGCTACTTGACTGTTTGCTCTAGCTTCTTATTTCACGGTCTGACGCGAGAGTTGTATCAATCTTCAAATAAGCATATTTCCCAAAATTTGAACCCAGCCAGATGTTAAAAGTATTCCAAACATTATCATCACCATTTTCAGTGCCTGTGCACATACATACGGGCATGGGTCAAGCCATTTCCATTTGTTTGCCTGTCCTAAGTGTAAGTGTTTTCTATGTGAACATCTTCTTCCTCCTTTAACATTAGGGACGTCTATACAATATAATTTCAATATAAATGAGAATAACAATGCAACATCAGAGTATCATGTAACAGAGCACAAAAGCATGCAGCCATAAAGAGATTAGATTTTGTGTTCTTTGTCTCTCTCTGCATATATTCTTGAGAGTGACTTCTCCAGTGGATATTCTGAGTGCCTCTTGTGTATCGGTGTTCATTTCTACCTGTGTAGCATATCTACTTTGTTATGTAAAGGCCTTGTTTTCCCCGAAGGAGTGTTGCTGTTAATGCCTAACAAGCCTCTATGTGTCACTGACAACCCATGTGTTTACTGATTACTGCAGTGGGGAAATTGTCATACTCACTTAGTTGCATTTGGCTTTGGCTTTATTTACACAGCATGAGAAACTCCGGTTGTAGCATTGTCTACTTCTCACACACAGCAACGCCTCCCCTAACAGAACAGTAGAAGCTGTTTAACCCGACTGAATATGGCTTCAAAGTTTAATCTTGACTTCCACAGGTAACAAATAATATTAGATCCTGAGCCAAAAATGTCCTGTTCCTGTGTATTAAAAATGTCTCTCTTAGTCAGAGCTGCCTTTGAAGTCAGATGTGAAACCCCAGAGTCTTCCTGTCTGCTTTGAACAGGACCTCCCAAAATCTCACCCCAAAATCTCATTTAATATATTCACAAATCGTGAATCCTGGAGTAATCAGCTTCACTTTCTCCCCTTTATCTTCCCAAACCAGGTGGCTTTGTGGATCTGTGCTGTAATTAAAATAATGCAAATGGGGTAGTCCTGCAAAACAAATCCTTCTGTCTCTGTTAATGAAGACCCCTATACCTGCTTTCTTGTGTTAGGAAATGTTTAGCTCTGAATAAACCAGCAGCGCTCTCTCCACAGAGACATGCCAGTCAGACAGCCAGTCAGGATTGGTAATTTTACAGACAGACGTGTTGCTTTGGCTGAGCTGCAGACTGAATATGATGCAAGTGAAAAAAAAATGAGAGCAAGTCAAACTGGTGCCATACATTTTATGGCTTTACAAGCCAACAATCTGTGTAGTAAAGAATTGATTTGGACATGTTGTATTCATCATACCCGTTGTTAGTTATTTTAGAAATCAAACATAAGCTTTTAAGTGATATTGGTGAGGTGCAGAAATTATATTACTAATATGACTGTATCCTTAGAAGTTATTATTATGTGGAAAATTAAAGATCTGCTTAACTGACCAAGCCTTTAACAAACAGTCCCTTGTCTTAATTGAAATCTAGAATGCAGAAGGGCCAAATGTTGAGTCTTTTTCTGACCCCTTTCTCTAAACACCTGTGGTAGCACCACACACACACACACACACACACACACACACACACACACACACACACACACACACACACACACACACACACACACACACGAACACACGCACAAGCACACATGATCACATGCACAAGCATAGAGACCCTTCTTACATACAGTCTATGATAGAGACGCATGCACAAATAACAGGTGTGGAGCAGAGAGAGTTCAGCAGGTTTTTAAAATCCTCCAAACTCGACACCAGAGCTTTGATGAGGTCAGCTCGGCCTCTGCGGCTGAGAGGAGAAATTGACCATATCATTTTAAAAAGTTGTGGCATCTAGATTTCACTTTGATTTATTTTAGTCTGCTTCACATTATGTTAATTTATACAGTATTTCTGTTTGCACAAGGATCTTTATACATTTTCTGCTGTGCAAATATTGCAACCGATTCAGGAAATTAATTCCTGTCAAAAACAGTCAGCATTTGTGTACTTAAAAATAGAGAATGGCTTGCTAATAAACTACAGTTTGGCCTAGAACTTGGAGTTGAAGGTGAAACAACACAAAAAAACGGGATTTTCCTGGGAACTGATAATGTATGTGGTGCACGCACTACGTCTAACCAGTCAACTAATACCCTTGTGTTTGTAAGTGTCTAAAATAATCTGACAGCCATGAAAACATCTGAAAGCGGCTGCAGCCAAAGACGTAGACAGACGACCCATTCAGGAGCCCAGCAAAGTCTGGAGGCAGGAACTCTTCCTGCTGCAGATCTCTGATTTGCAAAGCATTAGTCCACTGCATCAACCACACTTTATTAGTATTAGTATTTAACTGGAAGAGCCATCCATATGAATTGAATGTTGAGGTGACAATTGTAATAAAACATTACCATGAATACAAATATCAGTGATTAGTAGTTCATCCTGAAAAAGGACCACTGTTAGCCATGATATTAACATCAATATTGTCCACATCATCTATTCAGGTTGGTATTTTCAGTAAAATGACTCACTCCACTGCTATATTTATGTCACAATGGGATGTTGTTAGACACCACATACTAAAAATATCAGTCTGCATTTGACTGACGATACTTCAGGGGAACGATCACAGTGGGCAGACAGCTATCCTCTCACTATGATCAAGATCGTGACTAAACATGTTTGACAGACTGACTAAAACATACAAATGATATATTTATAACATATCGACTCACCAGCAAGTGACGTCAAACCTTGCTCTGTAAACCTATGCGTAACACAGGTGAGTAGTTATAGCACTTCACAGCTACATCAGTGGTCACATCAGTGGTAATCATTTGTAAGGTTTCTTCAAAAGCCTCTCATGATGTGGATTTTATACAAGTTTATGGGTTAGAAAATGGAAAGACTCAACTGTCAATTCTAGTGTAAATGAGATGAGGCTTCATTACACAGAAGGTATGTTTTCATCTCATTGCATCTGTACGTCTAAACAGGGTGTCTCTAAAAGCTAGAGATGGTTAAGAACAACTTGTTACTTGTATTTTATTTATTTATTTTTTTAAATAGTAAACAAATAGCCATGAATTTGATATTTTGTGCCTGGGTGCAACATTGGTTAACAAGACAATCTCCCAAAGGAGGTCAGCTGTGGGATGGGTTGGAGTGCTGTTCAACTTCATTGCCTCACATCATCTGCCTTGACTCCAAAATTCTTGAACAAATTAAAAATGTATTTTGCAGTCTGATATCAAAATGGAAATTGCCCAAATACACGAGCCTCTGCTCTTCCTCAAAGCGGCCCAGCCAAAGGGAAATTGAAGCTGCAACAAAAACAAGAACTGGATTCTTGCGGGACTGGAGTCTCTGCTGGTTGCTGGTTGCTTTAGTGTTGCTTTCACTCATGTTCAAATGTTGTAGTTATTTTCCCCAGAATCCATAATCTGCATGAGATGTGATAGGCTATCACATACGTCACCCGTTAATTTGTTTCATACCTAAAAGCAAAGGAGGATCTCTCTTTGTGCCTGTTTGGAGTTTTACCTCAAGTGCACTGTTGTGTCTTGTCATAGTCTGTGTTGTTCTCTGCAACTGTGTTTAAAGACATGATCCCACATACTGACAGGTTTTCATGCAGAAAAGATCTCAAATGATCCTGTAGCCTCATCACAACTAAAGACTTTGTAGGCTATTAACCACTTCAAGATAAATAAGAAAGGGAAAAAAACCGTATAAAAGTCACTAGAATTAAAATAATATTTGGGTTTTTAGCAACCTGCAGGGAGAAACTTACACTTGGAAGGCTTTTATTGTCCAATTGTAGCAGTTTTGACGCACCTCTGCTGAGGTTAGACCCTTTTTCCCCATTCAGGGCTTTTTGAAGAAGTTTTTCCTTGCTAGACACAAAAGTTTCAGGATAGTAACATTTACTTGACTTTTAAGCCAGAAATGAAATAGTTAGTAAATAATCAAGAAGTAGTTTTTTATGGTTTTATGTATTTGGAGGATCGTTCGACGCCGGACGTTTTTACCGGTGGCTCTTTTTTCCCCCAGCAGCAGCTGAAGGCACCACGGAGCCCTGATCCATTGATCCGCAGATCCAGGCGCCGCTAGGACTCTTGTGTTTCCACGCCTCCCACTTTCACCCCCATTGTGGTGAATCTCCGGCTCACACACACAGACTTCCAGGAGTTGGAGCGACTGACCGGAGACGGAACACCGACGACGATAAAAAAGGAAACCCGTGTCTTCTTTTACGCATGGATCTACTTTCTTCTCTTGAGGGATTTCGAGGAGCTGCAATGGTTCCCGTTACTGGGGCTTTCGGAGACTCGAACCGAAGAGAAAGGGCACACGTCCTCCACGCTGCAAAGTTGTGAAAGTAGTTTCCCTTGAAGTTTTTCTTCCGCCACCAGGTTCAGACTCCGCGTTTCTCCAGTCTGTAGACTCACAGCCATCATGGCGAGGCGGACGGGGGAGAAACCTCTGGGTTTGTCGCCGAATATGCGCGCTGCTCTCTGGGATAAACACCTTCGGTTTCACGGGGGATTGTTGGCTTTTTTTTGGAGCTTCGCTTTAATCTGCTTGGCTCTTTCTTGTGGATATTGCGGAGCCGAGACGGAGTTTTCCATCCTGGAGGAAGCTCAAGTTTTGGCCGATCAGATGAAGAAGCTGTCCTCCCAGGAGCTGGGAGTCTTAACTATGCAGGTAAACGTGGAGGACAAATGTGTGTTTTAATCGCGCGTGTGTCTGTGTAACGTTACAACGATGAGGTATTTCTGTGCCACTTGGTGTTGAAGCCAAACCCCGCACACACACCAAACAAATAGCGTTATATTTTTAGAGGGGAAACTTTGTTGACTAAAATTATGCGGTTTTACGAAACAATACGCTCTTTGGTCGCAGCGCAACAACAGGCGCTTTGAAGATGGGACGCATTTATCTGGGACACAAACACGCTGGAGGTTTGATGCTTTTTTGGTGACTGTGCTTCACTTTTCTCATTCCATAACTTGCTTAAAAATACGATATTTTTAAAAACATAGATCACATTTGCTGTGTGTGTGTTTGCACTTGTCTGCTGGAAAGGTGCATACACTGCCATAAAGCAACATTTTTATTATGGATTGGCCCTCATCCAACAACGTCGTCCCTATAAAGATGCACGTATGCCAATGTGCAGATAAATAAGATGGTTATTATTCAACACGCCTTCAAATGTGTCTGGGAATCTTTGCTCTGCAGGTCTCCTGAACATCAAATAACGAATAAATCTATGTTTGATATAAACTGGCTGCAGCCCACAGACTCAGTCAGACAATCAGCTTTTTAGTTCATGATTTAATGATTGTTTGTTGAGATTAAAGAGCAAATAGAATATGATTTAACCTTGTAACTTGAACTATGGCAATTATCAAAATGGTTGTAGATTAATTTAGTCATCGACTAATTGATTCATAGTTGTGCAGCCGACAGTTTTTTAGTGTTTTATTAGAAGTTAGGTGGTTCATGCCTTTAACTTATTTTTGTGAAGACTGAATATTTCTTGGTATTATTCAATGATAGTAAATCGAAAATCTTCCTCTGCTCCACCTTCTCAATCTTGAGGAGTTTGCTGTTTATGTTTGTCATACGTGATAATAAATGCACACTTTGGGATTTGGACAAACAATAGACATGTTCCACTATTTTCTGGCATGTCACAACCAAGACATTTCTCAGCAGATTAATCGCTAATGAAAACAGTTGTCTGCTGCAGCCCTGATTTTATTTTTCGACGTACTATGTGATCACAATGAAAACACTATTTCACCATGTCCGTGCGTGCAGACCTGCGTTGAGTCACCAAATGGCAGGAGGTGTAGGGTGCAGTGCCCCTTGCTGCAGGGTGTGAGGGGGGGTGTTTAGCACTTCAGAGGCGGAGGAGCTCACAGGCCCTGAACACAGAGGCGAGGCAGCGGGGGGGCCCTGCCCCCAAATGGTGTTTCATCTCCTCTGCTTCCACACTGAGCTTCCTTCATCCCGGCTCTGGGAGTCTGCTTTGAGGGCTTCCTCTGATCCGCCTTTGTCGCCGCTCATCCTTCTCCAAGCTCCAGTTCGCTTCTCGCTCTTGTTCTTTCCGTCATTTTCTCTGCTGTCTGTCTCTTCTGCTCTGTATTATTCTTGTGTCCTGCTCTTGCTGGTGCTCACAGTCAAATGAATCAGCCCTTAGTCTTTATTTCTCATGTCAGAGTAAAATGGTTATATCAGCTGCAAATATGTAATTAATGCAAACATAGTTTTCTCTCGATATTTTTTTTTAAAGACTCATTCAGATTTCATGTAGCCCTTTTTGATTATTTATGAAAACATGCATTTCTGCATCACCCTCTATCGTGAGAAAAAATCTTTGAGACAGCCATGTTGTTGTACAAGCTGTGAAAATCCGACTTGGCATGAAGCTAACGCGGGTTTGATTGAAGCGGTGCATTTCATGGATTTGTCGGGGCAATTTTCCTCAAATGTAAGAGATGTGCGTCCAGTAAAAACAGTCCACATCTGCCCGGGAAAACAGCTGCAGGAATCTGCCGGCCACGCTGTGTGTGTGTGTGTGTGTGTGTGTGTGTGTGTGTGTGTGTGTGTGTGTGTGTGTGTGTGTGTGTGTGTGTGTGGGGACACCTGCTCTGATGCTCAGATGTGGCCTTACTCGCTGCCTGCAGGTGTGTCCATTGAACTCGATTCCAATTCATCTTTCTGTCTCTTTGGCATTTTTGCCCTTTTTTCCCCAGTGCAGTGAAGGAGGTAGTGATTCAGCACCATGAACGTTTTAATGCAAATTTGGAACTCTAGAGTCACAGCTGTAAATCACCATCTCTTCAAAGCATATGTTTTGTGTGTGTGTGTGTGTGTGTGTGTGTGTGTGTGTGTGTGTGTGTGTGTGTGTGTGTGTGTGTGTGTGTGTGTGTGTGTGCGCGAGCGCGCGTGTGTCCTTTCTTGGCGCAAAGACGCCAACATGCAAAAAGTTCACGCTGTACTATTTCGGAGAAGATCTGAAGGTTTTGTTATCAAGCGAGCGTGCCGGCATCTCCGCTTAAAACGTAATTCTACCTCTCTCCCTCTCTCCGCTCCACCCCTCATTCTCCGGCAGATGTGTAATTTGAGGCATTCCATGTCGGTGCATCTGAGTCACTGGGTCAACCTTGTTCAATCTGTCATTGAGTTATTCAATTATCACGGGACACAGGGGTGTTGATGCTCTTTTTTTAGGTGATAGGTCAACATTTCAGAGGATGTTTTATTTAAGTTAATTATTTTTATGGCATTTTACTGCACTCTAGTAGTTTTATTTGTATGAATTCAGGTGATTTCTATCTTATTATTGCAACTACAAACTGTAAAGTATTCTGCAGGGCTGCAACTCACTGCTATTCTTGTCAATGATTAATCTAGCTATAATATTATTATTATATCATTAGTTTACACAGTATTTGAGATATATTTCCTTTTCCCCAGACATTTGTTCATGAGCTGTCTTGATTAGTGTGGCCTCTAGTACCGTTTTAGTGTTTTGCATTACATTTCCATAATTTCCCCATCATTTCCATAATTCTTTATCATTGTACTTCATGTGCTATTTACCAGAGATGCGCCGATACTGACATCGGGTATTGACCCGTCACTGACTCAATTAGGTGGATCGGGTATCGGGGTCAATAAGCCGATCTGCTATTGGATACCGTTGTTGTCATAGAAGAATGATCCCAGTCTCTTCCACACAGTGAGGCATGCAGCTTATTAATTTAACCCTAGTATTGGAATGGTACTCAATATCGGCCGATACCCAAAGTCCAGATATCGCTATCGGGACTAAAAAAAGCTGGAACGGTGCATTTCTGTTATTTCTTTAAAACACCCGTTGCATGGCTTGTGTCAAGTTGTTTCTAATGCACACAGTTTTTTTCTATCTTTGATTTGTTGCAGCCTGGCTTTGTCTTTTATTGTATACATCAGATAATTAAGAATATTCTTCCACATTAGCAATTGATTTCATATATCTGAATGATTTCTGCCGTGCAACTTGTTCATGGTGAGAATAGACCATCTTCTCTGATATATGTTGAGCCTTTCATGTCATTTTTTGGGGGGCTCTAGCCTTAAAGCTGGAGGGTTTTTACACAGCGATTTGGACTTGTATCTAAATATTCAATTTAATTTCCTTTTCCATGTTATAATAAATAAAATACAGGCCTGATGCTACTCGCCTGCTAGAGCGAGGATCACAGTACATGTTTCCAGCAACAGCAACACATGCTTGATCACTGTTGGAAACAAACCGACGTGCCATTCATAGATTGTTGCTCATGCTGAAGCCAAAAAGAGATCTCTCATCGCTGTGTGAAAAGTCCAGCTCCCTTGCTTTTACGGGGAGGCTATTTACGCCCTGTCGGCTGATTATTTACAAAGGAAATTTCACTGTGTTAGTTTTAAGGGCTGTAATCCTCAGAAGTGTGGTTTGTTATTGAGGTTGGCTCGTCCAGCATCCCCGGCCCCCTAATTGAATATTGATAGTAATTTAAGGGGAATGGGGGTTTGTGCAGGAAAAGAGAAAATTGGGGCAGCTCTGGCCCTATCATTAAGCTGTGCTTTTCTGGGTTGGGTTTGGTCCAAAGGCAACACCAGTTGAGGGGCTATCACAGAGCCCGAGTTTTTTTTTTTTTTTTGATTGGGCCTATTTTACCATATCTAAATGTCTCCCACCTGCCTTTATTTTAATCCTATTCCTCTACTTGTCTGCCGCTAGACTGTGTATGTTGTGTTTCTTCCCTTTGGCTCACTTTATAATGAATCGCTTGCAGAGTCAGGGAGGCAGACGAGGAGGAGGAGGGTTAGAGGATATACAGCAGGACATCAGAATTCCTGAAAGGTTCTCTGCAGTACAGCTTCAAAGCCTTCTCGCTTCTTACTGCATTGCCTGCATGGCTGTATCCTCAAAAAGTCAAGGTTACCACGAGCGTCATAGGCCCTCTGCTACATGGTGGAATATTACTTTATCTCTTTCATTTTCTCTTTTCACTTTAAGTTTGTGTGAAGTGCTCTACTTTCAGTCTGACATGCTATAGCACGCCATGCAATGTGTGTAGATGTTGACCTCGTGTACATTTGAATAGAAAGTTGTACTGTATATTATTATATGTATATTATTATATGAAAGAAGAACATTTCCTTTCACTTAACACGCAATTGAACACTTGGGTGTCAGATAAATCTCTAAGCACATTCCTGCACTTGTCTTGTTGAGGATATAATGGGGCTCATTTTGTTGCCCACACATCAAGGCACAGAGGTTACATAACATAACCAACTACTCCCTGTCCGTTAGCCCAATGTTGCAAACAGGGGCAACTTCCTGTTCTGACAAGTGAAGCCAATGTGTAAGTGTCTTCAAACTTGCATTCTCTCTCTACTGACCAGCAGGGGACGACTCCTCTTGTTGCAAAAAAGAATTCAGATTGTATAGAAGTCTATGAGAAAATGACTCTACTTTTCACTTGATTTATTCCCTCAGTAAACATTGTAAAGATGAGTTTATGGTCTCAATCTCTAGTTTAATTTCTTCTTCAACACAGCATGATGTTCATTTAGTAAATGATGATCCCATTTAGAGTAAAATTGACCATAAAGCAGGGTATGCATTTGGGCGGGCTTACGTCTCTGCTTGCTGGCGCTAGCAGAGACGTATACAGTGTCACTACGGCAATCCTCCGCATTCCAAAAATGGTCACTTCTGGTGATTGGTTGGAAAAAGCCAAGATGGCGACTGCTGTAATTCATTTTGATTATTTTGTCTTGCTATTGTTTGCTGCTGGCGATAAAACTGTGGAGCTGAGGGGAACTGTGGGGTCAAATGATCGATTATCTGTTGTTTTGTCACTACAGGTGACACCTTTCACATAACGGAGTTAATTCATACACATTCAACATAAAAAAAGTATTGGTTGTAGCTGCTGCAGTGTTCAGGCGCAGTGAAGAACAGTAGAATTTAAGGGTGGAAAGGCTAAAAGTCTCCTTAAGCACATACTGGAGGGTTTCTATAGATCTCATAACCTTCTGTTCATATTTTCACATCAAAGACGAGCATGGTGAGGCTGGTGGTTTGTTCTTTAACCTCCACCTCTCATGTTGTCTCACCACATTAAATATCTGTCAGCTTTTCAAAGTTGTAGGGATATGTTACTGCTTCTGTTTCTCTCCCCTCCTTGCTCTTGTGTGAAATGTGCCGGTCGTCTGAGCTACAGGAGCTTTGCATTAGTCAGCCTTGCGTTGCATTGTGACGGCACAACTCCTCCTTTTTAGTCCAACCATAAATCATGAAGTGCCTCAGCGGTTTATGAGCCATTCGAAGCTGTGCTGAGCTATCTGCACCTCTTGCCTTTTTCCATTTCAACTGGTGCTTTTTTCCAAACTATTATTGCAGGGAGCAATACTTGCTTTCACTCACAGTTATTGGATTCTTGGTTGCTGCTGATACATGAATACTTCAAACTTTTCATTTTTATTCAAGCTGAATTTAAAATGAACATGGTGACTGTTGTGATAACCTGCAGGGTACACACAATGTCATTTCCATGCAAAATTTTTCTATAATGCAAAAGTTAAATTGTTAAATTGAAATTTAAGAATTGTGTTTCTTGAGTTCGTTTTTCGTGGAGAAACGGGGCTCTCTGCCAACAGCTGCAAAGTCTCATGGCGACATCTGCAATGTTTTAAAACTTGGAATGACTTTTGATATCAGTCTTGAACATTCTTGGCCTGTCCAAAACCGGGGAAACATCCCAGTTCTGTCGACTGTTACCTTTTATCATCCCGTCACAATGCAGGGGAGAACGGAGCAAAGGGCCACGTTTTCATTAAATGTGGAGCTGTTGTATGTTTTGGCCTCAGTCCAGGCACTGAAAGGCTCAGGCGCCCCTCGTATCCAACTGTCTCTAACCTCCAACTGAACACACATCAGACATGGTGAAGTCCCCAGACTTGTTTGACAAAGCTGGGAATTAAATGCTGCTCTCACATGGGAAGCTTGTCACATCTGGATTTAAGAAAAGCAACCTTATATTGACATAAACCCAATGTGATTTTTTTTTCTTCTTTTCATTGGATTATTGCAGAAACACAAGTTTATAATACTAACATGTTTTGTTCAGCAAGATCATTTCCACAAATTACCACTTTAATGACTCTTTAAGCATGAATGCAATCAGCAGAAATAAAGTCCTAATTAAGTCCTAAAAATCGGATGTTTCTGTTTATCCTTTGCTAAGCCTCTCCCTAAAATGGCCACTGCCCAATCCCATGCAAGCAACGGTAATGGTGCGCAGGAGGCCTTTCAGCGGTGTATATGGAACCTGCAACTCCCACAGCAGATATCCTCAAAGTTTAGAGGGACTGTCGTATTTTACACATTTCTGATGGCAATTTCAATTTCAGAATTGTTGTTCCATAAATCTGCTATTATTTCCGTTGGGATATCTCACACTGATGTTGTTAAAAAAGCTGTATGATGTACCTAATCAAGGGGGGAGGGGCTTAGTGAAAGGTGAATTCTGCATTTTGTTCTTTGTCTTTTAGCCCAGCACTACTTATCTTATTGTACAGATTTAATTCTGAGCGAAACAACCAAACATTTGTTCTAGGGCATTCAAATGTTGTTTCGTTAAAATAATGACAAATTGAAGCCAAGTCACAGATAACTTTGTGAAATAAAATTTTAAGATGTCCATTTTAACAGTTGCCAAATGACCTCCGTAGAGACCTTCACAGTCATCATGTATCGTTTGGCTTCGTCTTTATTTGAATCTACCTGCAGCCCACTTTCATATCTAACGTGGCTGTGCTAGAAGGCTGCTGGAAGATATGAGGAGAAAAACATCTTCATGTGTTTGTGTTTGTTTTTTTTTCCCCTCCAGAGCTTTTAAAAACATGGCTCCCATTCATTCAATCAAATTTTTGTTTGCCTGTGTAAGTACAGCCTAGTGCACTGACTCTTGGCTCCCGCTGGACTGCGGTCGGGACAGAGCATAAAACTGATGTTCTTCCCTTTCTGCACCAGCTGTTGTGGTTTAAATCTGTCTGTACTGTCGTGGCCAGATCATTCAACTGACCGCTTTTTGATCCGTTTCCCACATTTCTCCATTGAAGAAGGCCTCTCTCTCTCTCTCTCTCTCTCTCCTCCTCTCTCTCTCTCTCTCTCTCTCTCTCTCTCTCTCTCTCTCTCTCTCTCTCTCTCTCTCTCTCTCTCTCTCTCTCTCTCTCTCTCTCTCTCTCTCTCTCTCTCTCTCTCTCTCTCTCTCTCTCTGCTGTGTGTGTGTGTGTGTCTGTGTGTGTGTGTGTGTGTGTGTGTGTGTGTGTGTGTGTGTGTGTGTGTGTGTGTGTGGCCTTGACTGAAATTGGTTTTGCAGTGATTTTTAAAAACCTTTCATGACTTGCATCTTGTTTTGACGTGCTTTGCAATGCTGAGCTCCTGTTAAGAATCTAGACTGAACATTTCCTTTGTTGCTATTTAAGTGCAATGTAGTTAAACATGTTCAGATTAAGGAAAGAGGCATTTTTTTTTCCAGCTGCAAACATCTTGTCGTTATCAGTTTTGCGTGAGATAAACATCAGGATGTCTGTGTGTTGTACCATTATCAAATGTAGAGCCGAAAGTGTCTAACTGTCTTTGGGTTTTGGAAAGAAATACATTTTGTCACCTTAGACTCAGGAATTTTGATGGGCATATTTTCTTAATTCTTTCAACATTTTAATGGTTAAGGGTATTCAATTAACATTCAAATTGGGCCAGTACACACTGCTAATTCATTGGTTGAGGTAATTTGCATCATTTTGTTTAAAACCTCTTCCACTCCCCCCCTTCTTTGGAGCAAAAAAATGCCTAAAATGACATACTCAAATTAAAATGGCTGTAGCTTCTGAACCACTCTGACTATATGCATCAATTACATCTTGCCAGAAAGAAAACCCCCTAAAGTTCCTTGTTCCTCAGAAAACCTGTAGGTCATACAGAAACAGAGCAGTGGGCCTTTGAAGTCAGTAAAAATTGAAGATTTTTGTCCGGCTAAAATAAAAAAAAAATATCATTCAGTATAAATAACTGCCTGTGGCTGTATCTGTACAGATAAAGGACAGTATTGGGCTGTAACTACACTATCAGTGAACACCTGCCTCAAATTTCAAGATGATAGGACAAAGTATTGCCATTCTACAGTGTTTTTTTTTTCATGAAAAGATCCATGCGGATCTCTAAAAAGGATATTTGGAGAAACAAATGGACACATGGTAACCAAATGATATTCTGACACACTAAAGGTGTTTTTTCCTTTACATTTTGATATTATATTATTTTCCTTTTATTTTTAGCCATTGTAAATTGCTAAAACTAAGTATATATGGTCGAAGACGTGGTATCTGCAATAGCAGACTTGCTGTGCGTAATAGCGCACGGCCGAATATGCGGGTAGCTCAGACTTTATACGCCCCAGGAAAGCTCAATTTGCACATGCAATACATTGTTAGAAAGCCTAAAGTCTCCTCTAGAGGAGGGGCTTGACAAGCCTAAATGTATCGCTAACTGGGAGCAAATCCACGTTTTCAGGGCACGGTAAAGATAGCTTGGTCTCCTGGCTTCAATACATTACTGTCCGTGAACATACAACGCTTCGCCAGTTGCTAACATAGTGCACTATTGAAAACTGGCGTCATTATGATCGCCAAAGTCATTTTTATACACAAACACACCATAATGAATCATCAGAAAAAAATGCACATGAAAAGTGAAAATTATGACCACATTGGTTGACAGCTTATATAAGGGAACAATTAGGTTTGTACTATAAGTACATGCCTTTTCTGAGGCCCGCTATCTCCATGGTAACATCCGCTAGTACATTCACTAGTAATGTCGGGTCTGTCCTCTATCTTTCGCCGTCGAAAAGCTGCAAGAACCGACTTGCAGTGGTTATGGCGACTTTGGACAGTGTGTGTTTGGGGCTCCTCTTGTGAAAAATCCATAAGAAATAAAAGAAAATCAATGTTTTCTTTGCAAAGATGAGGATTTCGTGCATGCTGGGATACCTAACATGGCCATGTTTAATGACGTAGTTTGCGTGAGCAAGCGGTCAGAATGGAAGGGGAGGTTGAAGAGGTTAAAGTATGTTATTATAGTGCTTTTATGCTGGTGGTTTATGCTTTTATTGGCCAGGACTCCCTCTGAAAACAGATTTTAAATCTCAATGGGATTATCCTGGTTAAATAAACGTTAAATGAAAATAAGTAAATGGCCGTCTTTACCATAAATAAAGCTAGTCGTAGCACAAGCAACTTAAGGCCTACATTTCAAGTAAAACAGAACAAAACAAAACTGAATCTACTTAATAAAATAGATAAAGTGTAATAGTTTGTTACAACCACAGTCATGTATCATAAACGGTCCTTGAATGTAAATCCTGTTGTTTACCCTGAGGCTACAAAGGCAGGTTTTTGATTCCCACAATTTATTTATGATATAAGTATTGTCTGCTTACTCTCTCCATTTTCTTCTGTCGACATGCAACTAATGACTGTTATTGATTAATCCGAGGTTACGGTTGTCTGTTTAAGTTCCAAAAAATAGTACCAAAAAAATAGTAAAACATGCTATCACATATTGCAATAAAACCCAAAGATAAAATCCTAACCACCAATATTTGTGTCATGAATAAGTTAAAATGATTAGTCATTTATAGAACAGTTATAGATACATTTTCTGTCCGCCGATTAATCAACTGATCCTTTCAGCTCTAATTGTCTCTGTACTGAAATGAGCTCTGTGCACCAACTCTCCAGGTTTTCAGTGAAAGTAGCTAACTCTGTCCTTTGCTTGTTAAAGAGGAGAACTAATTAACTGGCTGTCTAATCAGCTCATTCTCACATTTTTAATGATCCCCCCCCCCCCCCCCCCCCCCCCCCCCACTCTCTCTCTATTACCTCTCTCGCGGTTAATCTCCCATTCACTGTCACCCCTTCAGCATTGTCTTTAGACACACACACACACACACACACACACACACACACACACACACACACACACAACAAATGCACTCAATGAGAGAGTGAAAAGGATCTTTATTGGTGATCCAGGCTTTGTGTGTGTTTTTTTTCTTCCAGATTCCTGCCAGTGTTACTTAGTTAGCTCCAACAGGGCTGACCTGGCAGTGTGAGCCAAGGGACCCAAGGCCACCCCTTAGCAAGTCAGCCCCTTCACCCGCCACAATGGGCAACACTCAAAATGAACTCTCCCTGAAAGAGCGAAAGAAGGGAAAAGGAAAGGGGCGGCGGCTTGTGGTGAAGGCCGAGGGGGCAGTGCACAAAATACCAGACTGGAAGGGCAAACATAGTAGAGAGACCAGTCCCCCCCCAGACAACATGCATTTCTATGGCCCCCACCCCCCTCACAGTGCACACACACACACACACACACACACACACACACACACACACACTCCTGCAGAAGAGGCTTTGCATTCTCAATGAGGAGAAAGTTGGAGCTCCTGCTGTGGAGAAGTAGATCAGACTGCTTTTCATGCCTCTTTTTTTCCTTTTTCTCTCTGTGTTTATGCTCCTCTCTCAGGACTCTGTGTTGCATACATAAACTGGCGGTAAACCCAAACTTCACAGTTGTAGAGAAGCGCTGTTCCCAAAAAATTGTCTTAAATTTCCATCCAAGTTTTTTTTTTATGTCTGCTTGCAGTATTTTTGTATTTGGATAGGTGCATTTTCAGGAGTGAAGATCTGACTGTGAATATGTATTAGTATGCTTTGGGGTTCTTCTTCTTGAGGCAGAAGGCTGTTAAGGGTGTAAGGGAAGAAATAGCAGGTCTCTCATATTGTGATGTTATATATAGACACACACTGTTACAGCAGTTTGCATCTTTGTCTCCGATTGTGAGGAATTACATGCCGCCTGTCAGACTTTGGGGTCAGAAGGTTGTGGAGGTCAGCTCTGTTAGTGTGACTCCTCTCCTCACGGCCTTTCATTAACATAATGACAACAGCCGGTTAAAGGTGCAGACAGTAATGATTAACACAACATATCTAGCCACTGTTTATGTCCGGTCAATGGATGCGGAGATTTCCAGTTTTTATGAAGTTTGGTGCTTCAAATTCAACACAGAGGGAGCTTTAAACTTTGGAAGCTTGAACACACATGTAGGTGCATTTGTTAGATATGTCTGCCTTAAGAACATGGGTACATTACGCCACATCAACACAAATACATTTTTGTTTTAAAACAATCAACGTACTTTTGATCTTTCTAGCACCGTTTTAGAGACAATCTCTATCAATACTGACGCGCCTAAAACGCATATGACATGACCACTCACGTACACTGGGCATGCACATGCCGGTGCAAGTTCTGTGGTTCACATCCTTTTGCACTGAAATAACCTTATGATGTAATACTATAGGGAGGTAGATTAATGAACCATCATCATCCTTTCTTTCAGATTTCCGTTGTGCCTTGAGGTCTCAGCAGTCAGAAAAAAGGGAAACTAGGAACTGTAGTGCAGACTGCATTTTGTCAATCTTCATCTTCTCATCTTCTCTGCTCCCCATCCATGTCTCTCGGTGTAATTGTGTCTGCCGGTGGTGGTATGTGAGACTATCCCGTGCCTTTTGTCTTCTGCTGTTTCGCAGCCTTTGAGGATTATGTCAAGAAGTGACCTGGGCTAATGAGTTGGACGTTGGACATTCTGCCTCTGTCTCTCTGTGAGACAAGGCTGGTTTGGAAGATGAAAAGAGATGCAGCGCTTTTCTTTTTCTTCATTCTCGCAGATGAAATGACAAGAGCGAAAATATGATACAGCTCGCTAATTGGGAGGCAGACAGGAGTGTCGGTGTTGTTAGTGTGAGAGGAAAAATGGGTAGATTGCTTCAGACACTGTTAGTGTTCCAAATGCATGTAAACACCTTAAGTCACACTCTTACACCATCTCTATCTCTAAAGACACACACACACACACACACACACACACACACATTTCTCACATAAACACAGACTCTGCATGTATATGTATGGAGCAGCTGCAGCTGTGTTTAGCTATCAGTGTCTCTGAGCTCAGTAACGCTTCTGCCGTACGAGTTGCTTATTTGATCTGGACTGACTCGCAAGTAATGCAAGACGAGCATTAGGAGAGGCTTCGGTGTTTCACACATGTTCTCCTGCTGGCATGTCAATAGCACTCCGGGTCACCTAAAGACCACAGTTCATTTTTCCTGGCAATGTTGAAGGAAGTGTCTGCATTCAATCTTGGTTCATTCCAATGTCCGATATGATTTTGACAATTATTGCAAGGAGTGGCTTTGCCCATTGTCCTAAACTATAATAGGCTACCTGCCCAGGACCTTAGTTTGGATTGTGTTGTTTATATTGTGGATTTTACAGGATTCAGAGCATTCATATAGCAGCAAGCAACTATGGCCACCCAGTCAAAAAAGGTCTGAACACAACATTGACCAGCAAACTTGTCACTAAAACACGGCCCCAACTTCATTTGTCTAAGCATGGTGGCTCTTCACTCGCAGACCGCAGCAACTCAGCTCTGGACATTTCCTCCTCATTGGAAAGTCATCCCAGCAGATTAGTTGAGCTCATTTCGTTGAAACATGATAACAGAGTCCTTAGTTTTTTAAATATATTCAGCTCAGTGCCCAAATAATAACCATAATGCCTCACGACGGGTCCCAGTCTCATAAAAACATATTGCTCTTGTTGCACAGGGATCATCTTGAAATAATCATGCAGCGTGTTTTACATGTTGCCCTGAGTTTTCTTATTGTTTTTGTCTCTGGCTGTCTCAGTCTTTGTTTGCGGGTTTTCTTTGTCGCCATTTCATTACTATGTTACAGAAAACAATTGGTTAGTTAAAGAGGCAGATCAGGACCGTATGGTGTTTATTACATTGTTGGTTCACACAATTATTGGTGCTGTCGGAGATGGTGGTGCTGCTTGCACCCCACATCCATTTAATGTCAGATTTTCAGGGGAAAATCTCCAGCACCAAGGAAATGTGTTTTTATGTTTCTGGCAGCAGCATCAGTTTCACCCTCCTGTCCAAAAGACGCTCCACTGTGTATGTGTTTGTGTTTGTGTACCCGTTGCCCACTGAAATCAGCACTGGTGGTCCAGCTGAGAGGTCTGATGTCCAGCCAGTGGTGTAGCAAGCAGGCCTCTCTGACTATTTAGACATTTGTGTGTTTTTCTCCAGCAGAAGCCCTGTTAGCTCTTTCTACAAGAAAGTTGCTCACTGCCAGGGTTGGCTGCCTGGTGCCATGCCAGCTTTTCTCAGCCTGTCTAGCCCCGGTGTTGGCACCGTCAGCCAGCTGGGGTTTTTGCTGGCATCTCTTGGCAGCTGAACAGGAGGCAAACCCCGTCTACACATTCAGTCTTTCTCTACATTTTACGGAACTTGCTTATTCCTATGTGAATAAATGTTGCGGTGAAGAATTCCCGGAAAATTTGATCTTGCAATTAAGCTTGAAATATTTTTTTTTTTTTAAGTGAAGTTAGACATTTACATATAGACATGTGAAATCTTCCTAAGATGTCTGTGTTTAGTGTCAATGCTGATGTGGTGTCCCCTTTTTACATTATAAAGTACTAATTAATACTTCTGTGTTGTAGGTTTCTGTGTGAAGCTAATGTGAAACATTAACCACTTGGTGAATACTTAACCTGAAACAATGTCAAAATAGGACTTTGACAGCATCCAGGTTTAGAACATTTCAGCAGAAAGGTACAACTGTATTTGCATTCAGAACTAAATCAGCCGCCGTAAACCTGCTCTGTTTGGTGAAGGTGACGATCGTGTGAATAAGCCAGCTTTCTTACCTTTTCTAGAAACATTGATCCGACAGTGTTATTTGGTCTATGTGTGAAAGAGCTCTAAGACTGATACTGAGCTCTGTGGGAACAGGAACCAGTGTGTGTGTGTTTGTGAACAGGTAGTGGGAGTTGGTTCACGCTCCTTTGCCTGCATCTATGATAGGGTGTATGAAGTGTATACATTTTCAAACAATACCATTCAAAATAAATAAACTTAAACAATCAAATCTTCAGACGTTTATGGTCTACAATAATACATTTACTATGTAATACTTAACAGTCCATCTTGCCTTCTTTTTCCAAAGCTTTTGAGACGATAGCCTGTTCAAGGCTGGACTATTGCACCGTTGGTTCGTCTTACTGTTCTGAATAAAATGTACAAACACGGAATAGGGGGATTGTTGCTCCGCCATTAAGACGGCAGCAGAGGTACAGCAGAGTCAAATTGACATCTTTGTAAAAGGGAATGCCGACATGGCAGCACCACACACACACACACACACACACACACACACACACACACACACACACACACACACACACACACACACACACACACAGATGCTGTTGTTGTGTATCTAAAATCACATGCTGGGGCTGCAGGTTTATGCTGCCGTAGTTTGGTGTAAAAAAGCAAAGTTGGATAACAACTTTGACTCTTCTTAATGGCAGTATTGTGAAGTCTTTGTGTAAAAAGGGCTAAAGAGTAAACTTAAACACAAAATCAACATAGTTTGTACAGTACAAACGAAAATAGGACTCAACAAAAACGATAAATATTTTCTACATAAATAGAAATGCTATCATTTCACCTACCCTAGGAATGTGAATACATGACTATTGTTTGTGTTTAATGAGGTCCCAAACCAGGGGTTTGATTGACCGTTATAGCAGGGACGCCAAATGGAAGAGTCCTCTTTGAGAGGTGCTGTCGCATGTCTCCTGCATACTTAAAAACAGAAACGCTGCTCTCCCTTTCCTCATATTCACAGCAGCAAAGCCTGTCATCATTTACATACCAGAAACTTGTGAGTGTCCTTGGGGAACTCTCTCTCTCACTCTCTCTTTTTCTTGAAAGTGCTTGAGCTTCTGCACACAGCAATGATCGACTCATGAATCTGAATAGGAGAGGTTTCCAATGTTTAGACAGCACAGGGAGGAAACCTGATGCATATTCAGCTGACATTAGCTCCGTTTGACATGTTTGTGAAACACAGACGCTGTGTGTGGTTTGCCTGAGTGTTAATGAATGTAAATTAGATATTTATTCTATATGTTTTTGCATAATTACATTTGTGAATATTAATTTAATGCCTTAGATGTGAGTTCTAGTTCAAACACTTTAAATTCATTGTAATTTCTAATACATTAAAGGCCTCTTTTTTATTAAATATTTTCAATGAAAAGCTGTTCCAGGGCTGAGGGATCTCATATGGTTTGAATGTAGAAGACTCTTCACTTAATGATGGAGGGAGAATGACACTTATTACAAACTGACATTAAGGGTTCATTCTGTTTCATGTGATGTGTGCAAGCAGCGTAATGCACCCCAAAAATATTCTGACCTTGTATTTCATGCTTCTTTAAGTTATCATGCAGTGCATTGGCTCCAGTTTGTTTCTTTTCTCAGCCGGTCCAGGTGGTGTTTTTTTTCCCTAGGATAGTAGGGGAGGAGCGCTTGTTTCTGGTTGCTCTTGCTGCCAGTTGTGTTCACTCACATGGCTCCACCCGCCCTCTGGGGATGTATTTTACCATAAGTCATTTCCTAGTGTAACAACCTATAGAGAAGCTGAAATGTGCCTATATGCCTATAAACATTTGTTAGCGGGCTTGTGCATAGCACAACATGTACTAATGAAAGAAGTAAAGTGATATAACTGTAATAAAGGTGGACACATGAAAACATAACGTCTCGTATGGACTTCCGGTAGAGCTAACTGTTGTAATGTTGGCCAGCAATTCTAGGAAAAGCAAAAACAAAGGCTCTTTAAACTTAATACAGATGTTAGCTAACTCGTTAGTTGCTAGCTAGGCTATATTTAAAATGTAGCCAGATAAATGCATTAGTAGTGATTTTATTTACTGTAACTGGAAGACTTTGACCTTTAGTCTATCTTCAGTGATTTATATGTTTTAACTTTAGTTATCTTATAGCTGCTACCTACCAAGGCTACATTTGAAGTGTAGTAAGCAAGTTTTTTACCACTATTTTTTTTCAACAAAAGAGTGAACCAGGCCTTTATTTGAGACAGGATAGTAACGAACACACTTAAATATTTATTTCTTCTTTTCATTTGCAAGTATATTGTATCATATATTAGTAAGAAGCCATGCATTTTTATGTCTGCTCCTGTTGGCTGTGTTAATTCATTGTTTGGGGTTTTTGCTGTCAATGCAAACTCAACAAGTCAATAGTTTTTTTTTTTTACATTTAAAACCTTTCAACATAATATTGTAATTCCTTACTTGCATGAATGAATTTTATTGTGAAGTATAATTAAATCAATTTAAGCAAATTCTTGTATTGACAAGAACAGAGCTGTTTAAAAGAAAGGAGACAAATAACAGAGTGACGAGTAACCATGCAGCGAGGCATGCTGTTTTGATGACAAATTGCTGTAACACGGTAGATTATGCTCAACATCTTTGAATGTGAATGTGAATATTTATAAGTCCACACTTTCCAGATGTTAGTAATACTGATGTTATGGATGACCGTGGCTAAGTGGAGAGCAGGGCCGCCTTTCAATCAGAGAGTCGGTGGTTTGATCCCTGGCTCCTGCTCCACTAGTCTCATGTCAATGTGTCCTTGAGCAAGACACTTAACCCCAAAATGTCTCCCGTAGCTGCGTCTACAGTGTGTAGATAGATACTGAAATGTAAGTCGCTTTGGATAAAAGCGTCTGCTAAATGACTGTAATGTAATGTCTGATGTGCATCTCAGAGACCTGGGTTGTGTTTTGCTTTCTTGATAAAGGTTTACACTCTTATGAGGAATACACTATAATTGTTTGAAAAGTTGTGTGTGTGACTCCCATACGTAGCCAGTGTGGAAACAATTTGGTCACAGTTATTTCAGCATAAATTATATACTAAATAATTGCACTGTGGGTTGTGGAACAGACCTTTGTCAGAGAGTCTTTTTCTCCACACTCTAGTTTCTAGTAAAAGCTGTATGATGTCTAACACATCTCCAAACCTATTTGTTTCATACCTTTTTATTTCATCAGGTCATTATAAAAAAGGGTCAGTCATCAATGGTGATATTTCTCTCTTGGCAGGATCTTCTGTCCATTGTCTGTTTCCTGCTGGCATCAATATCCTCTTTCCTTTTGTTCTTTAGTCACCTCTTCATTCTCTAGATGTGCACTGTGCTATACCTTCACTCTAGTAATGCACTTTTTTGAGGTCCCTGTACTTAACTCTACTTTATATTTAGACTCGACTGCATTTAATTGATAACTTTAGTTACTAGTTACTTTGTAGATTTAGATTAAACATACAAAATATAAACATATATTTTGCATGATGACTACTTTTACTTTCAGTAGCTCAAGTATATTTGGATACCAATACTTAACTACAGAAGTACAATTTTGAAGGCAGGACTCTCTACTTGTAACAGAGTAATTCTTTCTACAGTGTGGTGTTGTTACTTTTATTCACGTAAAAGATGTAAGTGCTTCTTCCACTACTCTCTTTGGCACTTCTGCTGACTTCTTAGACAGCTTCTGATCCAAATTGTGTTAGTGAGTTACTCAACTGCATTGGTACGATAGCGCAAGGAAAAAAGGGAGGTTTGTGTATTAATGTGAGTTTATTTTATGTGTGTGCTTTGGCAGTGTGGTTTCCTGCTGCTAGTCAGGGTCACAACTCATAAACTGTGTGTGTGTGTGTGTGTGTGTGTGTGTGTGTGTGTGTGTGTGTGTGTGTGTGTGTGTGTGTGTGTGTGTGTGTGTGTGTGTGTGCGCAGAGCATTGGCTATGTAGACAGGTTAGACATGAAAAAGTTTTTCAGCGTGTCATGTTATATGAGATGTTCTTTGCCATTGTGTGCATCTGTGTAAATGTGTCAAGTCTATATGACATAAATGCGCTTGTATATGTATTTCTGTTATGAAGCCAGTCATGGGCTGATGTTTTCCTTCCTCACCACAGCTCCCAGGTTGCCTCCTTCGGCAGGCTGAGTAGCCAACACAAATCCTGCATCCAGTTAATCATCTCATGTCATAAAGATTTATGCAATGCTGTACTGTGTTACGCTTTGGCATGCATTGCTCTACTCTGTAATGATTTTTTTTATATCAATAATAGTCTCAAGTGATTCTTTCATGAATGTGTTTTTGGTACCTGTTGCACTGATCACATGTCTCGGTAATGAGCTCAAAGGAGTCTTTAGTAGACCTCAGTGTGAACTGTTTTCTGTTGAAGAAGCGAACCAATGAACACTTTAGATGTCAAGGCCTCTGGATTACCCTGATGACAGTTCTTCTAAATGATCTGCATGGCTGGATACGGATACTGATACTGCTACTACTACTAACACTACTATTACTATCAGAAAACATGATTTTGTGACGTGGTGAATGGACCAGAACTGAACAAAGGGCCATACCATGCAGGATGCACTTCTTGCAGTCACATAGCAACCGCAAAATCATAATTTTCACACAAAACTAGTCGCTAGTAAGATCACTTACTATCCTGTAAACTAGCCAATGGAAAACTCTTATATGTCAGATGTGACTCATGCCTGATATTGTTTAATAATATTGTCTGATGGTTAACAGGTAGGGACAGCTGACATTTTTTTAAACAATTCACTTATGCTATATCTATCTGAATAAACTTCTGCTCATCATGTTTTGAGATGGAAAAAATAAAGCCTCGGGGATGATGTGCATGTTTCTGCTATTGAATATTTTTTACATTTTGGTAACTCAAGTAAAAAAAAGCAAAAAATAGAAAAGCGTGATAAACTGAGGTGCAAAAAGAGTGTAGTCTCTTGCCGAAATCCCTTTTATAGAAATTATTCGATGAATCGTTTGAAATAATGAAGCATATGTTTGGTAGCTGGAAGATGTCATACTAAAATTGTTATGCTCATGCTACATCAGCCTGTTCAACAGTTTCCAGTTTATTGGGTACACCTATCTAAAACTACTGCACTCTACTACAACATTCATGCGGTAATTTCAACCTTCACGAAGGTCTTAATGTTCAGTGTTTGATCTGTCTGTTGATTCAATGTTATAGGTTTGTAGGCAGCTACAGTTATAGTGTGGTTGAATCACTCTGAAAAGTGTATCCATTTAAACCCATTCATATCAATAAGGGTAGACTAAATATTAGAAACGCCACTGTGTATAATGCAACACTGTTCATAGCACCACAAACTGCAGCCTCTAAAATGTCCACACAGTTGAAACAGCACCTCTAAAACAGTTTCAACAACACTGAACATGATAACCTTCACGAAAGGAGAATGTATTGGAGCACTGCTGTGCTGTCTATGAGACTGCATTCATTGTAGAGTATGAGTATGACTAACTAGCATCGCTTTCACCCACAAGCCATGACAGAGAACATGCGCCAACCCACGTTTGACCCGTTTCTTCCCGACGGCTCTACAAGGTTAGTTCCGGGTTACTGGTGTGAACACAAGTTTCAGCATGACCAGGCTGTACTAGTTTGTCTTGGCAAAGGCAGAACTGGTGTCGTGTGTTGCGTAAGCCTCTCTGCGGAGCGACACATGCCGCTATTAATCAGTGCGTGTAACTGCCCAAAGAATACATGGAGTAGAACAAAGCGGCCCGTCTGTAGAGAGACCTTATAACAGTGGCCAGACATGATCTCACATGGTGCTCAGAAACCTGAGAAGGGGACCACCCCGGGAACATTTTTTTCCCTCTCTGTCCTATGCCCTTTACCGTCTTTATCTCTTCGGCCCATCTCTCCGATCTGTTCCTCTGTTAGTCTGTTTTTTTTTTTCTTCTGCTGCTCCTTCACATTCACCTGGCTGAGACATACACACACATTATAGTAGTTTAGGCAATTTCTGCTGTCCTTATTCTTCTCTTTTCTTCCCCAGTAACTCTGTCTGCCTTACTTTCCATAGGTTTGATTCTCACCGCCTCTCATTTTAAGGCTTAAAAAAAAAAAAATTTGTAAAGCACCTTTTTTTAATGGCACATATTCAAAAACACAGTGTCTAATTTTCTCATTATTAGATGACATTTGTAGCGATTTCGGGTCTCTTGTGTTCATATACTGATGCTTTTCAACTGCAAGTAAAAGCCTAACGGATGAGTCCACAGCACAGGAATGTGAAGATAATCCAGGATAGTTTGTGCAGACAGTGCAGGCGCCCCCTCTGAACATCCTCTCACTTGGCTGAGAGCGGGGCTCTTTTGGCAGGAAGCCCAAATCAAAGTTCTTTTTTTACTATGTGTCTCTGTTTCTCTTTCTCTGCGTTTTCTTTGACCCTTGGCTTACAGTTTATCAGTCTCAGTTCTTTCACACATACCTTTTCTGATCCCTTTGACATCTCTGAGGGGTCAGTATGAAGTTTTGGCCCCGACAGGGTGTATCATGAGGGTGTGACTGGGACTCGTGGTGCCAGAGGCCGCAGGCAGGCTGGCATTGGGCCCCTGAGGTGGCTGAAGACCGGCCCAGAGGTTAAGTGTTTGTGAGACTCTGAGTTTCCACTGCTGCGCCGTCTGTTTGCTTCAGTCATGTCTCAGTTGAATCTGTTGATTATGAAAGATTATATTTTGTGATAAACTCAAGCCAACTCAAAAATACAGAGTGGACATAATGTGAGCATGTTTTGAAAAGCATTGTTCCCTCCCCTGAATCTGTCATTAAGATTTTTAAGTGTCAGACAGTCCATTCTTTCTTATAATAAGAAGCAGCATATAAAAAATATGAAGCAACATGTCGATATCTATTTCTAACTAAAGGGTTTCCCTGTAAACATGCATGTGACTCCACTATATGCCTCAAGTGATAATTAAAAGAATGTATAGTACACATCAGCCAACCATGATTCACAGCAGAGGTTCTTTTTTAGTTCATAAACTCCATAACCCCGATCCACACAGTAATTTACTAGCATTCTAGTCATGAAGTCGGTCATGAAATGAGCACAGTACTTGGATCTCAGCTAAATTACCGTAGTCCCCAGCTATTCACAAGACTCTCTCAGCATCGATTGGTTCATGGTTTTACTTCGATCATCTTTCAGTCCCTGCCATGTTGTGAGAACACAAACACCATCATTTTTAATGCGGAGAAACATTTAAAAGCCCCTATAAAAACACAGCGTTTTCTCATTATCTTGCATTCCTGCGTCTGACTTCTTTGACCGCAGTGTGTGAGGTTTTGCTTTCGTCCTCTTTCACTAGATTTTATCCTCTAAATGGAGGCGCTCAGGTATGCAGCTTTGATCTGTCTTTGGAAAGTTTTCACATTGGCTCCACTTTAACAGCAAGTTGCTATTCCCATAATGCACTGCTGACCTGGAGCTACTGATCTACATACTTTGTGTGTGTTGCTGCTTTCAGACTATATATATATATATATATATATATATATATATATATATATATATACATACATACATACATACACACACACACACACACACACACACACACACACACACACACACACACACACACACACACACACACATTAGGAATGCCATCATCAAGTGTGTTTCAGAAAGTTTTACTATTCTAATTAGTAAAGCCTGATTAGTTCATGGTTGCTGTGGCCTGCAGCCTTGTTTTAATGACTCAACTGCTTTAACATCAAAGAGCCTTGTGTAGGGGAAACTTTAAGGTAATGACCCGAACACAGAGTCTCTTACCACGTGCACTTTATATATGGACTCAGAGTCTAGTTTGTGCTAAGAGGAGAAAGCTGGATCAGTCACTACCACTACTTTTTTTCTGAGCATTGTGTTTTTGTCACAGAACTTCAGACAATTTTGGTTCCATGGACATATTGTTATTGGCATTTTGAAGTATCACAATAGAAAAGCTGCATGGAAACAATCAATCTTTGTGTAAAACAACTTTTACGCTCCCTTAAGGTTGTTTTTGTCAAATAAATTACGACTTAGCTGGCATTTAATTTGCATGAGCGGTTTCTGCTGTCTGTGTCTTCCCGGATATTCTCACAAGGTGCTAACACTTACCTCCATCTCCAACATAGCCATTAGTAGCTGACTAGATTAAAACTTGCCCAATTTAAAGAAATTCATGAAGCCATCTCTCCATTTATCTCTTGTAGATGGTTAGATGGCCAAGCTGAACCTCGCAACCTCTACTTCTTCTACTCTGTTTACGAACGGATTACAGCCATCAGTAAAGCGTAGCCTATAGCGCCAACTTCAGACCAAACTACGCTGAGAGAGAGAGAGAGAGAGAGAGAGAGAGAGAGACCCCCAACGCCTTATTATCGGACTGCAGCCTAGCCTCAATTCAGATAGTTCATTACGATCCTTTGTCCTGCATGCGGGCGAAATGAAGTGACGCTAGACATACTCAAAGTATCTTTGATTTCACAACAAGGTAAAGTGTCTGCAGCGTGGGTCCTCTATAATCATGTTTAGTCTGGATTTACTTACTTATTTCAACACCAAATAAGTAATGTAAAGTATATGTATGTTTAGAGTTTGCTGCAAAAAGTTGTTTGGTTGCAACAACAAAATTAATTGAAGTGTATGTGGGATCCATGCAGTCATGATGGATGATATCTACTTTGCTCAGATTTCACGGTCTCTCTTTATTACTAACTGCCAGGTAAAGGCTGAATGGTGGTGATCGATGTTCAGGTGTATCATATAAATAAGAGGCTTTGGTTGTTACCACGGGTCTGCTATCGCTCTGTTCCCTTTTCTGCTCTCTTCTGACCCTGCCCCACTTTTCCACAGTTCTCCCCTCTCCTCCCTTCTCCCTCTCCTCCACCCTCCCATTTTTCTCCCACATGTGGAAAGCATTATATCCTGTCTGGTGGAGAGGGAGAGCAAACATCCCAGGCTGAGACCGAGAGCCTCTCGGGTAGGTGTAGGGGGGAGGTTGTTAGGATCTGCATGGTGGTGTCTCGCCCTCTCTCTCGCCCTCTCTCTCTTGGCCCCGATGCTGTTTGGACAAAAGGGGGTCTTGTTATTTCAGAACCTCAGCACCCGATAGCTGACAGGCTTCACCTTCCCACTGCATTGGACTGGACGAGACCCTGGTTGAATCAGGCAGAGGGAGGTCTTTGTACTCCAGTACGTTTCTCATGAATAATATCTATGAGTTTGAAACATTTGTGTAAGTCTCAGTTTCTCTCTCTTTTAGGAGTTGGTAATATGTGGTAGTGCTATGACCTGTTTCCTGGCCGTCATTTAAAAACATATTGGTGGTTTGATGTGTTTTTAGACAGGTGGCTGTTTTGATGAACCATTTTTTGAGAGCACAGTCACTTTTTCAAACTTGTCAGCTCAATAAGTACAAAAATATTAAAAGTAGTTCTAGAATTTTAGAAACATATGTGGAACCAAGGGTCCCAAAAATGCAACCCCCAACTACACATAATAGAGCTGCCAAGAGAAATGCCAAAGTTCCACATTCTTGAATGTGAGAATTTGTTGCTTTTCTTATTCTTACATTATAGTTGACCGTGTATTTTGGGGTTTTGAACTGTTTGTCTTTTTTTGTGTTCAAAACAATTGATGACTCTTAGGATGTTGTGGTGGACATTTTCCTCGGCCCATTGACCAAATAATATTCAAATATATGTATCGTCGGAGTACTCCATTATGAAAATAATATTTAAAGCCCTAATATACAACAAGCCAACAGGAATTTCATACCAAGTCATACTTCCATTATCCAGTAATTTCAATTGAACGTGTGTGTTGGTGTGTTTTTGTATTTGTGCTCATCTGATGGATATAAGGCGGGGTACTTAAATTATAACCAACCCAGGTCTCTTTCCTTGTTGCCTTTTCTGACAGCACTATGCACATACTGAAGATAGTGATCGCTATATTGTTGTTCTAAGTTAAGTAAATGCTGTTAAATGTACAAGTTACTGTTCTTCTTTAAAATCGCATGCCTCATCAAGAGGGCGGATGACAGAGAAATAGAATGAGGGACTCTGAGGGAAAATGTTTGAGAATGTATTTTTCATATAAGCTGTCCACATTGAAAAGCCATCATAAGTGGTCAATGTGATGTTTGTCCAAGGTCCTGGACTTAGATGTTGAAAAGGTTCCCAGTCTAAACTTTATGTACCAAAGCTGGCGGAAACCATCACCACGCCCTTAGTGCTTGGATCAGGACCCACTAAATTGCAATTTGTAATTTCTTTTAAGGATTTCCAGGCAATTCACAGATCTGGCAGTACTTTCCACCAAAGTGCCCATTGAGCACATTGGAAACCAAATAAATGTGGTTACATCAGGATTTCAAATTATCGCAGCACATTATCTGATAGCTTACAGAAGATCCAATCATAATTTCTTTCTCTGTGGTACTGTGACTGAAATTAGAATAATAGCTGTTGAGCAGTAGCAGTATGAAAGTGGGGGATTTACAATAGACACCAGGCCTCAAAGTGCGATCATTCAGTGCTTCTGTGAAGCAGTGCAGCCTGGGATTTAGACTTTGCCTTTAAAAAGAACTGTTTTATCCATTACAGCTTTAAGTGACATTGCTATGACAATCACATATGTTATGAAGATATAAAAGCTAGGAATAATTTCCCCATGTGGCTGCAATCCTTTCTATTTTTTCACGTGCACACAAACATGCACAAGCACTCAAATACACGTATAGAAGATTGAAAATGGAGCACAGTAAAGCTAACCCTGGTGCTCCAAGCCTTTGAGAAGCAGGCTGCACACAAACATGCACTCCCCTCTCTAACGCAGTGTGTGGGCTGGGGCTTTGGAGCCATTGCCTCAGGTTCTCCGTTAGTTAGATTCAAGCAAATTAAATTGACCCCCAGCTCCTTTTTTTTAAATGCAGCAACGAGCAGTTGGCAGACACTGACGGCCGCTCATTTAATTAGCCAACCTGCTCCACTTGGCTGTAATGGAGACGCACTTAATTAACGAGGGTTTGGGTTCTCTATGGTCACTATAGTGACATTTAGAGAGCCACATGTCTCCTCCGGTTTAACCCCTCCTTTTGTATGGTGCCATAGTCACAGCATTGATGAATTCCGATTCATTTCGTACTCACTAAAGCAGGATTTGCCGGCCATATGTTGTGCCTTAAACATTTGGTGAGATTTGTTGAATTAATGAGAACTAATTGATTACCTTCTAT